>NW_027256886.1:6123981-6426481 GCF_029215685.1 Pituophis catenifer annectens | reverse complement strand
CCATTCCGCAGAAGCGGTGCTTTTCAAGGGCAGAATCTGGAATCCCTGGGCAGATGTTGCAATCCCAGCAGGGGCTATGCTTGGCTTTTAAGATCCCTCCCATCCCCAAAGTCACGGCCTCCAACAAGCATGTGCAGAGTTGCTCTGGCTCAGAGCAGTTGAGGGGAGGATGGATCCCCAGAGGAGTGTTGCATCTCTTTTGCTTCTCTTTGCTTAGCCCAGGGGGTCAGCAACCTGCGGCTCTGGAGCCACATGTGGCTCTTTCACCACTCTGCTGCAGCTCCCTGTCACTGAAAATACGCATCACAACCGCCAATGTGCGACACCCGCCGGCACGCGATTTATTGAGATTTTCAACCCCTGGTAGGCCAACCATGGATAAATCCAAGAAAAGAAAAGTTTCAGAACATTTAATTCAACCACATATGCTAGTTTTGTGGCCGCTCAAGAAATAGTCAGGCACGGGAAGGGTTTTGTGACTCCCGGTGTTTTCTTTTCTGTGGGAAACGGGCAGGGGTGGGTTCTAAATTTTTTTACTACTGGTTCTGTGGGCGTGGCTTATTTTGTGGGTGTGGCTTGGAGGTCATGTGACTAGGTGGGCGTGGCTAGCTGGTCAGAGTCATTTCTGGAAGGTCCTCGCACTTACGACCAGTCCTTGCACTTACGACCCAACTCATTTGTTTGCTTTTAACACTGATCAGCTGTAGGACGGCCCTTTGAAGCCCCGCGGCAAGAGTTTAAACAGTTTTTTTCCCTCTAGTCATCAGCTGGGACTCAGGAGGCAGCAATAGATTGGGGGTGGGACCAAATAAAAGGTAAGAATAACGTGGGGGGGGTGGGGAGGGGCGGGGGGGAGAACTGGTTCGGTGACGTCATATCGTCACCGCTACCGGCTCGGCCGAACCGGACCGAACCGGGAGGAACCCACCACTGGAAACGGGTCCAAATGGCTCTTTGAGTGTTTAAAGTTGGAGACCCCTGGCTTAGCCTTACCCAAAGAATATTTTATTGCACAGAATAATCTAACCATGATCCATACCATTATCCCTTCTGGAGCATCTTCACCAACTTTCACCAGGCTTAGGGCAGCGAAGCTTTTTTTGCCAAATTGCAAAACAAAAAAAAAACAAAAAAGCAAACACCGAAGGAAGAAATCAGGGGGAAACTGAGAAAAGGGGGAGAGCAAAAGAGCCTTGGTGGCGCAGCAGACTAAAGCGCTGTTAAGTAACACCAGCTGCCTGCAATTACTGCAAGTTCGAATCTCACCAGGCTCAAGGTTGACTCAGCCTTCCATCCTTCCGAGGTAGGTAAAATGAGGACCCGGATTGTGGGGGGCAATAAGCTGACTTTGTATAAAAAAGAACACCGCTTAGTGGGGGGGGGGGGGGAAAGCCCTACTAAGCAGGTATATACAAAAGTATGAAAGCTATTGCTTAAAAACATTGTAAGCCGCCCTGAGTCTCTGGAGAAGGGCGGCATATAAATCGAACCAATAAATGAATGAATGAATGAATGAATGAATGAATGAATGAATGAATGAATGAAAAAAAAGGAAAAGGAAAGGAAAGGCTGCTGAGCCTGTTTGATCACGAAACATGCATCTCTGCTTGCTTATCCTTGAGCAAACAGGAGGATTAAGCAGACCACGTTTCGGGCTCGGGCTCTAATTTCCTGCAGCAGGATATTTCAGGAGAAGCGCTCAAACGGGGGAGCAAGCTTGAAAAGCCATTTTTCCTCCCAATTTTTTTTTCTATTTTAAAAACAACAACAACAACAGAAGAAAAAAAAAAAGCCGGAGAGTTTCCACGAAAATTGGAAGGAAAAAGGCAAAGCCGGTTGGGGAAGGCAGGAAGGGAGAACGTGGGGCTTAAGTTAGGAAACAAGTCACCTGAATGGGCCGGGTTTGCGGCTGCCAAAAGGAGCGTCATCGTCGTCCCTTGCCTCTCTCGGTTTGCACAATGAAGGCCAGGCCTATTTTCCTAAGGCTGGGTCTCGGGGACGTGTCCGTCGGGCGCCCGCCGCCTCCCATTCGGGCCGGTGCAGCTCAGCCTTGCTCTCTCTTTCTCTCTCTTTCTCTCTCTCAATGTCCCAATTTCTCTCTTTCTCTCTCAATGTCTCTCTCTCTATCTCACCCACCCTCCCTCCCTCTCTCTCTCTCTCTCTCTCTCTCTCTCTCTCTCTCTCTCTCTTTCTCAATTTCTCTCTCTCACCCTCCTTCCCTCTTTCCTCCCTCTCAATCTCTCCCTCCCTCTCTCCCTCCCTCTCTTTCTCTCTCTCTCACCCTTCCTCCCTCTCTCCCTCACGCTCTCCCTCTCTCTCAATTTCTCTCACCTCTCTCCCTCTCTCTCCATCCCCCCTCTCAATTTCTCTCTCTCATCCTCCCTCCCTCCCTCTAAATTTCTCCCTCCCTCTCTCTCAATTTCTCTCTCTCATCCTCCCTCCCTCCCTCCCTCTCAATTTCTCTTTCTCAATTTCTTTCTCCCACCCTCCCTCCCTCCGTCTCCCTCACTCTCTCCCTCTCCCTCTCTCACCCTCCCTTTCTCTCCCCCCTCTCAATCTCTCCCTCCCTTTCTCTCTCAATTTCTCTCTCTCGTCCTCCCTCCATCTCTCCCTCCCTCTCCCTCCCTCGCCTCTTTCTCTCTCTCACCCTTCCTCCCTCTCTCTCCCTCACACTCTCCCTCTCCCTCTTTCTCAATTTCTCTCTCACCCTCCCTCCCTCCTCCTCTCAATTTCTTTCTCAATTTCTTTCTCTCACCCTCCCTCCTTTCTCCCTCACGCTCTCCCTCTCTTTCTCTCTCCCTCATCCTCCCTCCCTCTCCCTCACGCTCTCTTTCTCTCACCCTCCCTCCCTCTCCCTCACGCTCTCCCTCTCTCTCTCTTTCTCAGTTTCTCTCTCTCTCCCTCCCTCCCTCAATCTCTCTCAAATTCTCTCTCTCATCCTCCCTTCCTCTCTCCCTCACACTCTCCCTTTCCCTCTCTTTCTCTCTCTCACCCCCTCCCTCCCTCTCCCTTCCGTTCTCCCTTTCCCTCCCTCCCTTCCTCCCTCTCAATTTCTCTGTCAATTTCTCTCCCTCCCCCTCTCCGCCGCCCGTTTCGCGATCCGCCCCGCCCGATCGCTCAACCAGGTTTTTCCTTTTTCGCGATCCGAGAGAGGTTGCTTGCGCTAATCCGGAGCAAACGCCTGGCAGTCGCGATCGAACAAGGACCCTGGTTGGCTGGCTGGCTGAAAGGGTCCCCGACTCCCCTCCCTTTGGAGAGCATTGGGAGATCGGGGAGCAGCGCAAGCTGTTAAGGCTCCGGGACTAACTCCGTGGCGTGGGAGTCGCGGTAGAACCCCATTCTCCTTCCTCCCCCCCACCTCCTCTGTGCAAGAAGCTTGTAAAACTGGAAGAAAGGGGGGATGGGGTGGGGTGGGGTGGGGGGAGAGATCTGACTTTCTCCCCCTCTTTCCCCCGCATTCCTCTCCCCTCCCCAGTTCCAGCGCCGAAGATCGCCCGGGGAACAAGCAGAGCAGAGAAAACACCGCTTGCAGGGAAAAATGAGCTATCCAGGAGCCTGGATAGCTCAACAGACTAAAAGCACTGTTATTATCATTCAGCTGTCTGCAATTATTGCAAGTTCGAATCTCCCCAGGCTCAAGGTTGACTCAGCCTTCCATCCTTTCTAAGGTAGGTAAATTGAGGACCCGGTTTGTGGGGGCAATAAGATGACTTTGTATAAATATACAAAAGGATGAAGGCTATTGCTTAACACACTGTAAGCCGTCCTGAGTCTCCGGAGAAGGGCGGCATATAAATCAAATTAAAAAAAAAAAATCCGTTTGGAACCAACCTACCCTTTAAAAGAAACGTACGCAACACACTTCCAAAAGCCCCTTCTTCGCCCTTGTCGGCTCGCATCATCATCATCATCATCATTATCATCATCACAGGATGCCTTGGAAGTGGGAGCGGAGACGGTTGCAAGTGGATCCGGGGCGATCGCTTTTTCAATCGTCGTCTATCTTACACACCCTTTAATTCGGTTCGGCATCCTCTTCCCCCCTCCCCCTCCCCCCCCACAAAGCCAGCCAGCTGATGCTTTCCAGATGTGCTAAGCTATAGGAAGGACTCTCGCAGGTCCAGAGACATCTGGAGGGCACCTGGTTGCCGTCGTCGTTGTTGACCAAGAAGGCGGGGAAGATCTGGGTGCTTGCTCTTACTCCGGGGTAAAAAAAAAAACAAACCCGAATCTGGTTTTTAAGCGATGCCCGGGCTTGCTCTCTTTCTCTCCTTTCCAATCAACCCCGTGTGAACGGAAACGGGGCGAGTTTAAAAAGACACGCAACCCGTGTCTTCCCCTCGCGGCCACTAGGTGGCGCGCACCCCTCGCGGTTCTACTTTTTTTGCAAAGGCCGCTCGGCCAATGGAGGCGGAGGAAAAGCGGCCCCCGCCCCTTTTAATTCATCTTTCTTTCCAAAGCCCCCCCCCCCACTCCCTCCCCCCCCACCCCGAGGCGGCAAACCCTAAAAGAACGGCGCGGATCCAATCGGCGGGAAGCTTGGGCGGTTGCTAGGGGCGGAGCCTTCGGAGCCTCTCTCTCTCGCTTAGCGCCGAGCGGGGTGCGGGGTTGCTAAGGGGGCGAGGCCCGGGACTTGATGGACAAGGGAGCCACGCCCCTCGGGTCTCAGCCGCGGAGGCTGAGCCGGAGCTCTCAGAGCGAGTAGCGTGAGCCGCTGGGGGAGCATCGCGGAGCCGGGTTGGGGTGCTCGCTGGCGGCCGATGTTGCACCCAGCCTCCTAGGTCTACGCAACCCGGGTAAAAAGAAGGAGGAGGAGCCCGGGCAGCTCGAAACAAGTCGGGACGGAGGTTCGGAGTTGCTGCCACCGAACCAAACCCGAGGATTCGTAAAGCCGGAACGCGCCGGACCGTCCTGGATACACCTGGAGTTTTAGGGATCCCATCAAGACCATCGGTTGGGACGGCTGGCCGCTTCCCGGGGACTTGAAAAGCGGAGCCAGCCGCTGGTTCGGCCCCGAACTGGGAAACCGAAACGTTTCGGATTCCAGCCCGGAACAGCTGGACTTGTCGCGCCCTTTGGAGTAAAGCTCTTGCGGGTGGCGGGTGGGGGGGTGGTGGTGGAAGGGATGCAGGTCGGGGAGGCTCCGAAACACGGGGAGGATTCGTGAACGCGCCGGGTTCGGACGCCGGGGAAGGAAGGACCGCAGGCGTTTTGGACGGACGGCGCCGTTCCGAGCTTGACCGGGGACCCCGGATCGCTTTCCCCGCGCCCGGTGGAGTTTAATCGCGGGAGCTGAAGCCGAACTTGGGGTTGGGGTGGGGAGGATTCCGCCGGATCCCTTGCATTTGACGCCGCCGAAGGACTCCCGAACCAACCAACCCCCCCGGGATTCAGGATCCTGCAGCCGCCCCGCCGCCGGGCTCCGGCCCCGCGATGGCTGCGGCCCGCCCGGGGGCGCCCCAGCTGCTGCACCCGGGGACGCTGCTGCTGCTCCTGCCCGTTGCTGCTGGTCCTGCCGGGGGGCTGCCGCGCTTTGGAAGGTGAGCCCAGTTGAGAGTCAGCGCGGTCTCGGGGTGGGATTCGGCGCCCGTCTGGATCCATCCAACACGCGTGTTCTCAGGATGGCGTGGGAGACGCTTGGGAACGGCAGTCTGTCAAAATCATTTGGGGGATGGGGTGGGGAGGAGCCCAAGACACGCGTTTCTCCTTTCTCCTTGCCCCGCTGATCCACACGACCTCTTTGACACGGGAATCGGACCTCTTCTGCGAAGGGTTGGCCGGCCTTGGAGAGCCTCTGGAGATGCAGGCTTCTCACCCTATTCTGGAGCCTTCCTTTCTCTCCCCACCCACCACCATTCAGATTGTCTAAACCAATAAATTAGTTATCTGGAGTTTGGAATAATATCTTGGCTGCCTGGCTTGAAAGCTCTATTTATCTTTGGTTCCTTAGATTTTTGAAACTCTTAAACTAAGATTTCTTTTCCCCGCAAAGGGCTCCTTTAAGGATTGGGGTGAGGAGCAGCTCATAAATCTAAATCTCAAAAGTTTGAAATCCTTGGGACAATCTTAGCTATGGGGCAGATTAAGACCTTGTTCCTTTTGCATCAGCTGTATTCACACAAGAGCTTATCCCTCTAGTTTTGCTCAATTGCCCAATTTCCCAGGTTCAGAAAAGCCCCAGCGTGGTAATGCACGGTAAGGCATGAGCACAGCCGAAACCTGAGTTTATGTGCTTGTTGCACAGTTAAAATTCCTTGTTTCGCCCCATTGCAGGACACAAATCCTTCCAAAATCTGTCCGCTTTTAAATTAGGTAAAAATAAGTGGAGGATGCGAAACTCCAGAAAACAGTTCCTTCTCACTTTTAAAATTACAGCTGGTGAATGTGGAAATTCCCAATTCTCTGTATCGCGGGGAGGGGGGGGGGGGGGGAAGGGGTCTCTTTGCTTGCCAGTGAAAGTTCGAAGTTCTGCAAAAGTGGTCGGTCGCTGGGGAAATCGAAGTTTTCCTTGTCACTTGGAGACCACGCTAAGCGAAAAGGCGATTGATTTGAGTTGACAAACCTCATGAGGCTAATCGATGGTGGCTTATTTAACAAACCTTGGTTAAGGGAAAGAAAGGCTTTCTTTCTCATGAACTCGGTTCCCTGCGTTGTGGTTAGGTGCCATGGCTTCGCCCAGTCCTGTTTTAAATTTAAATAACTGGAAGAAGCTTTCTTTAAAGTTCCGGGGGTGTTTTCCCATCGTAGGACTGTTTTGGGTTCAGCTGATGCTTTCCTATATTCTCATCACTTTGAAAGAAAGGCAGCTTTCAGGGGAAAATCCCTTTCTCTGTAGATATATATATATTTTTTTTAAATGTAATCACATTTATAAGTCGCCCATCTCACGTGAGTGACTCTGTAGTCGATCCTCTGTTTCTTTTTTTCCCCCGCTGGATCCTGAAGGCCTTAAATTATGATGTTGAATTCCTTGCAAGTTGTTCTCCCGAGAACAAGTCTGGTGTAAAAAAGAGGCTTGCTCAAGTTGGCCTGTTTTAAGTTTTACTTGCGCCTAAAAAACTCTGGGTTCAAATATTGTCTTGGGGGTTTGGAACTTTCACACTTTGTCTCGGGGTGAAAAACCAGAATCAAAAATACCTTCACAGCGTGGTCGAGCAGAACAGATCCAGAAGTTGATTCATCCTGAAATGTTTTACTAAATAGTCCCATAACTGGATTTTTTACAGGTTTGTCCCGGTTTCTCTCTAAGCGCCTTAATTTCTCACATCACCACTCCTAATCTTTTCCTGGAATGTTCTGAAGTATATCAAACATTTCCCCCTTCTTTGAAAAAGCACCTTTAAACCTGGCCAGGGAGCTTTAGTTGTTTTCCTTAAAATCTTCAAAGCGTCCATCAAATGTCTTTTTTTTCCCCCTCCCCTTCCCTGTTTGATGTTGCCTTAAAGTTTGATTTTTTTCCCAAAGCACTTTGTTGGCCAGAGTTGGCTCCAGTCCTCTCTTTGTTGGGAGACACAGAACAGACGGAGAGGTAGAAGGAGGACTTTTGTTCTTTCGTTTGTGCTTTCTTAGAACTGGTAATTTCCAAGAAAAAAGAGGAAGAAAACTAAAGAAATTTGCTAGAGGTCAACAACTTCCTTTCTGGAATTTAAACAGCAATGGTAGAAAAATCATTGGTGGGACATTGATCATCATTCTGATGAATATTTTGCTAGTATCTTTGTTTGGCCTATTCATACGTTAAGGACCGTGTAATATTTATACATCAGAACCTTCATGCTTGTAGGACTGGAGAATCTCGGCCCTGCCAATAAAGCATATTTGTAGCTCATCATATCCAAAAAGGCAAAATGGTATTTCAAGAGGGACGGCATTACAGGACTATAACTGAGGCGGGTTGTGGGTTTCCCTGCTTCTTCAGAGGTCCCATCTACTTTTTAAAATCCTCCCCTGGTAGCCGATTGCTTCAATGCAGGCAGGTCCTTGGTTTTCTGGGTGCTGGGCTTGGACAGAATGGAGGGGTGGGGGTGAGGGCAGAGGATCCTCTTAACCCAACTTTCTAACCCTGTTAAGCAGGGTAAGGAATAGAGGCCCAATTTCCACCGGAGCTTTGTTCAGCATGCGAGAGAGAAGATGGGGGTGAAAAATTCAGGCCCTCGTTTTTTCTCGCCCGTCTTCCGAACCGCTGCTAACAAACTCCAGCTCTGACTGAACAACTGGAGATTTGTGCGTGAACCACTCCGACGTGGTTCCTGCACAAAAGCTGGCTTCTTAGCCTGCCCGGTTTTTTTCCCTCTCGTCTTCCTCCAGTTTGTCTACCAGCTGGACTCTGTGAATTGATTAATAGCGTGTGCGCTGCATATGCTGTGATTTATCAGTCAGGCGCTCTCGACTCCAATCAGGAGGCACCCGCGGGCTGGCCTGGCATCTTTCCCTTCCTTCCGTTGGCTGTTCGTTTGCCATTTTAGACGTGGTTTTTAGGATGGACGGGCTGGGCGAGACAACCGAAATAAAATTGAGAAAGGAAGATGCAAAGTGGGCAGCAGGACCGCAGCACGGTTAGCGGGAAATTTAGCGAAACGCCTGATGTTGAGTGCCAGGAATAAATTCGTGCACGCACGTTCCACATAAGTGGCGGCTGCTAAGTACCCTGGGGATTTTGACCTGTGTGTCTTGTGGCCTGTCCAATTTGGCTCACCGAAAGCAGGCAGTTCCCCAGTTTATTTGTTATCTTCTTCCTCAGGTTCTGCAAAAGTTGGGACTTTTTGTGGTTGGTGGCTGGAGAGGCAGTCTATGTATACACATGTTTTTAGCGTTAGCTGGTTCTTCCTCCTCTTCCTCTCTCCAAAATAAATCCAATTGCGTGGAGATACTTTTGCACGGAGCGGTGTTGTTGTTGCTTCTGCTCTGGGTCTCCTGCGAAGTGAGGTGGCATCTCCTCTCTCTCTCTCTGCAAAGAGAAGAGACAATGGCAGGTTGGCGGAAAGTACTCAGTTTTATCCCTAAGGGTTGCAGGAGAGGTTGGTGACGGTGGAAGCGGGGGGGAAAAAAAAGAGGATTTCCTGCAAATTCCAGCCTAAGCTTGCTGGATCTATCTGAAGCCACAGTGTGTTTTCCCCCTTCGGCTCAGCAGCACCTCGGCTGGTTAGAGAAGGAAAGTTTTGCTCAGGAGGAATAGTGTGGTTGGTTTTCTCTAGCAAAGGAGCCAGCTAACTCTGGTCCTTAAAGATCAGATTTTTTAAACTCGGCCCATCCTCTGTGGTCATCGACGACGACGGGAGATGGAGGGAGCTCTTGACTTCCAAACGCCCAGCCTCTTTTCTTGCTGCTTCCTGAGCTGCTGCCCCAGTCCTTCCATTCCAGAAATTCTAGCCTCTAAGTTGGAAACAATATGATGGCCACCAAGAGTTGATTGATGGCAGCAGGGTATAAATTCGAAGGATGCCTCTGCATGGTTTAATTTAGCGGAAACCGGATCGCGCTTTCCAAGAGCTTCTAAGAGCTTTGGGGACCGGTTTCTTCGAACACCTTTGTCCTTTACTTCTGAGGTCAGTGGCCCCAGATTGTCTGCTAAGGTAGCTTTTGGCAATGCCAAAAAAAGGGGTGTGGATTTTGGCAAGGGGCAGATGAGGCTGAATTTTTTTTTTTAATCCCCCTCTATGTGGCAAGGGAAACATTTGACTCCTTTGTCTGGCCTAGCTTGCTGCAGTCGCTTGTAAAGTTGGCGTATGGGGGTCCTTGGTGGTCTCCGAGCCTGGTGGCTTGCTTGCAGACGTTTCATTACCCGACTAGGTAATGCTATCAGTGAAATGAGGTGTCTGCAACCAAAACACCAAGCTCAGAGAGCACCAGAGCCGTCACAATTCAGTTGAAATCCTTTTACTGAAAGTCGGTGTAGTTTGCCAAAAGGATTTGGGACAAAACCAATTTAGCCATCCTGCACGGTTCTGACATGCATATTACAATCCTTAATTGATGTCCAGACATGTAAGATTCATGGCATAACCACCACGTCTTCCCCTTTCCACGCTCATCCCAATTTAAACTCCGCATCGGGGTGGCCACACCACGTATCTGTCGAAGAGAGTTTTATTTTATTTTCCTTATTTATCCAATTGGCGTAACCACCCATCTCAGACGAGTGACTCTGGGTGGGGAAAAGCCATAAGATCAACTAAAACCAATGAGAACCCCAAGCACAAAATGAAAAATTAAATACGGTTAAAATGTTGTGAGTTACAGCTCACGAAATCTTATGACTTTTAATAAAATGAATTCGTTGGCAAGGGTGCTATACCAGAATCTTGGTGGTCACCCTTTGGTGCAATGTTAGGAAAAGTATTTGGGACTCTAGGAATTTTTTAAAAAAAAATATTTCAGTGTGCGTCAACTCGGTGGGTGTTACTTTACACCAAGGAGATGCCTCTTAAAAGTCGGTAACTACCTTAGAGGGCTTAGGGAGTGGGTCAAAGGATGTGTTTTCTCCCTCCTGTTTGGCACATATTTGTGGATAATGTGGGAATTGAAATCTGCACCAGAGATCACAAAACGGGGCACCGGCTGGTGGGTAAGAATGGGCCGAAAGCAAAGCAAGGGTTGTATAAGGCTGAATAAAAGGGATGGGGTCGTGTATATTTTTCCCCCAAGTTTTTCTTGCATTGGAAAAGAACGAGGAATTTGGTTCAGATTCAGCGCTGCAGTTTGACAAAAGCTTCTGCATTCTGTCCCTCTCTGTTTTATTGAACATTTTAGCGTAATGTATGGCCGACATAGTGCCGAGTTAGACTAGAAGACAATATTGCATCTTCTGTCTTCTACTGCCTATCTATGGTGAAATCCCACAATGTGGGGTGGGGTAGAGAAATTGTCAATATTGTCAGATTCTGAAGGATTGAACAAATCTGTTGCGTTTGTGATTCCAGTGGTTTGCCAGAACTGGCTTGCTTTCCTTGAAACGTAGAAAGTTTGAAGCTCGCAACGCTCGTTCCAAGTTCTACTTACCTTAATTTTTCTGTATCCCATTTTTTCCCCTCGTTTTTTTTTCCCCCCATAAACTTAGTTTATGCTCTGCCTTGTTGCTACGATCTGTGGCCACGACAGTAAACAGATGGATTTATATATTATAATGCCTGTGTTGGTGTGCGTATCTGATGCCGAACCGTAGCATAATTGTATTCTTTTCAACCATTCCCCTTCTGAAATTATTCTTAGTGTACGCTCTTGTTATTTTCTCTCGATGCAGAGAAGTTTGCTTTCCTTTTAATTACAGTTCACTGAACTGTCTCCTCTCGCAACGGGAGATGTGATAGTCCTGCTGTTTTGTTGATCCTTTAGGATAAGGCTGGGTAAAATCCGGTCCAAGAAACAGGAGGAGACACAGCCGGCCTCGTTCGGCCTCCTATTCCTCGCAAACTGGTCCAGCCTTATGGGGAAGAAAAAAGGATAAACCTTTGAGCCCAGAAACGTGGCAACGAATTGGGGATGGGGGCAAATGAATGTTTCCATGTTTTACTTCACATCTATTTTCTGTGCTGTCTTTCCGCACCGAGCCAGTTCTGCTTTGGTCTGCTTGGCAAAATTTTGTCTCTCCCTTAAACGCTGAAATACCAAAAACGGTCGAGCCTGTTCATCTTCGCTTAAAGCCATTCGGCTCGGAGCAATCTTCTCCAGTTGCTTTCGTGGCTTGTATTGTGATTGTTTGGTTACGAGTGGCAACCAAGGTGGGGGACATGTTGCCGAATTTTTTTATTTTTTGCCAAGGAGCTGCCTATTTTTCCTTCTTTGACTGGGCCGCTTGTTGATGACAGTTGGGCCCTGTGGAGTTCTTAATTAGACATCCCCAGAAACCTGCTTAAATCACAACGCATTTGGCTTTGTGAGTCTTGTTTTCCTTTTTTTTTTTTAATGAATTGCAGCTTGGCCTGCTCTGCTGACTCAAACTGGTTTGTCCGGATTAAGCGTCTCCGGCATTTGGTGCCAAAGCAGGAGGGAAGGGTGAGCAGGTGCTTCTTTTGGCCAGACAGTTTTCTATACTGGGAGAACTGGGGCTGGCTGAGAGCAAGTTCAAGTTGACCGTTGACTTAACTTTGTTTTATTCATTACACCAGGGATGCTGCAATGGCTGTGTGACAAACGCTTATAAATCACTTTATTTTTCAGGGCCGTTTGAACGGTCCTGTATGGTCACTAAATGAATGCTTGTAAGTCGAGGACCAACTGCACACTGTTTCCCAGACATGAGATTTCAATTTCCACTGGAAAACCCCTATTGATGCCTCCACCATCAATGAGGACCCAGTTTGTGGGGGCAATAAGCTGACTTTGTATAAATATACAAAAGTATGAAGGCTATTGCTTAACGCATTGTAAGCCGCCCTGAGTCTCCGGAGAAGGGCGGCATATAAATCAAATTTAAAAAAAAAAAAAAAATGGCAAGGTGATCAAGTCTCACCAGGCTCAAATGTGGACTTCAACTCCCAGGATGCCCCAGGCTTGGCTGGGGAATTCTGGGAGTTGAAGTCCACAGGTTTTAAAAGTTGCCAAGGTTGGACACTCCTGCATTAAAGGTTCTCTTGCTTATCCAGACACCCAAGTCGTTTTGCCACTCAAGGCTTTAACCCAAATTTACTCTAGGTTTAAAGGGGATCGGTGGGGGTGGCCTTGTTTGCCAAAATATTTGGGTTTTCTTAACAACGGCGTAGGTCTGCAAAACATCATGGAATGTCTTACAGGGCTTTATTTCATGAGGAACACGGGATAGAAAATAGAACAATTGTTCTCTGGTATTATAAATAATTTTGCTACAATTACCTCCTATTCCACATGGGCTGTGCGTCTGGTTCTAATTAGCAGTGATGAGTTTTTATCGATAGAAAAAAAAGAAAAGAAAAACCTTGTACAGGTAATGCCCGACATACGAACGCAATTGGGGCCGAAATTGTGGTCACTAAGCAAAGTGGTTGTTAAGTGAGTAAATCGCCTAACTGGACCTGATTTTACAACCCATTTTTACCACGATTGTTAAACGAATCAGATGATTGTTAAGTGAATCCTGCTTCTCCCATAGATGTCGTTTGTCGGAAACCATTTGGGAAAGTCACAAATAGCAATTGGTGCTTCGAGCTGGTTTCGGAGCTCCAGAATTGCAATCATGTGACCGCAAAGCAGTACATTGATGGTAATTTCAAGGACAGGGGGAAAAAAAATCACTTTTTCCAAAACCGGTGCAATTTTGAACCGTCGTTAAGCGAATGGTTGTAAGTTGAGGACTACCTATTGGTGACGTATACGTAACAAGAGGCATCTGGGTTTTTTTTATTTATTTTATGAGCACATTGCTGTATTTTGCATCGAGATTGCGTGAAAGAGCAAAGGGAAAGAGGCTGGCCCCAATTCCAGTGGTGCCGAGCACTATTTTTAAAGCAAGACAAGCCGTATGTGCCAATTTGCCAGGTGAAATTTCTTAAGAGCTCTGTATATTTTTTAATAGTGTTGGCATCTTCCGCCTTGCCAGGCCCTTCGTCAACAGCTGGACTTCATACATTTTTTTTTATTTTTATTTTTTTAAATTTGATTTATATGCCGCCCTTCTCCGGAGACTCAGGGCGGCTTACAGTGCGTTAATATACTTTTGTATATTTATACAAAGTCAGCTTATTGCCCCCACAAACTGGGTCCTCAATTTACCTACCTTAGAAAGGATGGAAGGCTGAGTCAACCTTGAGCCTGGGGAGATTCGATCTTACTTTAATTGCAGGCAGCTGGTCTTAATAACCAGCTTAATAACAGGGTGCCTTAGACCACTGTACTACCAAGGCTCTTGGTAGTACATGCAATGATGGTACCAGGAAAGTAGCAGAAAAGCACTTAGCAATAGCATTTAGACTTATATAGCGCTTCACAGTGCTTTTACAGCCCTCTCTAAGCGGTTTACAGAGTCAGCATATTTGCTCCCAATAACCTGGGTCCTCATTGGAAGGATGGAAGGCTGAGTCAATAACCTGGGTCCTCATTGGAAGGATGGAAGGCCGAGTCAACCTTGAGCCTGGTGAGATTCGATCACCATGCCATTGATGGTGGAGGCATCAGTAGGGGCTTTCCAGGGGAAATTGAAATCTCGTGTCTAGGAAACGGTGCGCAGGTGGTCCTCTACTTACAACCATTCATTTAGTGACCATTCGAAATTAAAACGGCCCTGGAAAAAAAGTGACTTATGAGCGTTTGTCACACAGCCATTGCAGCATCCCCAGGGCCATCAAAATCCAGACGCTTGGCACACCGATTCATATTTATGACGGTCGCAATGTCCCAGGGTTAAGGGGATCGCCTTTTGCAACCTTCTGTTGAACAAAATCAAAGGGAAAGCCGGATTCACTTAACAACCGCGTTACCGATTTAACAACGGTAGTGATTCGCTTAATAACTTTCTCGCTTAGCAGAAAATTTGGGGCTCAATTGTGGTTGCAAGCCGAGGAACCTAACCTGTACTGTACGGTTCCTGCTTTCTAAATGCATAGTGTCCACATTTGGAACCAGCAACTCAGTCATTAAGCGAAGCAGTCGTTTAGTCAAACCCGCAGCGGTGCTGACTATCTTACGGAACTTCGGCTTCCCTTGATTTTTACAGGCCTGCAAAAGTCGTAAAGGCGAGGAGAGGACAGCCGGTTCCTTTCTCAAGACGGTCGTAACTGCAAACGATCACTAAACGAGGCAGTCGCTAAGAGAGGACTCCCTGTATTGTTATAGGTCTGTTTTCCAATGTCCGGATACTCTTGGGTCGCACTTTTCCCATCGCACCACAGAAATTTTGTGGGGTGCTTTTCAACGGGTGCCTGGTGGGTGTCTCCCCCCACCCACCCCCCCAATGCCCGTGGTCCTCTTCCTAAGGGCAGACAAGCTTCCAAACACCTGTTCCCTAATTCTCCCAACCTCGGAATGTGAAGCCTAGGAGACGTGCGGGAGCTGAGAACTGGCTGCTGGTCAGCAAAACGGACATGTGCTTTGGCAGGATTTCGGTCGATGGGGAGGTCTGGCAGATTTTATCCCAGAATTCGGGAAGAAACTTCGATACTTCTGAGTCGCTTCTGAGTCGCTTTACCAGCTTCAGGGATATTGGGGGGGGGCAGTGGAGGGGTGGTGGTAGAAAACCTGTCAGTCATGGTCCCCAAAAGCCGCCTCTTTTTGTGTGAGATGGCTTGCTCGGCAGCAGCTGCAATAGCATTTGCTCTGGCTACTTTTGCAAATGAAATCCATGCTGGATAAAAGGGAGGAGGGAGCCTTCTTTTGCCATGGTTCTGTCTGTCTGTCTGTCTGTCTGTCTGTCTGTCTGTCTGTCTCTCTCTCTCTCTCTCTCTCTCTCTCTCTCTGTGCCTCTCAATTTCTTTCTCTCTCTCTCAATTTCTCAGTCTCTCAATTTCTCTCTTTCTCTCTCAATTTCTCTTTCTTTCTTTCTTTCTCTCTCCATCTCTCTCAATTTCTCTCTCTCAATTCTCTCCCTCTCTTTCTCTCCCAGTTTCTCTCTCTCTCTCTTTTTCTGTCCTTCTCTCTCTTCTGTCTCTCTCTCTCTTTCTCTCCATCTCTCTCTCTCTCAATTTCTCTCTCAATTTCTCTCTCTTTCTCTAAATTCTCTCCCTCTTTCTTTCTCTCTCTCCCAGTTTCTCTCTCTCTGTCTCTCTTTCTCTTTCTGTCCTTCTCTCTCTTCTGTCTCTCTCTCTCCCTCCATCTCTCTCTCCATCTCTCTCTCTCAATTTCTCTCTCTCTCAATTCTTTCTCTCTCTTTCTTTCTCTCTCTCTCTTTCTCTCTCTCAATTCTCTCTCCGTCTCTTTCTCTCCCAGTTTCTGTCTGTCTCTCTCTCTTTCTGTCCTTCTCTTTCTTCTGTCTCTCTCTCTCTCCATATCTCTCTCTTTCTCAATTTCTCAATTTCTCTCTCTTTCTCTCAATTCTCTCCCTCTTTCTTTCTCTCCCAGTTTCTCTCTCTCTCTGTCTCTCTTTCTCTTTCTCAATTTCTCTCTCTCTCAATTTCTCTCTCTCTCTCTCTCTCTCTCAATTCTCTCCCTCTTTCTTTCTCTCTCTCTCAGTTTCTCTGTCTGTCTGCCTGTCTCTCTTTCTCGTCTTCAGTTGCCCACCCCACAGGCCACTTCAGGGATTCCTTGGCTGGAGCAGCCGAGGTCTCAGTGTGGCGCTTTGCGCTGCCCGCACCGGCAACGTGGAATCTGAGCACTTCTTTGATTAATGAGAAAAATGTGCAGGGCTTGACCAATTGCCAGAAGCCGATTGATTCTCGTTCCCCAGAAATTCAACTGAAAATAAAGAGTGGGAAGAAGAGAAAGAGGAGCGAGCGAGCGAGCAAGAAGGAACATCAGCCCAGCCTGGCACTCCTTTTCCCCCACCCGTCTCTCTCTCTGCTTGTTTTAACTTCGGAAGAATCCGAGTTTGGTCTGAGGGGGGGTTGGAGAGAAAAGGATATTTAGCTTTAAACAGTTCCAGATGGGCTTAGTGTTCGCACGTTGGGAGGAAGTGATCTGAGAGCCGCACAGAGATTTGGGTAACTGCCCCGGGCACAAGACGGGGAGGAAAGATTTGGCAAAAATGGTTTTGCAATTTGTGGACTTTGCCAACTGGCTGTTGACTTGCAGAGTCACTCTGTCTGTGGGGAGAGCCGTTCTGACGAAGGTGCCTGGCACGGTCTTCTCTCTTTCCACCCTCAGATCCTTCCTTCTCCTTCTCCTTCTCCTCCTCATTTCTCATTCACAGAAGTAAACTCCCTCTTCCAGTGGTCTTTTTCAAATCTCAAGGAGCTTCCAGAGGATGGTTACAAGTCAAAATAAACCAGATGGAAGTTACTTCAATGCCCAATTACACAGGCAGCCCCCAAATCTCCAAAGGAATGGCAAAGAAGGCCTCATTGAAATAGAATGAGCTTGGATCCCTACCAACATCTACCCAAAATGAAGGAACGGTGTGCTAACCAAACCTGGGGGGGAAGAGGAGTGCTTGTACCTTCTCCTCTTCCACAACTCCTCCTCCTCTTCCTCCTTCGCCTTCCCTTTCCACCCATTGCTTCTTGTCCTGCCCTCAGGTGCTCTGGAGAATAGCTTGACTCCCTCTTCTTTGTGGCAGCCCCTGAGATATTGGAAGACTGCTATCATGTCTCCCCTAGTCCTTCTTTTCATTAAACTAGACCTACCCAGTTCCTGCAACCGTTCTTCATATGTTTTAGCCTCCAGTCCTCTAATCATCTTTGTTGCTCTTCTCTGCACTCTTTCTAGAGTCTCCACATCTTTTTTACATCATGGCGACCAAAACTGCATGCAATATTCCAAGTGTGGCCTTACCAAGGCATTATAAAGTGGTATTAACACTTCAAGGGATTTTGAATGAGAAGTCATTTCTATG
Source organism: Pituophis catenifer annectens (assembly GCF_029215685.1). NCBI lineage: Eukaryota > Metazoa > Chordata > Lepidosauria > Squamata > Colubridae > Pituophis > Pituophis catenifer. The sequence continues at coordinate 6,409,089 of NW_027256886.1, read as the reverse complement.
GAAGAATATGAAGAACAGGTCTACTGGTCAGTTCGACCAAGATCTTCCTCACTAAAGAACTACAGCCTACTGGGCAAAACACTCTCTAAAGTCATCAAAACGTCTCCATTGCTCCTTCATGTTTTAAAGCATCCTTCCACATCTTTAGACTTTGGGCCCCAGCAGCCTGAGAGCCCATGGCAAAGTACGATGGGAGTTGTAGGCAAATGAATTGGCGAGATATTCTTGCCATAGAGTTATTCCAGTTCAGGCTTAGTTCTTGTCCATATGGGCAAATCCATCTATTTCAATTCAGGTTGGCTTTTTGCTGTTCAGCTATACGAACTTTTCTCCTTTCCATGTTATAATCTGCGTGGGGGAGATTATTTTTTTGTATGCCTTGTTGTATACTTTTCTTATGTTGGTATGCAATCTTTTATTAGAAGTAATTCTCCAAGGGAGAATCCCTCAAATATTTTGGGGTGTGTGTCTTCATTCTCCCAAGATTTGCAATTTTATCTTTTCTCTAAAGATTCCTTCCTTCCTCTCTACCTCCCTCCCTCCCTCTTTCCCATTTTATGATTGAGTCAAATGTTTGAGAAACTATAATTTCTTTTTCTTTCTTTCTTTCTTTCTTTCTTTCTTTCTTTCTTTCTTTCTTTCTTTCTTTCTCTCTCTCTCTCTCTCTCTCTCTCTCTCTCTCTCTCTCTCTCTCTTTCTTTCTTTCCAAATCATAGCTCAAAATTAAGAAAAAAGAATGTTGGTATATAAGCACATTCCAATTCACATATTTGATTTAAAGTGGGAACTGGGTGAAATATCAGAGTCTCTTTGGACTTTACATTAGGGGGGAAAAAATAACAGTTGTTCTCCCAGAACTTACTTCTCTGATAGTGCTGCCCTCTGCATGCTATCTCAAAAATAAATCCCATTACATTCGTTGGAGTTTTCTCCAAACTAAGTGAACCTTTAAACTGAATCGCTGGAGATGCATACAAATAATTGTTGTTTTTTTCCCCCTCTTACCGTGGCGCCCTGGTATTTAATATGAGTCATTAAATACCCACCCTTCTAAAGAGTTGCATAAAATTTCGGCATCACCTTCCCTCTCCCAAAACAGAAATGCAAATTAGAAGTAACTTTGTTCACACTGCCCCAATCCACCCCTCTCAACAGCAAATGAAAATCATTAACACGAATAACCAGTTAATGCTAATCAGGCTGGGAAACTTTTCTGCAGTGGGGTTATGTCAGTGCTTTCCTTAAAAGCAAATTGGAAGAAAAGTGGAGAGCGAGTATCTCTATATATTTTGGGAAACCAGAGACAAAGAGAGAATTTTAGTGCTGAAGAGGCTCTGTCTGTGACCATCAGCTAAATAATTTTTGCAAAAAAACCCATGAGTGCTGCATTTTCTCAGGGACTGGATTTTTTTTTTTTTGTAGTGTTCCACTTTGTTGCGGCATGTTGTGTCTTGTAGTGACTATTTTGTTCTATCTATCTATCTATCTATCTATCTATCTATCTATCTATCTATCTATTTATTGGTTTGATTTATATGCCACCCTTCTCCGGAGACTCAGGGCGGCTTACAATGCATTAAGCAATAGCCTTCATACTTTTGTATATACCTGCTTAGTAGGGCTTTCTTTTTTATACAAAGTCAGCTTATTGCCTCCATAATCCGGGTCCTCATTTTACCTACCTCGAAAGGATGGAAGGCTGAGTCAACCTTGAGCCTGGTGAGATTCGAACTCGCAGTAATTGCAGGCAGCTGGTGCTACTTAACAGCACTTTAGTCTGCTGCGCCACCAAGGCTCTTTGCGTGTGTTGTTAAGCAAAGGATGCAAAATGTTTGTTGGAGCTAACAACACACACACACAAACACACACACGCATGCCCTTGTGCAGTTTAGGTCGTCCCTTTTCCAAAGCCAGAACCATCAAATGTTATCCAGCCACAACCACTTTTGTCTATGAAATGAAAAAGTTGATTGAATGGGACCGTGATGGCAAACATATGGCATTCGTGCCACAGGTGGCACGTGGAGTCATATCGGTGGGCACGCGAGCATTGCCGTAGCTCACCTCCCCAGCTGATTTTCGGGCCTTCTGAGCCCACCAGAAGTCAGGAAACAGGCTGGTTCTGGCCTCCAGAGGGCCTCGGGGAGGTGGGGAAGGCCCATTTTTTGCTCTTCCCAGACTCCAGAGGCTTTCTAGGAGCTTGGGGAGGGCGAAAACTGTCTTTACTCCACCGGAGTCTGGAAACAGCCCATTTCCTGACTTCTGGTGGGCCCGGAAGGCCCATTTTTAAGAAACGGGCTGCTTCTAGCCTCTGGATAGCTGTGGGGAAGGCCGTTTTTGCCCTCCCCAGGCTCCAAGAAAGCTTCTGGAGCCTGGGGAGGGCGAAAAACAGGCCTACCGGCCACACCATGCCATCCCGTGCCAAAAGCGGGAGTGCGGGGGGGGTCACGTGTGCATGTGTGTGGGGCTGGGGTGCATTGAATTATGGGTGTGGGTGGCACGCAACGGCAAAAAGGTTAGCCATCACTGGAATAGGAGAAAACTTTGCAAGGGGTCCATCAGCATATTGGAAGGGGGGGTGGGGAGAGCAAAACCAGTGTGGGAGTTGAATCTTTTTGGATCCGGACCCGAAGACCAGGAGGAAGAAACACACACACAAAGGAAAAACACAAAACAGCGATGTGAAATTCCACCTGCCGAGTTTGAATCCAAGAGGCAAAACGTTGGGTTGAGAGCGGAAAGTTGGCAAAGGAAGGAGATGCCAGGTGGGGTTTTATGGGGGGCGATTTCCCCCTCCCTACACACACACACACCTGCAGCAACCTTTCTGCGGTAACTTGCATTGTGTAAAAAAAAAAAAAAAAAAAGTGGGGGTAGCGGAGAGGTGAAGGAATTGCACATTGCCTCCCTTGGCAGTTGCTTGCAAAGCTGCGGCTGCTCAGACAGACGGGAGGCTCTCAAGCTTGCAAGAATGAGGCAATGGGGTCGGGGGGCCCCCCCACCTTCTTCCCCACAGAGCAGGGGTGAAGTCTGTGATTGATGAGAGGGAGGTAGTGGAGAGGTCAAGCCGGGGAGCCATGGGTCAGTAAAAAGAGACTAGGAAGCAGGAACCTGACTCTCCGATCTTGCAAGCTGAGACGCCGGGAACCGAACTGGCCTGTGGGGTTTTTCGCTCGGGCCCTAGACGTGTGGGAGACAGAAGCTGTGGGGGAGAGAGAGGAAGGCCACCAAGCACGGGTGGCTCTTTCAGCCTCCCGAATCCCCACATAGCGAAGGAGGAGAAACGAGGAGAAAAAATAATCCTCCGTACAAATTCCTCCTCGTCCCAATTGTGGCTTGCCAGGGTGGAAGGCCTCGCACACACAACCCAGACGCTCTGGGGGTTGCGAGGATTTACGCAGCTGCCACGGGAGGCCGAGGGAAGAGGGGGGGGGACATTTTGATTCGGAAAGCCATCCTGGACTTCCATGCGCAATCCCCAGTGCGGCTGTGGGGCGAGCGCAAGATGGCAGCTGGAGCACTTCTTGAAGGGAGCAGCTCATGGTGACTGGCAGGTTTAATGTAGTATGTGTATAGGTAGTCCTCGACTTGCGGCCGTAATTGAGGCCAAAGCTAAGATTGGTAAGCAAGACCATCGTGAAGTGACCCATTTTACGACACTTCTTGCCTTTAATCGGTGTGGTTATTCAGTTAGGAACCTGGATGTTACGTAAACCTGACTTCCGCATTGACTTTGCTAGTCAGGAGGTCGCAGAAGGAGATCATGTGACTCCAAGACATTGAAACTGTCATAAATATGTCTCAGTTTCCAAGTGCCTGAATTTTAATTTTAATATGGATGACAGGTAGTTCTCGACTTAACAACGTCAATTGAGGCCAAATATTCTGTTGATTTGTGAGACATTCCTGAAGTGAATTTTGCCCCATTTTGCGGCCTTTCTTGTCACAGATGTTAAATGAATCATTGCAGTGGTTAAGTTAATAACATGGTTGTTAAGTGAATCCGGGTTCTCCATTGACCTTGCTTGTCAGAAGGTCGCAAAAGATGATCCCTTGACCCCAGGACACTGCTACGGTCATAAATGTGAGTTTCTTGATAAGCATCTGAATTTTGATCACATGACCGTGGGGATGCTGCCGTGGTCATAAGTGTGGAAAAACGGCCATAAGACACTTTTTTCAGTGCTGTAGTAATGGTCACTAAACGAATGGTTGTAAATTGAGGACTACCTGTAAATGGGGTGGACTAACTGAGTATACTGAGTCACGCAAAAACCTAAGATTGACAGTTCCTAAGCTAAATGCAGATTCCAAGCTGTATTTTTTTTTCCGGAACACAGTTCATATTTTATCCATTTCCAATTTCGGAAAGGCCAGCCGAGTGCAGCAATCTGAAATGATATTAGTGGAATTACAGATGGAAAAATCTAGAATCTTTTGATTAAAAATGGAGAAATTAGAACTGGAGGGCGAAAGAAGATGATGTTTATATAAATAAGTATAGAAATAGTAAGATAATATTAAAAAAATACGGAAAAAGAATATTTTGGCAGAAACTGTAATTTAAGTAACATGTATTTGTGTATGACGTGTTGTATATAGATATGATATGGGCAATACTCTGTTCATAAAATATGTGGATGTGTGTGAGGAAAAAAAAACCTAATAAAACTTGGTTTAAAAAAAAAAAGGAAGGGGAGAGAACAAAAAGAGAGAACAAAAAGCAAAGGGAGTTTTTTTTTGACCCTTTTCTCTATATCGGCTGCCACTGAGCAAAGGGAGTCACACAAGGACTCGGGATCGACGTTTGACTTGACCTCCTAAATTTTGCCACCAGTTGACAACGTTGGCAGAGCAACCGGTTCGGGTCACTGCCCCAAAGATGTTTATGAACCATTCATTTTTGGGGGGCATGACAAGGCTTTCTTTGAGGCTGGTGGGAGAGATGCCAGTGCTGGGATATTTTTAGGATCGGTCATCTTTTGACATTTTGTAGAGCGAGAAAAAGTGCTTTAAAGGTTCCTTTGCAGCCATCTAGCTCAAATTAAAATACATAGTTTGCATCAGGGGTGAAATCCAGCAGGTTCTGACAGGTTCTGGAGAACCGGTAGCGGAGATTTTGAGTAGTTCGGAGAACCGGCAAATACCACCTCCGGCTGCCCCCAGAGTGGGGAGGGAATGGGTATTTTGCAATATCCTTCCCCCAGGAGTGGGGAGGGAATGGGGATTTTGCAGTATCCTTCCCCTGGAGTGGGGTGGGAATGGGGATTTTGCAGTATCCTTCTCCTGCCATGCCCACGCTCACCAAGCCACACCACGCCCACCAAGCCATGCCCACCAGGGTGGATTTGATTTAAATCAAGTTGATTTAAATCACAATTTAAATCAAGATTTAAATCACTAGTAAAAAGGCTTGATTTAAATCAACTCGATTTAAATCATAATTTTTAAAGAGCAACTGTCATCTCTGCTACTCCTTTGACCCAATGTTGACTCACCGATAGTCCCAGTGTTGCAGAATATACAGCCTCATGCTACATAACTAAGCTCCATTTCATGCTGAATAAACTAAATTATTTATGTATCTTAAATAGAAAACTATCTTACGATAGATTTTTACCCCAAAGGTTTTTTATTAAAATAAATTCGATAAAAATCAAAAAAATCTGATTTAAATAAAAAAAATCCGATGTAAATCAAAAAAATCTGATTTTTTTTTCATTTTTTAAAAAAAATCATTGATTTTTATCCACCCTGATGCCCACAGAACCGGTAGTAAAAAAAAAAATTAGGATTTCACCACTGGTTTGCATCCCCAGAAACTTTTGAGTTGCCCAGATACAAACTGGATATCCAAAATAATAAAGAGTACGGCCAAACTTTTGGATGGGAAAGGATGTTTTTGCTGCCTAGCCATTTGCATTGATTTCAGAATAAGGGAGTGCTTTCTGAGCTTGGTTGTTTTCTTTCATTACCCAAATTAGGTAACATCATCAGCACTAGTGGGACTGATGATGTTATCTAGTTGGGTAATGAAACGTCTCCCAACCCCCCCCCCAAAAAAAAAACCCCCCAAAAAACCAACAACCAAGCTCAGAGAGCACCAAGGACTCCTCGTTTCAACCCTGAGCCATAAATATTCTCCTTTATTGCTATTTCAGAAGAAGCTCACTTGGTTAGAACCATCAGCCTTGGCAAGAGGAAATTTTAATTTGCTCAAGTCACGAAGATTTTATTTTTATTTTTGAAAAGATCCCTGGGCATTTCCTTCAGACATCGGCTTCTGTTCGCCCCGCTGTTTATTCCCTGATGCTGCTACCTTGCTGTGTGATAAAAACACCTGCAAGCAAGCAGCCGGCCTCAGAGACAACCGACAACCGCACAATTCAAGCAAGAGCCTTGGTGGCGCAGCAGACTAAAGTGCTGTTAAGTAGCACCAGCTGCCTGCAATTACTGCAAGTTCGAATCTCACCAGGCTCAAGGTTGACTCAGCCTTCCATCCTTTCGAGGTAGGTAAAATGAGGACCTGGATTGTGGGGGCAATAAGCTGACTTTGTATAAAAAAGAACACAGCTTAGGGGGGGACCGAAATCCCTACTAAGCAGGTATATACAAAAGTATGAAGGCTATTGCTTAACGCATTATAAGCCACCCTGAGTCTCCGGAGAAGGGCGGCATATAAATCGAACCAATAAACAATAAATAAATGAGCTACACAGATTCTCTACCTCCGTTATATTGCCTTCAGCTCCCTTTCTATTTATCAGCACCGATATATAAGTTTTTTTGTTTTTTTTTTGCTTATATCAAATATATGGGCTGAACTCTGCTTGAACTTGGGGGGAATGACATGGGTCGGATATTCGAGTTGGCCAGAATAGGAAGAGACTTATCTGTTTTGTTATTTTTCAAGTAGCATTTCGAAGTGCGTATGCAGGCTTTGAGTTGTGCTACCATTTTTGGTCAAAGCCTGTCTTGGCTTTGATGGGGATTTACATTACGACCCATTGTCTTCTTCCAGCATCTCCTGTTGGCCTCCTTTTCTGTGTATACAGCCATCTCCCTGCCAAGAAGACGGGGTAGAACAACATGTTTAATAGAAAGCGTTTTATTTTTATTTTCTTGCCTATGAAAAATATTTCACTTATTAAGAGCTTAGTATTAATAATAATTCTAGGTTGCTTCTCTCCTTGATTAGTTTCCATCCATTGCTTCTTGTCCCGCCTTCAGGTGCTTTGGAGAATAGCTTGACCCCTTCTGTGATGTGCTGTGATGATTGTAAGTCTGACTACCAGTCATAAGCCACTTTTGGGTGTGTGTGTGTGGCTGTCATAACTTTGAACAGTTGCTAAACAAAAGTGGAAGCTTACGTGCAGTTCTTTCTACACGCCGAGAAACTCTCCATGGAAAAACAACAACAACTGCCCTGTTTCCCCCAAAATAAGACATCCCCGGATAATAATTGGGCTTTTGAGCGCATGGCAATAAGGCCAAGCGCTTATTTCAGGGTTCAAAAAAAATATAAGACAGGGTCTTATTTTCAGGGAAACGCGGTAGTGGGAAGTTCAGTTGGTTGGGTGTATTTGGTAAAAATGCCACGCCTTGCACAACCAAAGGTACGTTACGCTAATGCAGGGGTCAGCAACCTGCGGCTCCGGAGCCACATGCGGCTCTTTGGGTCCTCTGCTGTGGCTCCCTGTCAGGTGATCACACCATTGACTGGCCCCGCCCCTTGCCCTCCCCTCCCAGTCACTCTTCGCCTGGCCTGAGAAGGGCGATGGCGGGGGATGGAGAAGCGGCCAGGGTAGAGACAGAGAGATACAGAGAGGGGGGGAGAGAGAGAGAGACAGAGAGAGAGAGGGACAGAGAGAGAGATGTCAAAAGGATTGTGTGATTCCCGGTGTTTTTTAATAACTGGTTCTCTGCCCTAATGACCGGCTGGGTAGGTGTGGCTAGGGATGGTGGTCATGTGACTGGTGGAAGTGAGTGACATTGAGTTGGCCACACCCACACAGGTTTTGTGGCTCCCGGTGTTTTCTTTTCTGTGGGAAACGGGCCCAAATGGCTCTTTTGAATGTTTAAGGTTGCAGACCCCTGCGCTACTGTAAAGACACTGCTGGAGAGAATCCATAAGATTGCGTGTGTGAGTGTGCAGTTCAGATACGCGTCTTCAGTAACCGTGCCTATTCAATTCATAAATATGTAGGGATTGAGAAGGAAGACTGATCAATCAATCAATCCAATTTTGCTGAACCTCAAACATGCTAATCCGGTATTTCTCAAACGGTGGCAACTTTTAAGAGCTCCCAGAATTCCACTGCCAACATCTTAAAAAGTTGCCACGTTTGGGAGATACGGCGTTAACCAGATTCTAGGTTGTTTTAAGATGGGCAATTTATTTTGTCTTTTCTTCGCTGCTTGGTGAGCTACAGAGGAGGTGGCTAGTGGTGACATATCAAAATGGGTGACATGTGATTTTTCTTTTTCTTTTTAAAACATGGGAGAGGTTTTAAGGAACAGAAATACTCTCTCTCTCTGTTCCTGTGCAGTTGGTCCCTTACACTTTTTGACTGCTCCCCAAATTGTCATAAATCATAAGTTTATTTGTCAAGCATATATAAGATAACAGGTAAAAGTATAAACATAATTTGAATACATGAAAAGAGTAAGTAAAAAGGAATATTAGGACACACTTTTGAGAGATGCTAACCATGTAATTCCCATAATTGCCTCCCCTTTAAAACTGTGAATGCATAATTCTTATTTTTTTGTTATTCTGCACCATCCAAAGTCTTGCAGGTTTGGGAACAGGCTGGAAATCCTCTTAAATAAATAAATTTAATTACCGGTAATTAAACTAAAATAAAGTATTGGGGGGGGACACACCTCAGCCAAGAGTTTTTGGGTGTTTCTACCCCGCTCCTTTTCTCTCTCTTCATGAAAATTAACTGCAGTGCTCCTTAATCAATTAGCCCTTGTTTTTTTTCTGCAACCTGATCCAGATGTGCAGGCACGAAGTATCAGAATTTACGGGCTGATAGCAGGAGCATCTGGGTCGTCTTTGAGGGATCAACTCAGAAGCCTTTTTGGGGGGGGGGGGGGAAATAGCCCATTTTGTGCTTCTGAAACCTGGATTGAGAATTCTCCATTAAGCAGGACTGCATGAAAGGAGCCTGAGATGATTGGAAGGAAAAAGCAAGAATCGGAGGGGGGCGGGGGCAAAAACTTTATTTCTCGATCAAATGCGACGCACTGTTCAGCTCCAATGATTCGTTTTCCGTCCCTGATAAAGAGACCATCTTGGCAAGGGGCAGAAACCCCCCGTGGCTATTCTGGCGGACGACAAAGCAGGCATACGGGAACCCAGGTGGTAGATTTTCTCTTGGTATACAAGGTACAAAAAGCTGAGGTTTTATCGTTTTTGTTTCATAATAAGCTTGCTCTCTGACGTTTCGCCCTTTCCTGTTTTTGCTCCGGGCTACCGTTGTAACCAGGGGTGAAATCTACTTACTTTCCCTACTGGTTCGGAAGTGTGCGTGCACGTCGTGTACGCACATGGACCGTTTGCGCATGTACAAACCCTTCTGCACATACCCAGAGGGCAAAAAACAGGTTACTTCCTGGTTAAAACCAGGAAGTAATGACAACCGGGCGGGTGAGCGGAGCTTCATGCTGCTGTCGCTACCGGTTCTCCGAACCATCTGCCGCCATCGCTACCAGTTCGGTCAAACCGGTCTGAACCGGTAGCATTTCACCCCTGGTTGTGGCCCTGGGTGAGCAGCTGAGTTCCTACGGTGCCCGTCTAACGAAAGAATTCCTCTTTTTTCTCTTATGCCCATTGCATGGTAATGGATAGTTGGGTGCTGGGCGAATTTTCATTGTCTTCCCGTAATGAAGCTCTCGGAAATATGAGAAGGCAGGATGGGAAGCCAGGGTGGAGGTTAGAAAGGCAGCTTTGTCTTCTCCTTTGAAGCTTCCCAGGCTTCAGGTTGGGGCATTGCAGGTAGGTGTAGACAGCAGAAGTCTGATTCAAATTAGGCCAGAAATGACCTGCCGGACTAAAGACTTGCTCTTCTGCTCATACAGACAAGTCCTCGATTTACAACAGTTCATTTAGCGACCGTTTGAAGTTACAACAGCCAGGGCCGGATTTAGATGAAAAGAGGCCCTAGGCTATTCCACTTATGAGGCCCTTTCACCTATAGTGAAAGTGTAATTTTAATTTTGCTAACAATTTGAATGTAGGCCCCTCTTGATCTTGAGGCCCTAGGCTGAAGCCTAGTTAGCCTATAGGAAAATCCGGCCCTGACAACAGCACTGAAAAAAGTGGATTATTTAGGACTATTTCCTAATGTTTAAGATCGTTGCAGCATCCCCAGGATCAAAATTCAGATGTTTGGCCACTGGCTCGTATTTATAACGGTTGCAGTGTCCGCCTGGGGGTGTGTGTCATGTGATCCCCTTTTGCGACCTCCTGACAAGCAAAGTCAGATTCACTTAACAACCGTGTCACTAATTTAACGACGGCAGTGATTCACAGTTAAACAATTGTGGCAGGAAATGTCGTAAAATGGGGCATGATTCACTTAACAAATGTCTCGCTTAGCAACAAAAAAAATCTGGGGCTCAGTTGTGGTCGTAAATCGAGGACTATCTGTATGGAACTAATCCTAGGTTTTTGGGTTGATGGATGTTCATTTACCGTATATACTCGAGTATAAGCCGACCCGAATATAAGCCGAGGCACCTAACTTTACAACAAAAAACTGGGAAAACTTATTGACTCGAGTATAAGCCTAGGGTGGGAAATGCAGCAGCTCCTGGTAAATTTCAAAATAAAAATAGATACCAATAAAAAATGTGCTGAAAAACTCGGCTTATACTCGAGTATATACGGTATGTCGGCTGGCTGTGCATGCACGAAGATTGCTGCTTTTCTTGCTCATTTCATGCAGTAGGTGAAGCACGGGTTATATACAGGTAGTCCTCAACTTATGACCACCATTGAGGCCAAAAGTTTCCTTGCTCAGCGAGACAGTTGCTAAACTGCTTCATTTTACGACCTTTCTTGCTCCAGATGTTAAGTGAAGCGCTGCAGTTAAGTCAGTCACACGGTTGTTAAATGAATCTGGCTTCCCCATTGACTTGGCTTGTCGGAAGGTTGCAAAAGGAGTTTGCATGACCCCTGGACACTGCAACCGTCATAAATATGAGTCAGTTGCCAAACATCCAAATTTTCACGGGACCATGGGGATGCTGCAATGGTCATAAGTGTGGAAAAATGGCCTTAAGTAACTTTTTCCAGTGCCGTAGTAATGGTCACTAAACGAATGGTTGTAAATTGAGGACTACCTGTAAATGGGGTGGACTAACCAAGTATACTGAGTCATGCAAAAACCTAAGATTGACAGTTCCTAAGCTAAATGCAGATTCCAAGCTGTATTTTTTTTCCGGAACACAGTTCATATTTTATCCATTTCCAATTTCGGAAAGGCCAACTGAGTGCAGGGATCTGAAATGATATTAGTGGAAGTACAGATGGAAAAATCTAGAATCTTTCTTACCGCTTGTGCCACCCAGAACGACAGCTTGGAAACAGGACACCCGGAGCTTCGTGTCATTCAAATCCTTCGCCTGCCCTCTAGCTTTTCCAATCCTTTTGTAACTTGGTGAACTTTTGGGGGGCGAAGTGTTATGTCCTACAGATGTATTGGACTAATAGCCAGAATTGATAGTGTTGAAGGTCGTGGCAGCGGGGAATTTCAGGTGCTGAAATCCAACATCTGGAGGAGATCAGGTTGAGAAGAATGTCACAGATGCTATAAAAATGAATTAACTAGATCCCTAATTCATTTCTTCCCAAAGACAGGTTGGGAAAGTCTCAAGTGACCGGACACTTTGAAGACTAGAAATATGTTTGAGCTCTGCAGCAGGATTTGGCAGCTAACAACATTACTCTTAAAAATAAAGACCATTAATGAACCTTATGGAGATAATAAATAATGATCAATGGATCCCGGATCTTTCTCTGACTCGCATGTTCAAGAATGTTTTCTGCGTTGATCAAAACAGGAAGCTTTCTTATTATACTGTATTGTTGTGGGGGGTTCATTCATAAAAAACAGAGTTTGAATTCTTGTTCAGCCTCTATATACACTAACAAAAGACCTTGAAATAAGTCTCATTTGTTCAACGCAACCTGACTCTCAGGAAAATACTCAATAGTTGCCCCTAAGCTCATTTCTAGAAGACCTACATAGGAGCGTGTGCGAATTCAGTGCTAAAGTTGAAACAGATGGCTCTCATCAACACACCATCAGGGCAAACTTGTTTAATGCAAGCGTACATGGTCTAGTTTTTCAATATTTGTGAAATCATGTGGTTTATTTTTAAGAGAAGGGAAAATATCAGGAGGGGAAGAAGCAAAAAAAAAAAAAGAAAGAAAACAGAGAGAGAAAAAGCAGATGTAGAAGTGTGGAGATCTACATGGGGAAGAAGCCACATTCAGAAAACTTGACTTTGTTCAAAAGTTGGCAACTGGACACATTCTTTGCCAAATTCCTTGAAACATAAGGGAGATTTGCTGAGATTACAAGTCGGCAGGTCAGCGGTTCGAATCCCTAGTGCCGGGTAACGGGGTGAGCTCCCGTGACTTGTCCCAGCTTCTGCCAACCTAGCAGTTCGAAAGCACGTAAAAAATGCAAGTAGAAAAATAGGCACCACGTTTGGTGGGAAGGTAACGGCGTTCCGTGCGCCTTTGGCATTGAGTCATGCCGGCCACATGACCATGGAGATGTCTTTGGACAAGGCTGGCTGTGCGGCTTTGAAACAGAGATGAGCACCGCCCCCTAGAGTCAGGAACGACTAGCACCGTGATGGCAAACCTATGGCACGCGTACCACAGGTGGCACACAGAGCCCTCTCTGCGGGCTCACCAGCCGTCGCCCCAGCCCAGCTCCACTGCGCATGCAAGCGTGCCTCCCGCCAGCCAGCTGGTCTTCGGGTCTCTGCCGTGCATGCGTGGGGCGCGGGCGCATGCGGGGGATGTGTGCGCACATGCACGGGGGACATGTGCGCGCATGCACGGGGTGCAGGTTGGTGCAGGAGGTTTTCCAGGCCCAAAATGGGGCACAGGTGGGGGACATGTCCCATTTTGGGCCTGGAAACCCTCCTGCACCAACCTGGAAGCCAAAATGGGGCGCTGGGGGGGGCACACAAGGCTCCCTGTGCCCCATTTTGGGCCTGGAAATCTGCCTACACCAACCTGGAAGCCAAAATGGGATGCGGGGGGCAGGGGCGCATGCATGGGGGCCAGGGCGCATTCGCAGGGTGGGAGCTCGCATTGCATTTTGGGGATTCGGGCATGTGTGTGTGTATTTTTGCACACATGTGTGCGCTTTGGGCACTCGGCACCAAAAAGGTTAACCATCACGGAACTAGCACACATGTGCGAGGGGAACCTTTACCTTAGTCCTTGACTTACAACCACAATTGAGCCCAGAATTTCTGTTGCTAAGCGAGACGTTTGCTAAGTGAACTTTGCCCCATTTTCCAACCTCTCTTCCCACAGTTGTTAAGTGAGTAACACGGCTGTTAAGTGAATCTGGCTTCCCCATTGATTTTGCTAAGCCAGAATGTTGCAAACACACCTTTTGTGTAATATCCTGCAATCGGGAGTGTCATTTTCAATGCTTTTTGCTGGTTTCCAGGGGATTTTTCCAGTTACGGCTAACATGCCTGTTCAGTAAAATAGATTTATTGAATGGCCGTGATGTTTGCTTAATGACCGCCACAAAAATGCATAAAAATTAGGTTTAGTCATATGACCAACTCAAGTTACAACCACAATGTCTTACAACGGTAATTTTAGGCTCAGTTAAAGTTGTGTAGTACTTGTACATAATTTAGTTGAAAAGGAATGGGAATGCCTCCACGAATGCAACTGCACCATGTGAATTCCAGTACCCTAAAAACAACATCCTGAATAGGGGATGCTTGTTTAATTGAGTGAGCCCTGTAGACCACACTTGAAATACTGCATCCAGTTTTGGTCGCCATGATGTAATAAAAGATGTGGAGACTCTAGAAAGAGTGCAGAGAAGAGCAACGAAGGTGATTAGGGGACTGGAGGCTAAAATATATGAAGAACAGTTGCAGGAACTGGGTATGTATAGTTTAATGAAGAGAAAGACTAGGGGAGACATGATAGCAGTCTTCCAATATCTCAGGGGCTGCCACAAAGAAGAGGGAGTCAAGCTATTCTCCAAAGCACCAGAGGGCAGGACAAGAAGCAATGGGTGGAAACTAATCAAGGAGAGAAGCAACTTAGAACTAAGGAGAAATTTCCTGACAGTGAGAACAATTAATCAGTGGAACAACTTGCCTGCAGAACTTGTGAATGCTCCAACACCGGAGGTTTTTAAGAAGAGACTGGACAGCCATTTGTCTGAAATGGCATAAGGTCTCTTGCCTATGAGCAGGGGGTTGGACTAGAAGACCTCCAAGGTCCCTTCCAACTCTGTTATTCCCTCATGTTTTCCTAACATTTAGTTCAGTGTTTCTCAACCTTGGTAGCTTGAAGATGGGTGGACTTCAACTCCCAGAATCCCCCAGCCAGCACTGCTGGCTGGGGGATTCAGGGAGTTGAAGTCCACCCATCTTCAAGCTTCCAAGGTTGAGAAACACTGATTTAGTTAGTGACCTACAATTCCAGAAATTTGGCAAAAGAGCTTTAGGATCCAGGAAAGAGACTTCTGCCAGAATGTGCCGGGAGATTGATAGCCTTTCTTAATTGAACGGTCTTCAGGACAGTGGTGAAATCCAAATTATTTTACTACCGGTTTTGTAGGTGTGGCTTGGTGGGCGTGGTGTAGCTTGCTGGGTGTGGCAGGGGAAGGATTCTGCAAAATCTCCTTTCCCTCCCCGCTCCTGGGGGAAGGATACTGCAAAATATCAGTATCAAGTAAGAGCCTTGATAGCACAGTGGTCTAAGCACCCTGTTATTAACACAGCTGCCTGGAATTACTGCTGGTTCGAATCTCTCCAAGGCTCAAGGTTGACTCAGCCTTCCATCCTTTCTAAGGTAGGTTAAATGAGGACCCAGTTTGTGGGGGCAATAAGCTGACTTTGTATAAATATACAAAAGTATGAAGGCTATTGCTTAACGCAGTGTAAGCCGCCCTGAGTCTCCGGAGAAGGGCGGCATATAAATCAAATTAAAAAAAAAAAAAAAAATCTCCATTCCCTCCCCACTCCAGGGGAAGGATACTGCAAAATCCCCATTCCCACCCCACTCCTGGGGTGAAAGATACTGCAAAATCTCCTTTCCCTCCCTGCTCCTGGGAGAAGGATACTGCAAAACCTCCATTCCCTCCCCACTCCAGGGGAAGGATACTGCAAAATCTCCATTCCCTCCCCACTCCAGGGGAAGGATACTGCAAAATCCCCATTCCCACCCCACTCTGGGGCCAGCCAGAGGTGGTATTTGCCGGTTCTCCGAACTACTCAAAATTTCCGCTACCGGTTCTCCAGAACCTGTCAGAACCTGCTGGATTTCACCCCTGCTTCAGGAGTATTGCACCTCTAGCTGTGTGTGTGTGTGTGTGTGTGTGTGTGTGTGTGTGTGTGTGTGTGTGTGTGTTTCCTTGAGAGTAAGAGTCTCAAGCGTTCTGGAGACAACCAAGTTCAGAAGGGCTGAGATTCGGAGCACGCCTTGTTTTCTGAAAGAAAATACACTTTGCTGTTGACTTCTAACTTCCCAGACTAGGATTTCATCCTGAGCAAACTTCCCAAGGAAACACCCCAACATCCACTTTCCCTCTGTTTGTCTTTTCTTAACCAGCTCACTTTTTCTGTCAAAAGTGTTGAAGTTGACAAGCCAAAACATTCCACACCAGAAAAATGTCACTCTTCTCCTCCTCCTCCTCCAAGGAGTGGCTCAGGTCTCACGGATTTAAGGGTGTTGTGTGTTTATGTCTATATCTGTTTTTCTGCAGAAGTTGCTCCACGGAATAACAGGTTTTTGTCTGGTGGTGTGTTGGGTTAGGAAGACGAGCGTTGACACCCTGGTTGCTCCTTCCTCTCTGAGTAAATGCCACCTGCCCTTGTGATGTGGCTGCAAATAGGAGAGATTGAGGTAGATGGCTGATGCACTGAGGTTGAAACCTGTTGTAGATAGAGGGGATGTCACTAGCAGAATCAGAGAAGGATTGCCAAACACAAAGAAAAATGAAGAATAGAATGGAATGGGAATTGGAATGAGATGGAATGGAATAGAAAATTAGAATAGAATAGAACCGTGATGGTGAACCTATGGCACACGTGCCACATATGGCGGAGCCATATCGGTGGGCATGCGAGCTCAGCTCCGGCGTGCATTGGTGCGCCGGCCAACTGATTTTTGGGCCTTCTGGGGCCACCGGAACTCGGGAAACAGGCAGTTTCCGGCCCCCAGAGGGCCGCCAGGCAGGTGGGGAAGGCCGTTTTCACTCTCCTCAGGCTCCTAGAAAGCCTCTGGAGCCTGGGGGAGAGCGAAAAACGGGCCTTTCGGTCCCACCGGAAGTCGGCAAATTGGCCATTTCCAGCCTCCAGAGGCCTCCAGGGAGCCTCTGGCGGGATGGGGAAGGCCGTTTTTGCCCTGTCCTAGAAAGCTTCTGGAGCCTGAGAGGGTGAAAAATGGCCTTACCAGGCCCACCATCACGTGCCAAAAGTGGGGTGGGGTGGGGCGGTGTCACAAGCGCATGCGTGGGGGGGTGGGGCACATAGAATTATGGGTGTGGACACGTGCGCGTGATACCCCCCCACGCTCCCCACGCTTTTGGCACACGATAGCAAAAAGGTTAGCCATCGCTGGAATAGAAGAATAATTGTTGAGCGAATCACTGCGCTTCTTAAGCGAACCATGATGTCGTTAAGCGAATCCAGTTTCCTCCATTGACTTTGCTGGTCGGCAGCCGATTAGGAAGGTCAAAAGTATCGGATCACATGACCCCCCCGGGATGTTACAACCATAGTAGGAATTCGCTAGTGGTTGAGCATGCCAATGTTGATCACGTGACCTTGGGAAGGCTGCGGCGGTCGTAAGCGTGTAAAGATCGGTTGTGTGTCACTTTTTTCAGCGCCGTTGTAACTCGGAACGGTCACTAAACGAATGGTCGTAAGTTCAGGGCTACCTATATCGACCTACCAGGAAGACGGTAAAAACAAAACGTTTTTGTACTAAAATGCATTGAAGGCGGACCTGGAATTGCTCTGTAGCATCTTCTCGTCTTCTTCTTCTATCCTTTGTGTGAAATCGGGACAGTTTTTCCTCCAAACTGAGCAGAAATGAAATGCCAGTTTCCCAGTAATTTCTTTCTTTCTTTCTTTCTTTTTTAATTTTGTTTTTGTTTTTTAATTTTTCCATTTCTTCCGTAACGTAATGAAAGACTAATTCCTTTTCGAAATAATTTCAGAGGAGGAAAGAATGCGGATTGGTTTCTCCTGGGTGGTCCTGGGATATTGTTATGCTTCTTGATGGCCCACACTCTGTGTGTGTGGTGTGTGTGTGTGTGTGTGTGTGTGTGTGTGTGTATGTTTGTGTCTTGTGTGGATGTCCTGTCTTTTCATTGCACAATGGTCTTTAGAGAAGTCCACAATCTTCTCAGCTTTCAATTATCCCTCAAAGGAATAATAATAATCTCTCCTGGGGGGGTTTCAGAGTGTGGGGGGCAGGATGGTGTCGCCTCCTTGAGAAATGATGCCAGAATTTATTCTACCCCAATCAAAAATATTTTTTTTAAAAAAAATCCAGAGATATCAATCGGTCCTGATTCTTGGACCTCCATGTGGGTGGAGAATTTTTGACCAATAGCAGGCCAAATTCAGGTAGTCCTCGACTTACGACCTCGACCGAGCCCAACATTTCCATGGGTAGGTAAGTAAATGTCCCAGTTTGCCCGTTTTCCGACCTTTCTTTCCACCGTTGTTAAGTAAATCACTGCAAATGTAAAAGTTAGGAAGGGAATCTGGCTTCCCTGTTGACTTGGCTTGTCAGAAGGTCGCAAAAAGAGGATTGCATGTTCTCCAGGAGGCTGCAACCATCATAAATATGACTCCGTTGCCAAACATCTGAATTTTGATCGGTTGACCACAGGCATAACGGTCGTAAGTCTGTTTTTTCCAATGCCGTTGTATCTTTGAGCGGTCACTAAATGGTTGTAAATCGAGGACCACCTGTGATCCATCGGACAGATGGATTATTGCTCGCTTGAACTGAATTCCTTGCTGTTATTGATGGCAAGCCATTCATACAAGCCTGTTTTAAAATATTTTGGTTCAGTGTGGGGCTTTGACTATTCCTTCCCCTTTTCTCCTAACGTTTTTGGTGACCTCTGCTTTGTCTTTCGTTCAGAAACTGAGCCGTAGCCATATTCTTACAGGTCAGTGCACTCTAGAAAGATTAAAAGCAATGGGGCATTCCCCTCACCCCCTCATTTGGGTCCATCCAAATTTTGCAGGACTACAAATCCCCGGAGCAGATAATTAGGAAATTTTGAGTGTTACAATTCTGTTATATTTGGGAGATGCCAAGTTAGAAAAGCTTGTGGAGATGAGCTGAATATGGATAGATTAAGTGCACAAGGGGGAAAAAAACATCTGATTTTTTTAGATCAGCGGAGATGGTGTGTGTTTCCTAAACAGTAATACAGACTAATTGATTTATCTAGCTATAAAAACATATTAAGTTAAAACTCAGTAGACCACTTACACTCCCTGGAAGTATTTGCTTTATGGAATCCTCTGCCTAAAATCTCTGTGTATAATACGGTAGATTTAGAAAATGCTACACAGCACAGCCTGTTCCGTGTTTATTGGATAAGTGCTAATTATGTGTTTTAAGATGTATATTAAGCTGTTAAGTGCGAAGGCGAAACAGCACATTCTGTTTTATTAAGCAAATCAAGTTTTGCATCGTGTTCCTTTTTTTTTTTTTTTCCCCTTTTTGGCTGAGTTTTGGCCATTTCCCTGCTCGTGCCTACCCAGCATAATTCTTGTCGCCAAGGAATCATGACTTTTCCTTAGTAACCCTCAAATCTTGCGTACTGCAATCTAGTTTTGCCTTCGACGGGTAGTCCTCGACTTACGACCACAACGGAGCCCAAAATTTCTGTTGTTAAGTGAGACAGTTCTTAAGGGAGTTTTGCCCCACTTTTACAAGATTTTTCTTGCCATGGTTGTTAAAGTGAATCACGGCAGTTGATTAGTTAGTAACCTGGTTTTTAAGTGATATCTGGCTTCCCCATTGATTTGGCTTGTCCGAAGGTCGCAATAGGGGATCACGTGACCTTGGGACATAGCAAACCGTCATAAATATGAGTCAGTTGTCAAGCACCTGAATTTTGATCACGTGATCATGGGAACGCTGAAAAGGTCGTAACTGTGAAAAACGGTCATAAGTCACATTTTTCGGTGCCGTTGTAACTTTGAACTGCCTGTGTAAGCAATTTTTGGAATCTTGAGGTAAATTCTTTTTTTTTTAATTTTTTTTTTATTTTATACACAAACAAACATTTAATACATCCGTCATTTTCCATGTGACATCTCGGTGTTTTCTCCATAACTTCGTCTTTTTGTTGTTTCTTCTGTCTTCATTTTCACCAAATCTATTTCAACCTTTCTCCAAAGATACAATATTCTAATTATACCATTTTCTTAGATAGCTATTAGTTTGCTTATCTATATCTCTTTTCTAACCCACGGTAAAATTGATCCCATATCTTTAAAGTATTCTCAATCCTCTTTTTCTTTAATCATCAAAGTGAATCTATTCATTTCTGCACAGTCTAGAATTTGTTTTACTCACTTCTCCTTCCAGAGGTATTTTCTCTGCTTTCCAGTTTTGTGCAAAAACAATCCTTGCAGCTGTTATTACATGTATAATCAAATAAATATTTTCTTTGCTAGTTTTCTCTGGAAGGATACTGTAAATTCTGTGGGGAGAAGGCAGCGTATCTGAAGTTTCCAGGTAGCCATTTGTTTTTAAGAAGTGAAAATAACACTTCTTGGCCCTTTCGCCAGTCAAGCTTAACAATGCAATCCGATACAGGGTTATTTATGATAAGCCTGTGGAATTTAGGACTATTTCTAACCAGATAGAGGGCTGCAACTTAAATCTTCATTTTCTTAAGGCATGAGCAAATTACAAAGTCCAGCTAACTCAAAGCCGTAAAGTATGAGGTGACAAAGAGGCCATCACTCTTACCTTAGCTTTCTCCAATCTGTTCTCTTTGAAGGGTTGGGAGTTATGTCTTCTTATTGTCTGGATATCTGAGGGGCTGAAGGCCACCCAGTTACTCTACCTGGAATAGCAGCTCTTGAAACCTTGGGGTGCTCTCCAAAGGCTGCAGTATAAGTTATAGTTTATAAATACTGTTATAAACTATCACAAATGCTTTTTTTGCAGGTAGTAAGTGAGGAGGGGGCCACACAGTGTATAGTGTGTCTCGAGCCATTGTTGGATAATTCTCTCATGGTCATTCATTCTTTGTGGCCCATCTGGTTTCTGACCATCAGTCTCTGGATCACAGTCTCTGTAGAGCAGTCAAAAAACACAATAACAATATTGACCAAATGTCGCACCTGCAGTGGAAATGGCACAAGTTGGTCAGTTCAATGCTTGTCCCGAAACCCTTTTCTAAATGGGAATGGAGAAGACTATGGTCAGAAGTCAATGCTTAAAATATCAGAGCGTACTTACAGTAGTGGCCAAAATTGTGGAAACCATTTGGGAAAAGTGTATTTTTGAGGTTTGATGGCTAATAACACCATGGGGGGGGGGGGGAGTTTCAAGATAATCATATTTCATTGCTGGAATGATCTGGGAATAGCCCAAACCTTAACCCAATTGAAAATCGATGGAGCTGACTAAAGAAACTTGTTAGTCAGAAGCGACCCAGCAATAAAACCCAGTTAATAGAAGCAATCCTTCAATCTTGGTTTCGCATTAGAACAGCTGCAGAACTAAAAGACTTGGTTCACTCCATGGGAAGACGTATGAGACCACCTTCTGCCACCGATAACCTCCCACCGGCCAATTCGCTCCCACAGAGAGGGTCTCCTCAGGGTGCCGTCAGTCAAGCAATGTCGACTGACGACCCCCAGGGGGAGAGCCTTCTCTGTGGGGGCACGGGCCCTCTGGAACGAGCTACCCCCAGGAATACGACTGATCCCGGACCTCCGTACTTTCCGCCGAGCGTGGAAGACCTTCTTATTTCAGCAAGCCGGGCTGGCTTAAAATTTTAATGGGCTATTTTATGGGTAAAGGGTTTTAAAATTTGGGGAAGCCAAACTGATTTAATTCTGTTTTAATTTATTTTAATTTTTATACTGTATGTATTTTAATTTTGGCTGTTCACCGCCCTGAGTCCTTCGGGAGAAGGGCGGTATACAAATTTAAATAAATAATAAATAAATAAATAAATAATAAATAAATAAATAAATAAATAAATAAATAAATAAATACGTCGTAAGGCCGTAATTCATGCTAAAGGTTACCCCGCTAAGTATTAACTGACATGGTGATCATTTTTGTATATCTCATTTTTTCTACGTGTTTTACTTTTCTTTATACTGTAACTGCTATTCTAATAGCAGATCCTTCATAAAATTTATTGCATTACATCCTTGATTAAATTATCTTTCCATTGATATATAATTTTATGGTACTTCTCCAAAAAAAAAAAAAAAGTGGTGTCATTAGCTAGTTTTGGAAAATACACTTCCCCCAAAAGGTTTCCACAATTTTGGCCACTACTGTATACTTCAGGAGGAAGTTGCTATGAGTAACTGTATGGCAGATGTGGCAAAAGGAAACTGAAAAGCAAGCCAAGTCGCCTGATTTGAAGCAAAATTTACTCAAAATTCTTGGCAAGAGGCTGATGGTACTGAGAAACTTTGAATAATGGGAACATATCTGTTGTGGTCTGCCAGCAGTCTGCGGAGCTGGCAGCGGAGTCGGACAGTGAGGAGGCTGGGGAGGAACATGGGCCATTCCTGGAGCCTGGGGAAGGCTTAGACGAGGGCTCTGCGTCAGAGGCAGAGATGGGGCCAGGGCCATCTGGGAGTTATATGCGGACTCCGGAGCCTCCAGAGTCGGACATCAGAGAGGCAGAGAAACAGGAGGAGCCTGTTTCTAGTGTGTGCATGCACAGAGCTGCCAGAAGGCAAGAACAGTTAAAACAAAAGGGACGACTCGGGAGTAAGGCCTGGAGATGATTGGCCCCTCCCATAAGGCTTAAAAGAGGAGCAAAGGCACGTGGGCCCTTTGCAGGAAAGCAACATTGTTAATTCTGTTCCCAGTCGGCATCTTGTTTGATTCTGGACTTTGTGTGGCTTTGCCAAGTAGCAGTGTGTCAAGGGAGATAAAAGTTGGTGATTATCCCGAAGGACTTCTTCCAAAGGACTTTTTGCAACTAATTGGGACTCATCTGTGAATGAACAGAATTCACAGCTGTTGCAATAAAAGAGTTTTTTGGGACCACTCATGTGTTTTAATGATTCAGTAAGTATCAAGGACTGTCAGGATTTCCCATCTCCAGCTCCTAATGATGTTATGGAAAGCCAGTTTGGTCTCCTGGTTGAAGACACCTGGCTAGAAACCAGGCGACTACGAATTCTAGACCTGTTTAAAGCATGAAGCCAGCAGGATGACTTTGACCAAAGCATTCTCAGCCCTACGAAGAAGAAGACAAGGGCAAACCCCTTTCAGAAACATTGCCAAGAAAATTGCGTTACACCAGAGTCTCTGGGAGTCAACGCTGACTTGAAGGCACCACCAACATCAAAAAACAACAACAAAAAAAAACCATCGTAGACAATAGAAGATCGTATGATGGCAGGGCGATAAAATGTGTGATGACATCATGCCGCCAAGCTCCACCTTTTCATACCTCTGTTGCAATGCCACATGTAAGCACTTAAGGGGCCAGGGCTCGCATTGCAGTGGTGTGGCAGATGTTTCAATATTCCCCCGCAGACAATGTGGATTGCCTATATTGTGATTATATCATGTTATAAAACAGCCTTCCTGGCTGAGCGCATTCCAGATCTATTGGGTAATCAATTCTAGGATTCTAAGCCAGCGTGGAAGATAGATAGATAGATAGATAGATAGATAGATAGATAGATAGATAGATAGATAGATAGATAATTTGATTTATATGCCGCCCTTCTCCGGAGACTCAGGGCAGCTTACAATGCGTTAAGCAACAGCCTTCATACTTTTGTATATTTATACAAAGTCATCTTATTGCCCCCACAAACTGGGTCCTCATTTCACCTACCCTAGAAAGGATGGAAGGCTGAGTCAACCTTGAGCCTTGGAGAGATTTGAACCAGCAGTAATTGCAGGCAGCTGTGTTAATAACAGGGTGCTTAGACCACTGTACTATCAAGGCTCTTTGTATTTATTAGATATATATCTTAGCAGAACTCACAGCCTCCCAGTTCCTGGTCCTGCATCTAAGCCGATATACTATACTGGTTACTAAATTAAAAGAAGAAGGGGGGGAGAGAAATTTTCTCATCGGGTTCTTGATATATTCAGACCGTAGCGTGTGATGCAAATCTTTTGATAGAAAAGCATTGATTTGGTTCACACCACACACTTCAAGGACAAGAAAAGGCCAAACAGACATAACGTCATGACAGACTAAGCTATCTGAGAGTTAACAGGGTTAGGCTTTTTCTGATTTAGGGTGGCAAGCACATCCAGCTCAAGTATGGCTCATTGTATTTTGCAAATCAGAAAACAGGCTAATTTAGCAAGCTGAATAACTAGGTTGCATAAAGGCAGCTAAGTCCCCCCCCCACCCTTAATATAATACCTGGGTTCCAGTTTAATGTTAACAAGATGACTTTTAACTTTTAGCCATAACACATAGGATTTCTTACAAAACACACAAACACACACACACACACACATGGCAATATATTAATATTTTCAAACCGAAAACAAGCTGCAATTTGCTTTGCGTAGGATTAACCCACTTAATTTGAATAGCTGCCTGCTTTAAGTCTGTCCCTGCTACTTGCTGGCAAAAATTCATCTACATAAATTTCTCTTGATTCGCTGTTCAAATGCCCAGGCTTTGTGCAAGTTGGCTAGCTTAATGTTGGCTTGCACGATGATTCCTTTTAAAGCTTCTTTTGAATGCGGCATATGTGCATTTATGTTATTAGGTTGCATTGTTAGTGATGCCTCCGCACTGGACACCGTTTCTGCCTTGATGCAAATTACCTTTTAAAGGTTCTTGTCTTCCTGGAATACTGCATCCAGTTTGGGTTGCAAATAAGATATTGAGACTCTAGAGAAAAGTGCAGAGAAGAGCAACTAAGATGATTAAGGGCCTGGAGACTAAAACATATGAACAAAGGTTGCAGGAACTGGGTATGGCTAGTCTAGAGAAAAGAAGGATTAGTGGGTGACATGATAGCAATGTTCCAGTAATTGAGGGGCTGCCACTAAGAGGAGGTCAACTTATTTTGCAAAGCACCAGAAGGCACGATAAGAAACAATGGATGGAAACTAATCAAAGAGAGTAGCAACTTGGAATTAAGGAGAAAGTTCCTAACAGTGAGGACAATTAACCAATGGAACAGCTGGCCTCCAGAAGTTGTGGATGCTTCACCACTGGAGGTTTTTAAAATTGGACAGCCACTTGTCCAAAATTGTATAGGATCTCCTGCTTAGTCTAGAAGACCTCCAGCTCTGTTCTGATTGATCTCCTAACAAAGGCTCTTTACATCCTTTAGCACTGTTTGTTTTCCGGTTGGGAAGTCATTAATATGATAAGGAAACCGTTTGCCTTTTTTTTTTTTTTTTTTTTTAAGAAGTTGTGCAAAGTTGCGCCAACAGTAATTTTTTTAAAAAAGAAATAAATTATCCCAGTGGTGTCGGCATCAAGATAGATTGGTGGCAGGGAGCGGAGAGAAAGGGATGGATAAGGCTTGAGAGAGCCTGGGGAGCAAACCAGGTTGAAGATTTGCAGTCTAGTATGGGTGCGAGGCCACATGTCCCCTGCAGGGGGAGCTAGCACACAGCAGCTGCCGACTCATCAATCGCACTGCACACACAAAAAACCCCGGGATTTTCTACACAAGTCTGGAAACGCAGTTGCAGAGACCCTGGTGAGGGGTCATGGCCTTTTATGGGCCTGGAATAGCTTTGCCCTGACAGGTCCAATTCTCCCGGGGATGCCGGCCAAGAGCACGGAAAGGGCACATGTCTTGCACGCTTAACTTCCTTCTTGCTCTTCCCCCGCCCCCCCCCCCCTTCCATCTCTTCCAACAATGCGGATTTGCAGGTTGTGATCTGCCTCCCCCTGCCCCCTTTTTAGCAACTATTGTGGTTGCCGTCTCCACAGGCAGCTCTGTTGAAACTTTTTGTGACGTTCGTTCGTGGTCACAGGGTGAGGATGAGCCTTATGGAGGTGGAGAGCCCGTTTATTGGAAAGGGCAGCGTGGTTGTGAGTCTCCGCATCCCAGTCACAACAACTAGATGTCCTTTGTTAAAAGGCCACCAAGATGCCATCAGGATACCCTACGGCTGTCACCTAGATGGGGAAGTTAAGAAAAAAAAGAAAAAGAAATCTTAGAAAAAAGACACGGGCAGACAGTATTGTGGCTGACAACAGAGCTGACTGGTCAATCAATCAATCAATCAATCAATATCCCAAAGGTGCTTTTTCAAAAGGCAGATGGACTTTTGTTTTTTCTTTGAGGAGGTTTCGCTTCTCATCCGAGAAGTTTTTTTCAGTTCAGAACTGAAGAAGCTTCTTGGATGAAAAGCGAAATGTCTTCAAGGAAAAAAAACAAAAGTCCAGTTTGCCTTTTGAAAAGGCACCTTTGGGAGAACCCAGAGGTGAAATCCAGCAGGTTCTGACAGGTTCTGGAGAACCGGTAGTGGAAATTTTGAGCAGTTTGGAAAACCGGGAGTGGAAATTTTGAGCAGTTTGGAGAACCGGTAGAGGAAATTTTGAGCAGTTTGGAGAACCGGTAGCAGAAATTTTGAGCAGTTCGGAGAACCGGTAGCGGAAATTTTGAGCAGTTCGGAGAACCGGTAGCGGAAATTTTGAGCAGTTCGGAGAACCGGTAGTGGGAATTTTGAGCAGTTCGGAGAACTGGCAAATACCACCTCTAACTGGCCTCAGAGTGGGATGAGAATGGAGATTTTGCAATACTCTTCCCCCAGGAGTGGGGAGGGAATGGGGATTTTGCAGTATCCTTCCTCTGGAGTGGGATGGGAATGGAGATTTTGCAGTATCCTTCCCCTACCACGCCCACCAAGCCACACCACACCCACCAAGCCACGCCCACAGAACCGGTAGTAAAAAAAATTGGATTTCAGCACTGGGACAACCATGACCTGGATGACTGAGAATCTCCATAGACAATCAATCAATAGCTGGTACGAAACTGTATAAATAGGTCTGTAAAATCACCTCAAGGGCATATGTAGCGTTGATTTGAAGAATCACTCTTCAAATTCAGATTCCCTTGAGAGAGGCTGGCAATTCTGATTATTGAACAAATTTTGATCTCCCCTGAGGAGATTGGGTTAAAATATATATATATAATCAAGATGGCGGCCGTAATCATGAGATTGAAACCCTGACCCTGTTAAAATATAGGATGATACAGAATTGAATAATAATCAGAAGGTCACTGGGGATCTTCCGTACTCAGAGAAAGGGAAGTCGCAGATTAGCATTTCTTGGAGTATTTTTCCACACTAGGAAAGTGTTTGCAAAAGTGAATTATGTTATTTGTAACAAGGGCGAGTATGTTAATGTACTCCAGCCTCAATTTAGGTGGCTGAAAGCTATTTGGGTATTTCACTTTCAGAACAGTGTTTAAATGAAGAAAAAAAACATCTAATTCTAAACTTGGCCATTTCCAGATGTTTGGACTTCAACTCCCAGAATTCTTATCAGTGGCCCTGCTGGCTGTGGAATTCTGGGAGTTGTATCTACACACCTGGAAATGGCCAAGTTTGGAGTGAGATTTTTTTTAAATTTTCATTTAAATAGCAAAGGCAGGTCAAATGGGCCTGATAATTGACCTCACACACATATTGGACCGTAGGGACTCATGGAGCTAATTAACCACGTTCCTTGTCTGGGTGTTTTCCCTTTGTGCTTGTGGGACCCTCAAAAAAAATTCAGTGGTTATGTGTGGGAAACACTTATGATGATCAGATCCTTAGCTGAACAGTTAATTTCTGATTAGAGGTAGTCCTCGATTTACAACCACAGCTGGGACCGGAGTTTAAGTTGCTAAGTGCGGCGTTATATAAATTTTAAATTGATTTTAAATTGGGTTGTTTTAATTTACGGCCAAAATATTTAATTATTTTAAATTGCTTTTAAATTTTGTATGTTCTGT
Source organism: Pituophis catenifer annectens (assembly GCF_029215685.1). Taxonomy (NCBI): domain Eukaryota; kingdom Metazoa; phylum Chordata; class Lepidosauria; order Squamata; family Colubridae; genus Pituophis; species Pituophis catenifer. The sequence goes on along the minus strand of NW_027256886.1, from coordinate 6,381,666 downwards.
TTTTTACTCTGGCTGTTCACCGCCCTGAGTCCTATTGGAGAAGGGCGGTATAGAAATGGAAACAAATAAATAAATAAAGTGATGCGGTCATTAAGTGAGCTGCACTCAGTTGTAAGGACTCTTTTCCTCACTGTGGTTAAGTCAGTCATGCGGTTGTTAAGCGAATCCAGCTGAATTTTGATTGTAGGATTTCCAGGACACTGCAATGGTCATACCAAAATGTTTTCCCAAAAATAAGACCAGGTCTTATATTAATTTCTGCTCCAAAAGACACATTAGGGCTTATTTTCTGGTTAGGTCTTATTTTGGGGGAAATATAGTACTAAATGCATCAGAGGTGGGTTTCAGCAGGTTCTGACCAGTTCTGAAGAACCGCTAGCGGAACTTTTGAGTAGTTCAGAGAACCGGTAGTAAAAATTCTGACTGGCCCTGCCCCCATCTATTCTCTGCCTCCCGAATCCCAGCTGATCGGGAGGAAATGGGGATTTTGCAGTAACCTTCCCCTGGATTGGAGAGGGAATGGAGATTTTGTAGTATCCTTCCCTTGCCATGCCCACCAAACCACACCCACCAAGCCATGCCACGCCCACCAAGCCACACCCACACAACCGGTAGTAAAAAAATTTGAAACCCACCACTGAAATGCATCCATCTGGCTGACGATCTTAACGGGGGCTTATTTTCGGGATAGGACTTCTATTACGAGCATCCTGAAAAATCATGCTAGGACTTATTTTCCGGTTGGGTCTTATTTTTGGGGAAACAGGGTAAGTGCGAGGAATGGACGTAACTTTTTTTTTTCCAGCACCGGCGTAACTTGGAGCTGTTGCTAAACAAATGATCGTAACTCGAGGAGTATCTGCAGGGCCTTTTTCCTGCAGTAGCCCCAGATAACGGGGGGCTCATTTGCAAAAGAATTCCATAGACCAGAAATAAGAGTTTGGGCTTTGGGGGGAAAAGCATGGAGTCTCCCTTCCGGCTGATCTTGCTGTGTTGTCACTCTGTGCAGCTGGCTTTTGTGTTGGCAAAACACTTGTCAGCAAGAAAAGCACAACCTCAGCCGCAAAAAAGCCGCAGGCAGTTTTTTGTGTGGGACAAAAGCCTTCACTCCACCGTCCATTGTGTTGCTGCTCAGAATGCCGTTTGGATTAATTGTATCCAAAGAACGTCCAGCTGTAAATAGCCTTTTAATTGGGCTGGGAGTCCAAACCCGGAAGCCAGGAAGTTTCTCTTACTATCTAGAGCTCTACCGGTTTTATTGTGACCTTGTATTCTTGTAACCTCATGTAGCTACGATTGAAAATGTCACTCACTACGGTACACTTTAAACTGGCTAGGCCCCAACAGGATTTGAGACGTTCCAACTGTTGTATCGGTCACTTTTGCTGTGCACTTTTGGTTGCCCAATGCATCCCCATGGTCACGTGATTAAAATTCTGATGTTTGGCAACTGACTCATATTTATGACAGTTGCCATGTCCCGGGGTCATGTGATTTCCTCTTTTGCGACCTTCTGACAAGCAAAGTCAATGGGGAAGTTAGATTCGCTTAACAACTATGTTACTAACTTCACGACCGCCATGATTCACTTAACAACCGTGGCATAAAAGGGTGCATAAGTCACTTAACATGTGTCTTCTTTAGCAATGGAAATGTTGGGCTCAACTGTGGTTGTAATTCGAGGATAGCCAAGCCTCTTTAACAGAATTCCACCCGCCCTGATTTTTTCTTTGTCCTTTCCTGGGGACCTGCCCCATTATATTCCTGCTGCAGAGGCGTAATAACAATACACATAGTCCTCGAGTTACGACAGTTCCTTTAGCGACCGTTCAAAGTTACAACGGCATTGGAAAAATGTGATTTATGAGTGTTTTTTCACAGTTACAATCTTTGCACAATCTTTGCAGAATTTTGATAGGGTCAAAATTCAGTTGCTTGGCAACTGGTTCATACTTATGACCGTTGCTTGCAGCATCCCAAGGCCCATGTGATCCCCTTTTGCGACCTTCTGACAAGCAGAGTCAATTGGGGGGGGAGGGAAACCAGATTCACTTAACAACCAGGTTGCTCATGTATTCACTGCAGTTGATTCACTTAACCGAGAAATGTCATGTGGCAAGAGATGTCGTGAAACGGAGCAAAGCTGGCTTAAAAATTCTCACTTAACATTCAAAACCCACTTAAAAGTCTCACTTTGGGGCTCAATTGTGGTCGTAGGTCAAGGACTATCTGTATATTCCATTTCATCAACCTGAAGCTCGAAATCTAGCAGAAGAGGTTTTAATTCATTCATTCCCTCATCACAGAATCCTTGGCTGAACCCTTCACTTATTGTTCTGCCCCAGCTACAGACACCAAAGAACACAGCACACATTAACTCTGTACAAAACTTAAATTTACTAAAATAACTGTCTTTTCCAAACAAAGGCTGTTAATAAACTTTCTTAACAGCCTACAAGAAACCAAAGATAAAGTAATCACAATCTTACTAAGGTTGGCAGAAAGCCCAGAAGCAATTTGCAGAGAATCCAGACGCGAAGGAGAATGAACTAAAGTTGTTCCCTACAAATTGCTTCAGTCGGTGTTCCTCCTTAAATAGGCTAAGGGAGTGGCCAATTAACCCCAAGCCTTACTTTCGAGGAGACCTCCTCCTGAGGAGCCACTCCTGCCTTTTGGTAGCTCTGCGCGCCCGTGCATCGAGAAGAGGCTACTCCTCTTCGTCCTCTTCATTTAAAGGAGCTTCTGGAGGTTCTGAAGCCCCTGGCTGAATCCCTGCCTCTGGCACCACATCTTCTCCAGCCTCCTCACTGTCCGACTTGAGTGCCAGCTGCACAGGTTGCTGGCGCATCACCACACCAGCCTCCTCGCTGTCAGAATTAGCTACAATTCGCACAGGCCGCTGACGGGCCACAACACTTATGTGTTTACTACCTGTTGGGATCAACTGCTAAAGGCCAGGCTAGACTCCTGTGAAAAATGTCAGCTGTGTGAGTGTACCATCTCGGTTTTTTTTTGCTATGACTAACATAAAACTCAATTTAGACCAGGATTGTCAGCAAATATATCTCCCCACCAAACTACACTTGCAGCTGGCTGTTGAAAAGGCCGAGATGCGCAGAGGAAGCTTAGCCATAATATGGGTTCATTTCAGCTGGGTGTAGCTTGTGAGCTTACCGGGTGCAGTTGGACGGTGCGGTGTACCTTGGCGTTGTTGATGCGGTTGAACAAACTGGTTGAGCGGCGGTGATTGATGGGAGCCTTTTTCCAGCACACTTCCTATGGAAAGGCTGAGGAAGCATCCTTTTTTGTTTTTCTATGTGTGAAAGGAAGAGATATCCATCTTTGAAATCAGTTTACTAACGGATGCTACCATTCTTGTTCAGCCGGCAGCTCTCCAACAAGAAATTCCTGATTGCCAGTTCTCCTTTGGGTAGGAGTATAAGTGGTTGGGTGATCTAGTTTTAGGTGTTGAATACTTTTTTTTTTTGGTGTATATGGATGGGGCTCACACAACAAGTTTGACCTGGTTCCTTAATTATGCCATGATCTGGATCTGCATAATGGAGTCTGTTGAACCATAGACGAAAAACTTGAGTGCGTGGGAGCCAAATCTTTAATTGAAACTTGTGGGTTTCTTATTTTCTACCAGTGCATGAATGTTCCAGATAAGTTAGTCCATGCATTTGAATAAAAAATGCAAAATACATCTTTTGCCATTTTTGTGACCTCTGTCCCGGATGCCCTTCTTAGGAAGCCAAATCCCCAATGACTAGCTTCGTGTGAAGTGATTAACCAAATTAGTATAACTTCTTGGTCGGTTTTTGTGGCTCAGGGTGTTGGAAAACCCTAATATATCAGATTAGTTTATGGCTCTGCATAGTGTGCAGAAAATGGATTGGTTCACGAATCAAAATAAATAAGTTCCATAAAGTCAGTTCTTTTTTTAATGTATCTGTAAAAGTTATGCACGTCGAGATAAATTAGACGTTATATCCTTCACTTCCTCCAAGAATATTTCACTACTTTATAAAGAAGCTAGGTGAACTGAAGTTTTGGTAAATATCAGCTGTTTGAGGACTGAGCTGAAATCCATCTGTTTCTGAGCAGTCTTTCTCAACCGTGGTAGCTTTTAAGACGTCTGGACTTCAACTCCCAGAATTCCTCAGCCGTTCAAGTGCTGTGCTGGCTGGGGAATTCTGGGAGCTGAAGTCCAGACATCTTAAAAGTTGCCACGGTTGAGAAACACACTGGTTTAGCAAAAGGTGCCTTTTGCAAAATCTTTTCCTTTCCATTAAAAAAAAAAAAAAAGAGTTAGGGTTTTTTTGGCGCCCAGGTGGAAGATTGGGAAAAAGAATAAATCTTATTATTTTATTTTATTTTATTTTTTTGGTAGAATGTGAAAACAGAATGAGACAGAAATCGCAGACTTTAATCCGATTTGGCTTTGTGGCCCAGCTGCATAACCGATTTGCTTTGCTTTATTGCAAAATCGGTGGAATCTGTAATTCTGGTTGCTTTTGAGTCCTTCTTTGCAAGGCGATGTTACTGATTTGGTTAGGAAAGATGTCGGAGTGGCTGCAGAAAAGGACATTAGGCAGGTCCGCCCAGACAAAGCATTTCGGAAGGCTGGTTTTTTTTTTTTTTTTCTTTTTTTAATGAAACCGTTTCTCCACCGACACTCTCAATTGGTTACGTAAATATTTGTTTGCCTTGTTTTAAGAAACTGCAATGGCTCTCGGCTTGTCTCTAAGTGGTAAAGCTATCCTGCCAATTTTGTGGTGGCGTTGTGTAAAAAACAAACTTCTTACATAAACATTACATGAGCTGCAACCCAAAACATGACATAAACCATGCAGTAAGGGTGTGTGTGTGTGTTTTTTCTTTGAAGCATAATTGAAGGAAAGGCAGTGGGGATTTTTTTTTTTTTTTCCCTGTAACTTTCAAGAGTTAAAAGAAAATCCGGGCTGGAAATTGGGCATTCAGGTCGGAGAGATGCCCTTAAAGAGAAGTGAGACTCTAAAGGTTCTTGGGAAACTGGAGAGCCAAAACCAGTGATGAAATCCTGCCGGTTCTGTCCAGTTCGGGCGAACTGATAGCGGCGGTGGTATATGGTTCGGCGAACTGGTAGCGGCGGCAGTGTGTCGTTCGGCGAACTGGTATGGGTTTCCAAGGGACGCGGTACTCAGTGGCTAAGACGCTGAGCTTGTTGATCGAAAGGTCGGCAGTTCAGCAGTTCGAGTCCCTAGTGCCGCATAACGGGGTGAGCTCCCGTTACTTGTCCCAGCTTCTGCCAACTTAGCAGTTCGAAAGCACATACAAAATGCAAGTAGAAAAATAGGAACCACCTTTGTTGGGAAGGGAACAGTGTTCCGTGCTCCTTTGGCATTGAGTCATGCCGGCCACATGACCTCGGAGACGTCTTCGGACAGCGCTGGCTCTTCAGCTTTGAAACAGAGATGAGCACCGCCCCCTAGAGTCTGGAACGACTGGCACATATGTGCGAGGGTAACCTTTACCTTTTTATGGGTTTCCAGCATCTTTATTGCTTCTCGTGACAAATTAAAAAGTCCTCTAAGCAATTTAAAAGTGAGAACTTAAGTTTATATATACCTCTCTGCACTTCAGCGCAGAAATGGTTTAATATTAACTTTCCTGCCTGGCTTAGAATGTCAAGGTTCCCTGGTAAATCACCCATCCAAGGATTAACCAGGCCTGACCCTGCTTAGCTGCCAAGGCCGACAAAGTCAGCTAGACTTAGCTACCTGCTGGGGATATAAAATCCCCTTTGAGGCCAGCTCAGCTGCTACTGTGTTCATGGATGCATTCATGCAGAATTTCCTAGTAAGAGGACCGTCATAATTTATCACTGCCTCCTTCCACCTCCTGAGTTTTTGGATCATTTGGTTATTGATTGAATGAGTAAATATATACAGTATATCGATGAATTAGATAGACACAACTTTTTCACGAGCTGGTGAATGCAGGGCCTTCCCTGATCTTAGCAGGTGGAGTTATAGGTGGAAAAACGATGTGTAATATCCAGATGTGTAACAGTTTGCTGGCTGGCATTGGGTAATGTTCCAGGGGAAAAAATAAGAAGAAGAAAAATAGCATTTTTTAAAAATTTGATTTATATGCCGCCCTTCTCCGGAGACTCAAGTCGGCTTACAATGCATTAAGCAATAGCCTTCATACTTTTGTATATTTTATACAAAGTCAGCTTATTGCCCCCACAAACTGGGTCCTCAATTTACGTACCTTAGAAAGGATGGAAGGCTGAGTCAACCTTGAACCTGGCAAGATTTGAACTTACTAATTGCAGACAGCTGGAGTTAAATTACAATGCATTAGTCTGCTGAGCTATCCAGGCTCATTCACTTCTATCTTTTGGGCCTCTTGGTCTAGGAATGGCGGCTGTGCTAAGTTTGGCGTTCAAGGAGTCCTCGATTTACAACGGTCTGTGTAGTGACCGAAGTTACAACGGCCCTGAAAAAAAATGGCTGTTTTTTTACACTTAAGTCCGCTGCAGCATCCCCATGGACACGTGGTCAGAATTCAAACACTTGGCAAATTGACTCATATTTATGACGGTTGCAGTGTCCCGGGGTCATGTTTTGCGACCTTCTGACAAGCCAAGTCAATGGGGAAGCCAAATTCACTTAACAACCGTGTTACTAACTGAACTAACTACTCCCTGAATCGGCAGGGATTCACTTAACAACTGGGGCAAAAACTCACTGAACAACAGTCAGCAACAGAAATTTTGGGCTCGAATTATGACGGTCGAAAGTTGAGGACGACCTGTGGTTGGAGTTTGGGGCTTGTAGGGTTGAGGAAAAGACTTTAACAGTTCTAATCTAAAGTTCTTCAGGTGCATCGGACTTTAATTAATGCAGCCATTATTATAAGAATATGGTGGATCTCTAGACTTCAACTCCCAGAATTCTCCAGCCAGATCTCAATAGTATTGCTGGCTGGGGAATTCTGGGAGTTGAAGTCCACCCATCTTAAAAGTGGCACAGGTTAAAAAAAAAATCACCCATCTACCATTTGCTGCATAGAAACAGTCTCTTTTCTTATAATAAGGATCCAACCCGTGGCCATATTATTCCCTGATACAGAAAGATGTAAGATTTAAGAGCTAATTTTTTTCTAGGGATTTGGGGGAGAAGTTATCGAATTTAAAGGGGGAGGTGAGAGATAAGATGCAGGCCATATCTATTTTTAGCACTCTGTGCAGATGTAAGATCTTATTACTTGGATAGATGGATTGACGTAACTTGGTTGCTCATTAAACTAAGTTTCTTCCCCAGCATGTGTATGTTGGTCCAGAGTCTGTTGCCTCCCCTGAGTTCCAGAACAACAGATTGACAGGGTTAGATTAGATCCCTGATGAATCTGTTTGCTCTTCACACCAGGGTGGATTTGATTTAAATCGAGTTGATTTAAATCACAATTTAAATCATGATTTAAATCACTAGTAAAAAGGCTTGATTTAAATCAACTCGATTTAAATCATAATTTTTAAAGAGCAACTGTCATCTCTGCTACTCCTTTGACCCACTTTTGACTCACTGATAGTCCCACTGTTGCAGAATATATAGCCTCATGCTACATAATTCAACTCCATTTCATGCTGAATAAACTAAATTATTTATGTATCTTAAATAGAAAACTATCTTAAGATAGATTTTTACCCCAAAAGTTTTTTATTAAAATAAATTCGATAAAAATCAAAAAAATCCGATTTAAATTAAAAAAAATCTGATTTTTTTGATTTTTTTTAAAAAAATCATTGATTTTTATCCACTCTGCTTCACACTGAATGATCAAGTGGGATAGGCAGCCTCCATTCACCTTTTCAATATATTAAAATAGGCCCAAGAAATTATATTTTTTTCCTCTTTTCTCCTCCTTTTTCTCTCTCTCTCACAGGCTTTAAAATATCCTGCTCACCTCTCCTTTGGTGGTTGGCCCCTCTCTGAGTTTTCTAATTATTCTAAGGATGGTTTTGATTTTTAGCTCTGTCGCCATGCCCCTGCCCACTTCCTTAGGCTATATCTGACTTTCAGGAGAGCCAATATCTAGTGCAGTGCTGGTGAACCTTCTTGGCACCGAGTGCCAAAACGGGAGCGCCGGAAACCGGAAGAGCAGCTCCCCGGCGCGCATGTGCGTGCCGGGAAGCTGAGCTTTTGGTTTCTGGTGTGCGCATGAGCGCAGGTCGCCTAGCTTTCCGCTTTCTGATGTGCATGCGCACGTGAAAATCAGCTGGCTGGCGTGCATGCATGCGCCGGAAACTGGAAGCTCATCTTCCCGGCGTACATATGAGTGCCAGGGAGCTGCTCTTCCAGTTTCCAGCACTCCCGCACACACAAAGACCAGCTGGCCGGCGCACATATGCGCACCGGAACCCGGAAGAGCAATGGGCGATGGCTGGTGTGCCCGGAGAGATGGCTCTGCATGCCACTTCCGGCATGCGTGCTATAGGTTCGCCATCACAGCAGAGGTGGGTTTCAACAGGTTCTGACCAGTTCTGGAGAACCGGTAGCGGAAATTTTGAGTAGTTCGGAGAACCGGTAGTAAAAATTCTGACTGTCCCTGCCCCCATCTATTCTTTGCCTCCCAAGTCCCAGTTGATTGGGAGGAAATGGGGATTTTGCGGTAACCTTCCCCTGGAGTGGGATGGGAATGGAGATATTACAGTATCTTTCCCCTGCCACGCCCACCAAGCCACGCCCACAAAACTGGTAGTAAAATTTTTTTAAACCCACCATTGCATCACGGGTCTAGTGGCTAGGACACCAGGGTACAAAGCCAGGATCCTTGAATTCTAGTTCTGCCTTAGGCCAATCATAAGAAGCTGTAATTTCTAGTTCTGCCTTAGGCATGAAAACTGGCTGGGTGACTTAATGGCAATCACCATGAGATTGTGAGTTCTAGTCCTGCCTTAGGCATGAAAACTGGTTATGTGGGCCAACCATCAGGAGACTGTGAGTTCTAGTTTTGCCTTAGGCATGAAAACTGGCTGGGTGACTTAGTGGCAATCACCAAGAAATTGTGAGTTCTAGTCCTGCTTTAGGCATGAAAACTGGTTATGTGAGCCAACCATCAGGAGACCGTGAGTTCTAGTTTTGCCTTAGGCATGAAAACTGGTTATGTGAGCCAATTACCGGGAGACTGTGAGTTCTAGTCCTGCCTTAGGCATGAAAACTGGTTATGTGGGCCACCCATCAGGAGACCGTGAGTTCTAGTTTTGCCTTAGGCATGAAAACTGGTTATGTGAGCCAATTACCAGGAGACTGTGAATTCTAGTCCTACTTTAGGCATAAAAACTGGCTAAATGGGCCAATCACTAGGAGACTGTGAGTTCTAGTGCCATTTGAAAGCCAGCTGGGTGATTTTGGGGCCAACCACTCTCTCTTTCTCTGTCACCCAATCCACCTCACAGGGTGGTTGTGTGGAAAAGAGGAGGAGGAAGTTCTGTTGGATACATTCGCCTCTTTGAGTCATTTGTAAAAATAATGAAAGGCGGGATACAAATCAGCCAGTCAAACTATATAAAATGTAGATCCGAGTTCCAGAGAGCCCTTCTCTGGCCAGAGTTCAGCTCCTGATAGGGAACAGCCCTGCCTGGCAGGACGGAGATCCAAGGAGCTATTTTGGAGGCCGTCCCCCCCTCCCCCCCCCCCCCCGGCATTTTTAATGCTTTCTTCAGGTTTATTGGCCTGTTGTTCCTTGAGCTTGGCTCAACATCCTTCCATTCCAACGTGAACAGAGCCAAGCCAAGCAACTTCAAGGCCCAAAATCTTACGAGCAACGTCGACCTCCAAATGAGATGAAATCACGGAGACGCCAGCCGAAAAGGACTTCCAGGCATTTCAGACGCCGCTTGGAGGAACAGAAGCCCAGCTTTGCGATTAAAAGAAATTTTTTTAAAGCTAACTCTCCTACACTTGGTGACAGGCACAGTCTGCGGATTCTCTTTTTTTGGAATTATTTTTCAAATAACAAATGGAGCGAAATGCTTTTCACAATATACAATTAATGTATATTTTCCCAGTTTTTGGTCCTTGGCTGTCTGACTGCTGTTCAAACTTGTCATAGCGGACCACGTTAATCTGTATTTAGTCAATTTCAGTTGCATTTAGCAGTCTATTTAGCTTGAGAAAAATGATAAATTCATTCATCTTGCCCGCTCTTAAGTATTTTGGGACTTTAACCCCGATAATTCCCAGTTCCTCGCCATTCTTCTGAAAATTGCATTCTTATATTTGCAGGCTGGTGGTAATCCCAAAGTTACATCTAAGCATGTGAACAAGCCACAGTTGTTGGGTTCACACGTTATGCACTGAATCATGGTTTGTCAGCTTCCATGGCTGGATTCGTATAATCTACTAAGGCCGTGATGGCGAACCTATGGCATGCGTGCCACAGGTGGCACGCGGAGCCATGTCGCTTGGCACACCAGCTTAGCTCCGGGAGTCTCTGGAGGCTGGGGACAGAAAAAACATCACTTCCTGTCCAACTGGAAGTAGGGAAGTGGGCCGTTTCAGGCCTCCACAGGGCCTCCAAGGGGATGGGGAAGGCTGTTTTCGCCCTCCCCAGATGCATAGAGAGGATCTGGAGCCAGGTGAGAAAGAAAAACGGGCCACCACGTGCCAAGAGCGGGGGGGCGGGGTGGGGGGGTTGCGCGCATATGCGTGGGGCGGGGCGCATAAAATTATGGGTGTGGGCATGCGTGCGCGTGAACCTCCCCTGCCCCCCTTCCTGGCACGTGATGGCAAAAAGGTTAGCTATCACTGTACTAAGGCAAAACCAAGAGGAAGGTTTCACACGTGCATGGACTCACCTGCGCATTTTGAACCATTTTGTGAGGCTGCAGAACATGCTTGCTTAACTTTCATAAGAAAAAACGCAATTCATGGTGCGAACAGTTGCTTGGCAGGGGAAAAAAATTCCAGATTCAGTTCACAGCATACTCAGAAAAGTAACTCTTCAGTAATCCCAAAGCTGCTTTTTCAAGTGGTGCTTTTTGAAGACGTTTCGCTTCTCATCCAAGAAGCTTCTTCATCTCAGAGCGTTTTTCACACTTATTGTTCTGCCCCAGCTACGGACCCCAAAGAATGCAGCACACACAAAGTCTGTACAAACCTTAGTTTACTAAATTAAATCAGTCTTTTTCAAACAAAGGCTGTTAATTAACTTTCTTAACAGCCTACAAGAATCCAAAGAATAAATAATCGTAATCTTACTATAGTTGGCAGAAAGCCCAGAAGCAATTTGCAGGAAACTGATAGGAGAACTAAAATCAGGACGCGGAAAGAAAGTGAACAAAGTTGTTCCCTGCAAATTGCCTCAGTTGTTGTCCTTCCTTAAATAGGCTAAGAGTGTGGCCAATTAGCCCGAAGCCTTACTCTCGAGGAGACCTCCTCCTGAGGAGCCACTCCTGCCTTTTGGCAGCTCTGCGCGCCCGTGCATCGAGAAGAGGCTCCTCCTCTTCTTCCTCTTCACTTATGGGAGCTTCTGGAGGTTCTGAAGGCTCTGGCTGAATCCCTGCCTCTGGCACCACATCTTCTCCAGCCTCCTCATTGTCTGACTCGAGCGCCAGCTGCACAGGCTGCTGGGCATCACCACACCAGCCTCCTCGCTGTCGGAATAAGCTACTACCTGCACAGGCCACTGACAGGCCACAACACTTATATGACCCTTGCAGCACCCCCAGTCACATGATCAAAATTCAGATGTTTGGCAATTGATTTGTATTTATGACGGTCGCAGTGTTGTGGGACACGTGATTCCCCCTTTTGCCACCTTCCGACAAGCAAAGTCAAGGGGGAAGTCAGATCCACTTAATATCTGTGTTACTAACTTAACCACTGCCGCAATTGACTTAACAATGGTAAAGGGGCAAAACTCACTTAATAACTGTCTTGCTTAGCAATATAAATTTTGGGCTCCGTTGTGGTCGTAAATCAAGGACCTCCCAGGAGCTCACCTGGCTAGGTGGCTCAGTGGCTAAGGTGCTGGACTTGTCGATCTGAAAAGTCGGCAGTTCGGCGGTTCGAATCCCTAGTATAGGTCTCCTGCGTGAGCAGGGGGTTGGACTAAATGACCTCCAAGGTCCCTTCCAATTCTGCTACTGTTTCTGTTACTTTGCTTAATCCCCATCTCAGGAATATTCTTGTGGAGAATCACAGAAGGAGGAAATACTTGTGTGGTGCTCCCCAAAAGGGGATATAAATCAAAGGAAAGGCCCTAGTGGCTCAGCAGACTGATAGCATTGTGATTAACACCAGCTGCCTGCAATTACTGCAAGTTCAAATCTCACCAGGCTCAAGGTTGACTCAGCCTTCCATCCTTTCTAAGGTAGGTAAATTGAGGACCCAATTTGTGGGGGCAATAAGCTGACTTTGTATAAATGTACAAAAGTATGAAGGCTATTGCTTAACGCATTGTAAGCCGCCCTGAGTCTCCGGAGAAAGGCGGCATATAAATCAAATTTAAAACAATAAATAAATAAATAAATAAATAAATAAATAAATAAATAATAATAAATAAATAAATAAATAAATAAATAAATAAATAAATAAATAATAATAAATAATAAATAAATAAATAAATAAATAAATAAATAAATAAATAAATAAATAAATAAATAAATTAATTAATTGACCCACTTGGCTGCTATAGAAATCTTACAAGAAATGCTGAAATCCTGACTTTGAAACCTCTTTTGACTTCACTTTTGTGACTAATGAAAATTGTTTGTTGCAAAGAGCGTTCTTCAGGAATTTTGTTTCATCACATTTATATCCTTGGGAGTCCCCTCCCCAATTAATATTAATAATTGCTTAAAAGATGGAGTTCCTTCATGTCTGCTGATGATACACATCCCTTGTTTTTGATGGGGCTTTGTTCTTGGAGTGTCTGATTTTTCTGGAAAATCCTGTTTCTGCAAAAGCTTGCGAGCTCTAGAGTCTTCCCACTGTAGAAATCCAGAGCAAAAGCTGCTCCAATTTACACCTCAGAAGAACTTTATGGACTCCTAGCTTCCTCTCTCTTGTATAAGGACAGGAATTCATCCAGATAGGTTTGCTGCTCAGAGAGAAAGCCAATTTCACTGTAGCCATTTCCATGTGGGATAGAACAACAAAAGTGCGCTTCCCATATGAACCAAGATTGCAATTGAAGATAAAATTTGTAGCTCAGGATTGAATTGTGGGGTCCTTGGTGCTTTGAGCCTGATTGTTTTCTTTCAGACATTAACCAACTAGGTAACATCATTAATACACGAAGGGAATGGGCTTTGCAAAGTTTCCTTCCTTCTAGCACTGATGATATTACCTAGCAGGGTTATAAAATGCTTACAAGAAAACAACCAAGCTCACGGAGCACCAAGGAACCAGGATTCCTTGTAAACACTACCTACCAAGGTGGATTTTCTCTAACCCTGGAAAAGAAGTTCAAGTAATTCAGAACAACTTATGCTCACGAGCTAATATCCTTATTGGCATGACTGAGTACTGATTGCCAACTGGAGACTATATTCAGGGTTTTTAAAAATTATTATTATTTTATTCATAAACATTTTTGAATATAGTATATTGTCAGGGTATACCATTTACAAGAAAGAAAGGGGGAAAAAAGGCTAAGTAGAAAATAGTAATAAATATTAACACATGAACTAATAATAATATAACAACACACGTACTGAGAATAATAGTAACAATATAACCAAATAATTTTAACTAAGTTTCTTTTTATATTGGCTTATTTACATTTTTGTTAATTATGATGATTGTAGTTATAAACCTTCTCTGTTGTTAATGCAAACATTTGTAGTCTTTCCTCCTCTACCTCTTGTCTCTAACCACTCATAAAATCTGTTCCGTGTCAAATAATATTCTGTGTCTTCTTTATCTTTTATTTTTAAAGTTAGGCTATCGATTTCAGCACAGTCTAATTTTTTCGAATTACTTCCTCATCTGGTGGGGTGTTCTCATTTTTCCAGTATTTAGCAAATATAATCCTTGCCGCTGTCAATATATGTAAAACTAAATATGTGATCCCTTTATCAAAAGCCTCTGGTATTATACCCAACAAATATATTTCTGGTTTCAGATCTATATTCTGTTTAGTTATCTTTTCCAGCCAGCTACGTATTTTCTCCCAATACTTTCTTGCTTTGGTACACATCCACCCCATATGAAAAATATATTCAGGGTTAATAAATCCCCAAATTGCTTATTACTCAAACTAGGTAACATCATCGGTGCTAGTAGTAGAATTGGATCTACGAATAGAGTACACGTAGGTTGGGGGTTATTAGTCTTGAAATAATAATAATAATAATAATTTTATTTCTATACCGCCCTTCTCCCGAAGGACTCAGGGCGGTGTACAGCCTATTTAAAAACACAAACAAAACAATGATATAAAATTTAAAATAATTAAATAAATGGCTCAAATTTAAAACCCCAATAAATTTAAATACCCCAATTTAAAACTATTGTATTGATAGTCTGGCCTGGCGGAACAACAGGGTCTTCAATGCGCAGCGAAACACCCGGAGGTCAGATATCTTACGAATTTCCGGGGGCAGTTCATTCCACAGGGCTGGGGCTCCCACAGAGAAGGCCCTCCCCCTGGGCGTCGCCAGCCGACATAACTTGGCTGATGGCACCCTGAGGAGACCCTCTCTGTGGGAACGAACTGGTCGGTGGGAGGCTATTGGTGGCAGAAGACGGTCTCGGAGGTACCCGGGTCCTATGCCATGGAGCGCTTTAAAGGTGGTAACCAACACCTTGAATCGCACCCGGAAGACCACCGGGAGCCAGTGCAGCTCACGCAGGAGGGATGTCACATGGGCATAACGGGTTGCGCCCATAACCACCCGCGCGGCCGCATTCTGGACCAGTTGGAGCCTCCGAGTGCTCTTCAAGGGGAGCCCCATGTAGAGAGCATTACAATAGTCCAACCGGGAAGTAACAAGGGCATGAGTGACCGTGCGCAGGGCGTCCCGATCCAGAAAGGGCTGCAACTGGCGAATCAGGCGAACCTGATAAAAGGCCCCCCTGGCCACGGCCGTCATATGCTTTTCTAAAGACAGCCGCGCGTCCAGGAGGACACCCAGATTGCGAGCCCTCTCCGTGGGGGGCAAAGATTCACCCCCAATAGTCAGCGATGGCACCTGCTGACTATATCGGGGCGCCGGAAGCCACAGCCACTTGGTCTTGGAGGGGTTGAGTCTGAGCCTGTTCCTCCCCATCCAGGCCCGCACGGCCTCCAGGCAGCGGGACATCACATCAAGGGCATCGTTGGGGTGGTCTGGGGTGGAGATGTACAGCTGGGTATCGTCAGCGTACAGATGACACTTCACTCCAAAACCACGGATGATCTCACCCAGCGGCTTCACATAAATGTTGAACAGGAGGGGCGAGAGGACCGACCCTTGCGGCACTCCCCATGCGAGACGCCTCGAGGTCGACCTCTGCCCCCCTGCCAACACGAACTGCGAGCGGTCGGAGAGGAAGGAGGAGAACCACCGCAAAACGGTGCCCCCTATTCCTAACCCCCTCAACCGCTGCAGCATGATACCATGGTCGATGGTATCAAAAGCCGCTGAGAGATCTAATAGGACTAGGACAGAGGACCAACCCCTGTCCCGAGCCCTCCAGAGATCATCCACCAACGCGACCAATGCCGTTTCTGTGCTGCACCCCTGCCTGAAGCCCGACTGGTACGGGTCTAGATAGATAGCTTCATCCAGGTGCCGGGGAAGTTGTCGTGCCACCACGCTCTCAACAACCTTCGCCACAAAACGAAGGTTGGATACTGGACGATAGTTGGCTAATTCAGCCGGGTCCAGGGAAGGCTTCTTGAGGAGGGGCCTCACTACCGCCTCTTTCAAGGCAGCAGGAAAGGCACCCTCACCCAAAGAAGCACCTATAATCCCCTGGAGCCAGCCTCGTGTAACCTCCCGGGAGGCCAGTACCAACCAGGAGGGACACGGGTCCAATAAACACGTGGCGGCACTAATCTTACCCAGAACCCTGTCCACATCCTCGGGAGTCACAGGATCAAACTCCTCCCAGATAACATTCTCAAGACCTGCCCCGGTCTCCTCCCGTGGACTCATCCAATCGGAGTCCAAGCCATCCCGAATCCGAGCGACTTTATCGTGCAGGAATTGCACAAAATCCTCAGCACGACCCTGCAAGGGATCTTCCCGCACTCCCCCCCGAAGAAGGGAGTGGGTCACCCTAAACAGGGCGGCTGGGCGGTTCTCTGCAGATGCGATGAGAGCGGAAAAATGGTTAGATTTTGCCGCTTTTATCGCCACTAGGTAGGTCTTGATATAAGACCTCACCTGTGTCCGGTCGGAATCGGATTGACTAGTCCTCCAAATGCTCTCTAGGCGTCTTTTCCGACGCTTCATCTCTCTCAGCTCCTCAGAGAACCAAGGAGCTAATTGAGATCGGCATCGGGTCAGAGGTCGCAAAGGCACGACGCGGTCCAAAGCTCCGGCGGCCGCCCTTTCCCAGGCGGCCACCAGCTCTTCAGTCGAGTCATGTGTTAGAGTCTCAGGAAACGGCCCAAGCTCCGTCAGGAACCTTTCGGGATCCATCAGGCGCCTGGGACGGAACCATCTGGTCGGTTCCGTCTCCCTGCGGTGGGGGCAGGCGGTAGGAAAGTCTAGTTGAAGGAGTGAATGATCTGTCCATGACAAGGGTTTAATATCTAGGTCCCCTCTACCAAGATCATTCAACCACTGACCAGAGATAAAAATCAGGTCCAGAGTGTGTCCCCCTATATGAGTGGGGCCTTGAACTAACTGGGTCAGGTCCAAGGCCGTCATGGAAGCCATGAACTCCCGAGCCACCTCTGACGCCTCACCTGCGGATGGGAGGTTGAAATCCCCCATGACAATAAGTCTGGGGGAAGACTCCGTGTTACCTCTAAGTTGGACAACAGCGGGAGAAGTGGAGTCCCTGTTGCCTGCTTGTGAGTCCTCACAACCTTCTGGTTAGCCACTCTTGAAAAGCAAACGGCCTTGGCTTGATCCCATAAAACTAGTCTTAAATTGTAGAAGATGGGCAGACCCCAAAGCGTACTTAAGAGAACTTGCAAGATGTTTCTGCAGAAGGATTGGGTTGGGATGACATGTTCCTGGCTAGATTAATCATTCTGCTAACTAAGCTACAGAATGAGTTTCCTGCAAATTATGGTTTGTGCTTTGTAATTATCAAGGGGTACTTCTCTGACCAAACTTGGCTTCGATATCTATTACGTTGAATCTTCCTTCTTTCTCTTTTTCAAAGAAGCTGAAACCCAAAGATTTTTATTTATCTCCGTGCTATCTGGCTACATATAACATAGGTAGTCCTCAAGTTACGCCCATGATTGAGCCCAAAATTTATGTTGTTAAGTGAGAAATTTGTTATATGAGTTTTGCCCCCATTTTATAACTTTTCTTGCTGCATTGGTCAAGTGAATCACGGAAGTTGTTAAATTAGTGACACTGAAGTTGTTAACCAGTGGTGGGTTTCAAATTTTTTTACTACCGGTTCTGTGGGCGTGGCTTAGTGGGTGTGACATGGCTTGGTGGGCGTGGCTTGGTGGGCATGGCAGGGGAAGAATACTGTAAAATCTCCATTCCCACCCCACTCCAGGGGAAGGTTACTGCAAAATCTCCATTCCCTCCCGATCAGCTGGGACTTGGGAGGCAGAGAATAGATGAGGGCGGGGCCAGTCAGAAATTTTACTACCGGTTCTCCAAACTACTCAAAATTTCCGCTACCAGTTCTCCAGAACTGGTCAGAACCTGCTGAAACCCACCTCTGTTGTTAACTTAGTGACAGGTGAACCTGTCTTCCCCATTGACTTTGCTAGTCAGAAGGTCGCAAAAAGGAATTGTATGACCTGAAACCGTCATAAATATGAACCAGGTGTCAAGCAGCCACACCTAAATCCCGGGACCATAGGAATGCTGCAGCGTGAAAAATGGTCATCAGTCACTTTTTTCAGTAGCGTTGTAACTTCGAACGGTCACTAAATGATCTGTTGTACGTCGAGGCCTACCTGTAGAGGTAGCAATCAAGCTTACCATTCCGAATTAGCTCTCTTTAAACGAAGGAAGAGTTTAGCTGCTTTTCCTCGGTTTAAACAGGAACGTGCTTTTCCTGATCCACTTTTGGGAAAATTCTGTCTCTTTTTTCGGAGACCCATCTCCCCCTCAGTGACCTCAGTTGGCCACCTCATGGAATATCCACTTAATTTCCTTAGCAAAATAACAAATATTTTGTTATTTTGGCAGTGCTCTCTTCCAAGGCTTTTTATTTTTTTAACATTCCCAATTGAATCCATATTTTCTGCTGGCCTCCCCTTCAAGAGCTAACCAGATCTGACCCTAATTAGCTTTTTCGCACAAAGAGGCCCAAACAGTGCCACCTCGCTGGGCAAATTATTCCGTGCACGAGGAGGATCAAGCTAGTTGCATTTCAATGCAGTCTTGTTCGGGGTCATTGCCTTTCCTGTTTTTTTTAGGAGGGTGTCCTCCAGCATAACTCTCCAAGGCCATGTTTAGCCTCGGGCCTGCACATTTTTTGGTGTCTCAGGCCTGCTGCAATGGGATTAGGAAGCTCTGGCCTTCTTGAGTGGTTGGTGGGTTTTTGTTTTTTTTTTTGAATGCTGGAGGGCAAAAAAAGGGGCACCAGGTCTCTTATCGGTTTTCCCTATCATGCCATCTCTCTTTAAACCAGGTTTTCCCAACCTTGGCGACATTTAAGAGGTGTGGACTTCAACTCCCAGAATTCCACAGCCAACCATGCCGGCTGTGGAATTCTGGGAGTTGAAGTCCCGCTCATTAGTTTGGAAAAACCTGCTTTAAGTAGTTTTCCCTTGGCATCTCTTCTGCAACAGGACTCTGCTCAATCCAACCTAGAACTAAGGAGAAATTTCCTGACAGTGAGAACAATTAATCAGTGAAAACGACTCGCCTCCAGAAGTTGTGGGTGCTCCCACACTGGAGGTTTGCAAGAAGAGACTGGACAGCCATTTGTCCCCCCCCCCCAAAAAAAAAAAACAAGTACAGGGATCCCTGCTTGAGCAGCGGGGTTGGACTAGAAGACCTCCAAGGTCCCTTCCAACTCCTTCTCCCATCCGTGTCACATGCCATCCCTCTTGGGCCCTATTCTGCACTGTTTATCAGCTGCAGACTCTAGCAGGCTGCCAAGCAGCTTCTCGCAGCTGCTTTATTGGGTCAGGCTTTAGCTAATCCCAGTCTCAGCAGCTTCCCATCTGGGTGATTTAGTGTGTTCCCAAAGAAAGTCCTGGTCCACCCTTCCTCTCTTCATCCCAATCTGGGGTTGGAACGGAGTCTCTTTGGGGAATGTTGACAAGGAGGTTTGGCAGCTCATCATCAAACTCATCGGAATGTTGGCCAGACGGTCAAATTCTTCTCCTCTCCCCTTATTCAAAACACATCCGAGGGAAGAGTGCCAAAAAAAAAAAAAAAAGTGGAATAGCAGAACAGCCTGCTCTTCCTTGCCGGATAAACCGGCTGCACCACCCTCGTCGTGGGAACGGGGCCGTGTTGGACCAGAGTACACACCCACACACCCCACGTGTGGGAGGAGAGGAGAGGAGAGAGAAATGGGGCCTTCCTGGATGTTTTGGCTAAGCAGGCGGAGGGGAGCATTGGGAGGGGGCCAGGAGGAGGGTGATACAGGTAGCCCTGGATTTACAGTTGTTGGTTTAGTAACCGTTCAGAGTTACAACAGCACTGAAAAAAACATCTTTTTTGACCATTTTTCACACTTGTGACCATTGCAGCATATCTTTCTTTCTTACTTACTTCTTACTTACTTACTTACTTACTTACTTGTTTATTTATTTACCCACCCACACACCCTGTTTCCCCGAAAATAAGACCTCCCTGGATAATACGCCCAATTGGGCTTTTGCATGCATGCACTGAAATAACACATGGGGCTACCCTTGAAAAGTGTTCGGAGACTACAGTTGGTCCAGAATGCAGCCGTGCGAGCTATCGTGGGTGCACCTAGATACACCCACGTTACACTAATTCTCTGCGAGCTGCATTGGCTCCCTATTGGTCTCCAGGCACAATTCAAGGTGTTGGTTATTACCTTTAAAGCCCTACATGGCTCAGGGCCAAGTTATCTTCGAAACCGCCTTCTACCACATAGCTCCCAGCAACCGGTAAGATCACACAGAGTTGGTCTCATCCGGGTCCCATCAGCTAAACAATGCCGGCTGGCGGGCCCGTGGGGGAGGGCCTTCTCTGTGGCTGCCCCAGCTCTCTGGAACCAGTTACCTCCTGAGGTCTGGACCACCCCCACCCTATTGGCCTTCCGAAAAGCGGTGAAGACCTGGCTTTTCTGGCAGGCCTGGGGCCGTTGATCTCGCTGTTGCGATCTTGTGAGATCCGGCCATGAATGGTGTGAATGGGTTTTAATATTTTAATTTTTAAATTTATTTTTTTATTTTATTTCAAATTATAAATGTTTTTATAATGGTTTTTTTTTTAATGCATTGTAAGCCGCCCTGAGTCTCCGGAGAAAGGCATATAAATTGAACTAATAAATAAATAAATAAATAAACACACACACCCTGAAAATAAGCCCTCCCTGAAAATATTTAAACGCATGCACAGCTGGTCCCCGCCATTTCCTCTGCTTAGGGTTAGGGAGACAGAGCTGGAAATCAGGGAAGATGGTGAGAGGAGCCCCGTTTTGCTCCACACGCCCCCCAAAAATAAGACCTCCTCAAAAATAAGGCCGAGCGCTTATTTCAGGGTTCAAAAAAAAAATACAAGACAGGGTCTTATTTTCGGGAAAACACGGTATTTATTTATTTCACTGCTATAGACATGCCTTGAGGGGAATCAACACATAACTATCTCTTTTTGTTTTGTTTTGTTTTTGCTTTGCTTTCTTTGTTTCCTGGCAGAATAGAACGAAGTACAGGTAGTCCTCGAATTACCACAGTTCATTTAGTGACTGTTTGAAGTTACTGAAAAAAGTGACTTAGGACCGGATTTTTTTTTTTCTTTTTACAACCTTTGCAACATTCTCCCATGGTCATGTGATCAAGATTTGAACGCTTGGCAGTTGGCATGTATTTATGACGGTTGCAGGATCCCGGGAATCACGTGATCCCCTTTTGCGACCTTCTGACAAGCAAAGACAATGAGAAAGCCAGATTCCCTTAACAACCGTGCCACTGACTTCACAACCGCAGGGATTCACTTAACAACGGTGGCAAGAACGGTCATGAAACGGGGGCAAAACTCACTTCCGCTTGTTTAGCGATGGAAATTGTGGACTCAATTGTGGTCATAAGTCGAGGGCTACCTGTACACTCCAGATCTGATGGATTGCAACGTTCCCATCCTCTACCTCCTCCACCATTTTAGACCATCCAGAATGTTTTGGTTTTAGGAATAACTCATTGTGCTTTCTCTCTTTCCCCTTTCCAGAAACGTTGATGGACACTAAGTGGGTGACGTCCGAGTTGGCGTGGACAGCTCATCCAGAAACCGGGGTAAGATGTGCTGTTTTTCTGAGAAGGGAAATGTCAACTCAAAATTGACATACGTGTAGCCATTTTAGTTAGCTTTATATTATATTCATTTATTCCTTTCCTTTCTCTCTGTTTTGTAAAGGATTTTTTTTCGGGCTCGCCACGTTCTTAAGGTGGGAGGAAGGAATAGATAGTGAGCGTTGTTTTGCTTTTATTGGGGATTATGACTTTTGTGGGATGTTTCTAATTTTCAATATTATGTGGTGTAATTCCGGTTTGTGTCAGATCCGGAATGTCAACAGTCTTTGCCAATTTGATGCCTACCTAAATACAATAAATTTGTTTTGGGAAGATGGACTTCGCATCTTTCTTTTTCGAATGGGTTTCTTCACTTGGAAACCTGACAGGAGATTGGAAAGGATGCTGAACTTCATCTAAATGGGAAAATGAACTGCTTGTCTTTCCTTTCTTCCTCTCCTCTTTCTCTTTCTTGCGTTTTCTTCCTCCGTCTGGGTTCATCTCCTGTTTTGAAGCCTCTTCCCAGCCCTGCGTGGCACTGAGGGAAAAATCTACCTGTGAGGCTTGTGATCTTGGAACCAATAAAAAAATGATGTCAATTTAATCACTGAAAAAAACTTGCATTTTGGGGGAGAAGCCAACATCAGAAACAGCTTACGTGTAATCATTTCTGTAATTTGGAAGGTTTTTGTTTTGTTTTTTTTAAAGTCATTTCACGTGGGGTAGGGCAGAAATGTTGGCTGCCCTTATGCATATGGAAATGCGACTCTGGGACTGCATTCATGCCACGTAATTACCTTGGCCTTTAATGAAGAACAGAGAGGTACAGAATTAGTGTTAGGTTGAGACTAGTTTGGTGTAGTGGTTAAAGGCGCTGGGCTAGAGACCAAGAATCCAGGAATTTTAGCCCTGCCTTAGCCCCAGAAGCTGGCTGGGTGACTTTGGGCCAGTTCCTCTTCTCTCGGCCCAACCTGCCATGCAGGAATGTTATTGTAAATTATGAAAATAGGAATCTCAGCCTTACCAGGTAGACCTGACAGGAAACACGACCAGATCAGCTAATTCTACTTTACTGTAAAGCTTTTGTTTGAAATGATATAGGGCTTCTTGCCTAAGCAGGAGGTTGGACTAGAACAGGGGTCCCCAACTCTTCAGACCTCGGGAACCATTAAATTCATAATTTTAAATCCCGCGGACCACTAATATGAATTTTTTAAAAAGATAAATAGTATTTAGTGTAATAGAAAAAAATGCAAATAAAATAAATATTTTATAAAATAAATATAAAAAAATAAATATTTTTATAAAATAAAAATAAAAGGAAATAAGTCACTGTGTGTATGTATATATCTATATATAATAATAGAAAGTAGTCAATAGATGAAGTTGAGTACTGTATATGTACTGTATATGTAATTTTGTCTTTGATTAAGAGAAACTTGTATGTTTTTCTTATATTTGTTTTAAATGCTTTTTAAGAACGAATAAAGTTTGTTTTAAAATTTAAAAAGAAAAAGAAAAAGAAAAAAATGCAAATAATTTTTCTGCAGACCCCCAAAATTTTCTTAGGGACCACCAGTGGTCCGCGGACCACCAGTTGGTGACCACTGGACTAGCAGACGTCCCTTCCAACTGTGTTATTCTGTGATTCTTTTGCATTAACAGAATCTTTCAAATCTGAAAGTAACAATACTTCCACCATCTCTGAGCTTTGTTGTTTTCTCGCTGATGTTTCATTAGCCAAACTAAGTAGCTTTATCAGTGTTGATCTCCTATGTACTGTACTACGATCAAGGAACAGGACATTTTGGGAACTAAATGACAGGATTGGCGAATGGTATGGAATGGAACGGGGATAGGGATAGGGGTAGGGATAGGGGTAGGGGTAGAATACAGTGGTGGGTTGCCCCCAGTTCAGACCGGTTTGCAAGAACCAGTAGTAAAACCAGCGGGAGGCTCTGCCCACTGACCCAGATGTCATCATAGGTGAGTGCGCACACCGGTAGTAAAGGTAAATAGAACCTACCCCTGCTAGAATAGAACAGAACAGAACAGAACAGAACAGAACAGAACAGAACAGAACAGAACAGAACTGGAAGGGATCTTGGAAGTCTTCTAGTCTAACCCCCTGCTCAGACAGGAAACTCTATACCAGTGATGGCTAACCTTTTTGCCATCGCATGTCAAAAGCTGGGGGAGTGTGGGGTGGTTGCGCGTGTGTGTGTCCACACCCATAATTCTATGTGCCCTGCCCCCCACGCATGCGTGCGCGACCCACCCATGCTCCCCCCGCTTTTGGCATGTGATGGCACAGTGGGCCTGGTAGTCCTGTTTTTTTGCCCTCCCCGGGCTCCAGAGGCTTTCTAGGAGCCTGGGGAGGGCAAAAACGGCCTTCCCCACCTCCCTGGGGAGGCCCTCCGGAGGCCGGAAACAGCCCGTTTGCTGACTTCCGTTGGGCCCAGAAGGGCCAAAAATCAGCTGGCCAGCGCGCGCATGCGTGCTGGAGTTGAACTAGGGCAACGCTCGCGTGCCCACCAATATGGCTCTGTGTGCCACCTGTGGCATGCGTGCCATAGGTTCACCATCATGGCCCTATATAATTTCGGACAAATGGCTGTCCAATCACTTCTTAAAAACGTCCAGTATTGGAGAATCGTTTCCTTTTTTAGTTTTGAATGACCGTCATTTGAAATTCCAAATGCCATTTTAAAATTCTCCCAACACTGGAGTTTTTTTTTTTAAAAAAAGATTGGACCGCCATTTGTCTGAAATGATACCAGGTTTCCCTGATTGAGCAGGGGGTTGGACTAGAGGACCTTCAAGGTCCCTTCCAACTCTTAGTTATTCTTCTGTTATTCTTTATTTATTCTGTTACAAATTACGTGAAAACCTAACTTCGGGTACAAGCCCATATCCCAACCCCAAGTTTCTTTCACCAACGTTTTTGAACATTTACATGTTAATATGTTCCAAAGCAGCCTCTTGATCCTTGGTTGCTGAGAAGCGAACATCGCCCTGTGGGCATTAAGCATTCTCAGTCCCGCTTGTTTATTAATATTATTGGATCTTGTTATTCATTAACACCTTTATTGACTTCCCAGCCTGCAAGAAAAGATTTTGCATTTAGAAGCAGTTAGCGGCTGGAATGGATATTTCTCCCCCACCTCTTTTCTCGCCAAAGTTTTTCAGATTTTCTTTTGAGTAGGCGGCCACACTTCAGAATGCAAGTGGCCGTTTTTTCCATCGCATCTCATTCCCAAACAAGGAAGTGGTTGGTGCTTTGGGAAAATCTGTCCATCTTCTCTTTGCACCAGTCAGAGTTGATAGGTGAAGCATATATATATACATATATATATTTTCTTCCAAGCCTGGGTTAGGGACGCTGGCAGGACCTGACTGAAGATGCCTCTGTGGGTATCATTTTCTGTTTAGACTTCAAGCTTAAGAGCTAGACACGTTTGTTAATTGATATTATGCAGATTTTATTTTTCATTTTGCCCTGCTGGTGGTTTGCAGCCCATCCACTCTGAAATGGGAATTGTCCCGAAGGTGCTTTTTCAAGAAGCAAGTGGACTTTCTTGGTTTTTCCTTGAAGACGTTTCACTTCTCATCCAAGGAGCTTCTTCAGTTCAGACCGAATGATGGGAGGATGGAAGGATTTATATTCCTTGCAGTCCTCTGGTCTTTAGCACTCTTTCTGAGGGTCGTTGAGGCCACTGGGAGGTTTATGTGGAGATTTATCTCAGGTGAGGCCACAGATAAACATCCAAGTCATAAGTTGAGAACTACCTGTCATCCATATTAAGAGTAAACAATAACAGGTAGAAAACGAATTCCGCAAAGGAAGAGAAACAGTTGAAGGATTTGCCCGCATAATAGCAAATTATCTCATCCATCACCTAAAAATTTCCAAATAGTTTTCATTTGGAATGGAAAAATAAATGTCTGTCTCCATTCACTCAACAGACCAAAGACCTGACTTGCCACTTATGAGCAAATTTGCCTATAGATGTCGACTTTGTATAGACAGGTCTGATGAAATATGGAACCCGTTTATACAAAATACAGCACATTTAAACAAAAAAAAAAAAAAAAGAATGATAGTTATATAACTGTACTAGAAATAAATATATATGCACTTGAATAATATTTACATTAGTTAAGTAGAGAATTATAACTGTTGACTCTTATACGCCTTTTTCCTTTCTCTTGTATTTTTTTCATTTTTAAAGCACTTTTTATATATATATATATATATATTATTTTTATTTTTAAACGGCATCATTAATCAATCAGTGTGTCATCTGAGTACAAAATTTTTTGTGTCATTGTACTCAACATTTACCATCATTTTCTTAATACATATATATCTTTGTTCTTACATTTTAATTTAATTTATTACAACATGTTCTTTCCAAATTTCTTAATTTTGTACTGCTTTTTATCTATATTCGGTCTCTATCCATTGATAAAATTGCCCCCATATATTGTAATACTCCGATTCTTCCTTCCCTTTAATTGCCAATGTTAATCTATTCATTTCTACACATTCTAATATTTTCTTAATTACCTCTCCCTTTGTAGGAATGTTTTCTGCTAATTTTGTGCAAATACAATTCTCGCTGCAGTTATTACATGTATGATCAAATATACGTTTTCTTTACTAAATTTCTCTGATAAAATACCCAACAGGAACAGCTCCAGTTTTAGATCAATACGTTGCTGTGTCATTTTCTCTAACCATGTTCGAATTTTTGCCCAATAATTTCTCGCTTCTGGACATGTCCACCACATATGATAATATGATCCCGGTGTCTGATGGCTTTTCCAACATTTAGTTGATTTATCTTTAACCATTTTTGCCAATCTTTCCGGTGACATGTGCCATCTATAAAACATTTTGTACAATTTTTAAAGCACTTTTAAGTCTTTTTCTCTCTTTGAGAATATATGTATATTCTCTATTACAGTCATAGCCGTCGACCGACAACCACAATTTAGTCCAAGATTCCCATTGCTAAGCAAGACAGTCATTAACTGAATGTTGCTCCATTTTATGACCTTTCTTGCCATGGTTGTTAAGTGAATCACTTCAGTTATTTAAGTTAGCAGGGTTATTAAGTAAATCTGACATGACACTGCAACCATCATAAATCCATTCCAGTGTCCGAATTATGATCATGTGACATGGAGATGCTGCCATGGCGTGTGTGAAAAAACGGTCATAAGTCATTTTTTCCCCCAATGCCATTGTAACTTTAGTGACCGTTCAGTCACTAAATGAATGATTTTAAGTCAAAGACTAGCTGTAATTATCTTTGGTCTTTGTTCATTTCCTTTCTCCGTAATGATTTTAAAAACAATTTAAAAAATAAAATACCTTTTTAAAATAATTTGAAAAGGAACTCAGCTGCATTCCTGAAGATCGTCCATCCTCAACCCAGTGGTGGAATTCAATTTTTTTTTATTACTGGTTCTTGGCTTGGTGGGCGTGGCAGAGGAAGCATACTGCAAAATCTCCATTCCCACCCCACTCCAGGGGAAAGATACTGCAAAATCCCCATTCCCTCCCCACTCCTGGGGGAAGGATACTGCAAAATCTCCATTCCCTCCCCATTCTGGGGCCAGCCAGAGATGGCATTTGCCGGTTCTCCAAACTACTCAAAATTTCCGCTACCGGTTCTCCAGAACCTGCTGAATAGCACCCCTGCCTCAACCCCTTATCTCAAGACTGTCCTGTTTTGGGTTGTTAACCCTCCCAATACCGTTTTTTTTTTTTTTCATTTTGTACAGTGGGAAGAAGTCAGCGGTTACGATGAGGCCATGAACCCCATCCGGACGTATCAAGTGTGCAACGTCCGAGACGCTAACCAAAACAACTGGCTGCGCACCCAGTTTATTCAGCGCCACGACGTCCAGAGGGTTTACGTCGAACTGAAGTTCACCGTGAGGGACTGTAACAGCATCCCTAACATCCCCGGATCTTGCAAAGAGACCTTCAATCTTTTTTATTACGAATCGGATAGTGACACGGCCTCTGCTTCTAGCCCTTTCTGGATGGAAAACCCTTACATCAAAGTGGATACAATCGCTCCGGACGAGAGCTTCTCGAAGCTGGAATCTGGCCGGATGAACACCAAAGTACGCAGCTTTGGACCCCTTTCCAAAAACGGCTTCTATCTGGCCTTCCAGGATCTGGGAGCCTGCATGTCCCTCATCTCCGTCCGGGCCTTCTACAAGAAATGTTCCAGCACTATCGCGGGTTTTGCCAACTTCCCGGAAACCTTGACTGGGGCAGAGCCGACCTCCTTGGTGATTGCTCCAGGAACCTGCATCCCCAACGCGGTGGAAGTATCAGTGCCCTTAAAACTTTACTGTAACGGAGATGGGGAATGGATGGTACCGGTGGGAGCGTGTACTTGTGGATCTGGATATGAACCGGCCATGAAGGAGACACAATGCCAAGGTAAGGTGGGACCAGCTTTGGTGCTCTTCGGTTGGGTTATTGAGACTTGGTTACTGCCCTGAGATTGCCTAGGGAAATTCTCGAATTCTGGAGTTGGGAGGGACCTTAAATGTCTTCTGATCCAACTCCCTGCTGTGTGTAGGATGCACTAGGCCAGTGTTTCTCAAACGTGGCCCCTTGAAGATGCGTGAACTTCAGCTCCCAGAATTCCCCAGCCAGCTGCATTAGGCCATCTGTGACAGGTGACCTTCCACCTTCTGTTTGAAAACTTCTATGACTATGACGATCATTAAGTGTTGTGCTTTATGATTCTTGACGAACGTATCTTTTCTGTTTATGTACACTGAGAGCTTATGCACCAAAGACAAATTCCTTGTGTGTCCAATCACACTTGGCCAATAAACTTCTATTCTATTCTATTCTATTCTATTCTATTCTATTCTATTCTATTCTATTCTATTCTATTCTATTCTATTAAAAAAATTATTGATAAGGAGATTCATAGCACTTGAAACAGGAAGGCCTATTTTTCAGTCTCCCCTCATTTTCTCAAAATTTCCGGGAGGCAGAGGCAGATTTCTTTTTCTTGTTTTCCT
This sequence comes from Pituophis catenifer annectens, assembly GCF_029215685.1. NCBI lineage: Eukaryota > Metazoa > Chordata > Lepidosauria > Squamata > Colubridae > Pituophis > Pituophis catenifer. The sequence continues at coordinate 6,353,040 of NW_027256886.1, read as the reverse complement.
CACCAAAAAAGGTAGGTGTTTCTTTTAATCTTGAGCATTTTATACTCCGAAAAATATGGTAATTCATTTGGGTGAAGATCTGTTCCTGCATTCTTGCCAAGTATTGTTTGTTACAGTGTGGAATCTGTAACAAAGAGAGCCAGCAGAGCATTCTTTAAAGCTGTGTCTCCCTGCGCCTAGCGAGATCTGTGCATGTCTGAATGCAATTTCTCTTTTCTACTACGGGTTGATTCAGAAGTGGTTCAAACACAACCACAAGAATGAACTGCCGTTGATGCTGACTGACCTGTTCTAGCGTGGAAGCCCGTTACGCCCCCGTGGTCTTGAATTGGTGGCAGGTTGCGGTTGTGTCTAGATTGAAAAAAAAAATGAAAAAATAAATCGGAGTAGTCAGGGGCTCTCAAACAACTCTCTGGAGCCACTCTTAAGTGGGGAAAAAGCCACCTAAATTTAGCTCTAAGGAGGCGAACTCCAGCCTTCTCAAAAACAGGTGTGTTGAGCTGTTGAATTCCTAGCCAGCTGGGCTGAAGGAGACAACACTGACCCTGGGTGTTGTTGGCCATAAGTGGAGGGCAGGGCCGTAACAAGGAGGGCTGCTGGCTTTGCAGACGTGCTATTTTTAAGCCTCCTGGTTTTACACAGCCCGTGGAGCTGCAGCCTTTTAAGGTGTCTTAAACGCCAGGGCATTGTTCAGTTCTTCATATGATCGAAGACGGTACCTTGAATTTGTTTTGGAAAGACGCCTGCCTTACGATCAAGCTTTGAGGTTGGGATTCTCTCAGTACGCAGGAAATGTCAGCTTGCAAACATCAACACCCACCCACCCCTTGTCATGAAAGATGTTTTTTGTTTGCAATCCGGGCATGAGAGATTTTGTGGTGATGGGTGAGGCCGGAGCCCTTGACACCCCCCAGCCTGGTCTGTTTGAGGGAAAGAGATGTTCTGGCCCCTTCTACCGAAGACTTTTGTCACCCAGGGTCTAGGAAAATAGAAAGGAAGCAGAGGTGGGTTTCAGCAGGTTCTGACCAGTTCTGGCGAACTGGTAGCGGAAATTTTGAGTAGTTCGGAGAACCGGTAGTAAAAACTCTGACTGGCCCAGCCTCCATCTCCCAGCTTCCCAAGTCCCAGCTGATCGGGAGGAAATGGGGATTTTGCAATAACCTTCCTCTAGAGTGGGGTGGGAATGGAGATTTTACAGTATCCTTCCCCTGCCATGCCCACCAAGCCACGCCCACCAAGCCACACCCACAGAACCGGTAGTAAAAGTTTTTGAAACCCACCACTGAAAGGAAGGTGCATGCAGGTCTTGAAATTTTTTTTTTTTTAAGAAAATGAGCTATGTTACCAGGCAGTCCTCCATGGAAAAGGTTTCAGGGAAAAACAAACTCCTTTGTAAATTCAACTAAGCTAAATCTCCAGAGCAGTCTTTGTCCACCTGGATTGTTTTAAGACAAAGATGGCTAACCTTTTTGCTGTCATGTGCCAAAAATGGGGGGAGCGTGGGAGGGGGGTCGTGCAAACATGTGCCCACACCCATAATTCAATGCCCCCCCCGCACATGTGCGCGTGCTTCCCCCACTTTTGGCATGCAATGGCACGGTGGGCTCGGTAGGCCCGTTTTTCACCCTCCCCAGGCTCCAGAGGCTTTTTAGGAGCCTGGGGAGGGTGAAAACAGCCTTCCCCACCCTCTCGGAGGCCGGAAATAGCCTGTTTCCCGACTTCCGGTGGGCCCAGAAGGCTCGAAAATCACACTGCAGCTGAGCTAAGGCAACACTCGCGTGCCCACAGATATGGCTCCGTGTGCCACCTGTGGCACACGTGCCATAGGTTCGCCATCACAGTTTTAAAACGTATGGACTTCCAGGATTCCCCAGTCAGCATGTTGACGCATGGCTGGCTGAGGAATTCTGGGAATTGAAGTCCACAAGTCTTAAAGTTGACAAGTTTCTGGACCCCTGCTCCTAGATCCAAAGGAATGGATTCATACATCACCCTGAGCAAAATCACAGTTTCTCTGTTCACGTTTAACTTGCTATGGCCAAACCCGTGATTGCTTTATCTGATGCTCATACAATCTTTTGAAATAATGGGTTTGCATTAAGGCTGCAGGTGACACAAGCAAGATTAGGAACATAGAACCAGTTTGCAGGCTTAAAGACTGCCAAATCCGTTCTTTCTCCAAACATAGCTTTTTAAATTTATGCATATCTTGTACTAATATGTGGAAAGTTAGGTTAGCTTAGCTGATTAAGAACTGCTGACTTTTTTAAAAAAAAAAAAATTAAAATTTATTATCAAATATACACCCATACATTTTCCTTTCTGCTTTTATAGGGACATATGATGGGATATTATAATAAAAAAAAATACTGTTGCAAAAAAACTGTAAATGAATAGAAATTAAATCAATATCAAACATAAATATTGCTATTTTTAACTGGTGAAACAGATGAAAATGTTGGCATCCGATAAATGCCTTGGATCCTTTTTAATGTCTCCTTCCGTTTCCCTCTGCGGCATCTTATAGAAATGAATTCTATCAGTTAATAATACGTCTCCCTTTCCTAATCAATCTTTTTATTAGAGAAGACACTGCAGGTGTAAAAGTCCCGGGGACCCTTGAAATTACAAAAACAGATTTCTGGAGCAAACCAGCATGGATTTTTATAGCACACTTGCTCGTGGGAACAAAAGTGAGTTTTCAGGGTGCGATCGAGCTATTCGGTGCTTGGCGAACAAGCAGAATATTTCAGATATTTTTCCTGTCCAACTTGCCTTTGTGTGCTGGCTCAGCGGGGCCATGACAGTGCATTTATCCACCAAGCAGAATCGATAAAAACTTGAGGAAAAGCTGAGTGCATCAGAATTTTCTTTGAAATGGCTCTTGTGTTTGGCTAACCTGAGTGTTGCATTGTTGTGTGAATTTAATAGATGGCAGCAATGGCAGATTCCAAGTAGAGTTGAGAGACACTTTGCCTGAAATCTTGGACATACTGTAATGTACAGCTATCGTGGTTCATATAACCTTTATCTTCAGTGAATCTGGTTCCCTTGAACAGCCACCCATGTTGGTGGACCCAGCTGAATCTGGTGGCAGGGAGTTCTGCAGTTGAATTTTGCATTGCATGGTAGCTTTCGTTTCTTTGATTTATCCTGGATCATCCACCTTCCTTGGGTTATCCCAGTTTCTACTTTAATTATTGTCGTCTTCTTCTTCTTCTTCTTCTTTTTTTTTTTGGAAAAGTTTTTCAGTTTTATTTCTCATACACATAATATAAAATGTACATTTTCTTATACATAATTAATCCTACATACACATGTTTTCCTTAAAGAAAGCATTAATAAGGCATTTTAATTACATTCGGAGTTGCTCTTCTACCCTTTCTTCCCTCATTTTGCAACAACCCTTCTTTTTCTTCTCCTACTTTTTTTTTTTTAATTTGATTTATATGCCGCCCTTCTCCGGAGACTCAGGGCGGCTTACAATACGCTAAGCAATAGCCTTCATCCTTTTGTATATTTATACCAAGTCAGCTTATTGCCCCCACAACTGGGTCCTCAATTTACCTACCTTAGAAAGGATGGAAGGCTGAATCAACCTTGAGCCTTGGCGAGATTCGAACCTGCAGTAATTGCAGGCAGCTGGTCTTAATAACAGGGTGCTTTAGACCACTGTACTACCAAGGCTCTTTCTCTTCCCTCCTCCTACCTCATCCTACTTCCCCTTCCTTTCCCCCCCACTCCTCTCTTCTTTTCCCCCTACTCACTTTCTCTCCTACTCCTATCCCCTACCCTTCCTTCCTCTCCTTTTCCCTTTCTTCCATTCCTCTCCCTCCCTCTCCTCTTCCTACCCTCTACTCCTCTCTCCTTTCTGTCTTCTTTGCTGTGGAATATTCTCCTTGTTAGGTATCCGAACAACTCCTGTATTCTAATAGTATATATACTTTCTTTCCATTTCTTTTCAGATTTATTCTATCAGCAATACTTTAATTATTGTCATTGCACCTCGTACAACGAAATTAAATGCCATCTTCGGCGTACATTAAAACTATAAAAAATAAAACACAAAAAAGCACCCTTTGCATTCTGTACAATTGAATTGAAAACCCCTGATATTGCATTAATATTGCACTGTACCAGTGATGGCTAACTTTTTCTCATTGTGTGCCGAAAGCAAACACATGCGTGCCCAACAGCACACGCATGTGTCGGCACCCACAATACGATGGGTCCCCCTGCGCATGTGCGCATGACCCCCCATTCTCCCCCAGTGCATGCACATGTGACCCCCCCCGCCCCGTTTTGCAGCCTGCAGCCTCCTGGGCCCAAAAACGGGCTGCGGGGGTGTGTGCTGCTCCCCTGCGTGACCCCCCCATCCATGCACATGCAACACCCCGCACATACATGCGCATCTCCCACATGCGCCCCCCGCACATCCCAAAAATCAGCTGGCCAGAAGGAGGTGCGTGAACATGCACCTCCTTGAGGTGAGCTGGGTGAAGGGCTCATGTGCCCGCAGAAAGGGCTCCAAGTGCCAGCTGTGGCACGCATGCCATAGGTTTGCCATCACAGCACTCTACAGTAGAATTCAATACAGTTACTGCCCTGGGATAGAATCTGTTTTTCAGCCTATTTGTCTTTATCTTTATTGTCCTGTACCGTCTGCCAGATGGTAAAAGTTCAAAAAAAAAAAAAAGGTGCCCAGGATGAGATGGATCTTTAAGAATGTTTTGAACTTTCTTTCTTTTTTTTAAATATATTTTTATTGTTTACATATAAATATATTGAATACTTTATTATTAATTCAATTTGTATGCCGCTCCTCTCCGAAGACTCAGGGCGGCTGAGTTAATACAGTGTCATTGTCCTGGCATTCCACTTGGCATGAAACAAAGGTGAAAAACAAATAACATATATACTATTTTAAACAGTGTTAGTCTTGTACATTTATTTTTGACCATCATATTCTAGAGTGTCAGATAAGTTGACAGATAAGTTGACATGGATAACATTCTAATACATATATAGTATCTCTTTCCATGTCCACCTAACCTGATTCTTTCGCATTCCAGCTTCTACCTCGTGTTTCTAACCATTGATAGAATCTATTCCATGTAGCATGGAAGGGACCTTGGAGGTCATCTAGTCCAACCCCCTGTTCACGCAGGAGATGTATACTAGGGATTCAAACCGCCAAACTGCCCACCTTTCTGATCGACAAGCTCAGTGTCTTAGCCACTGAGCCACCCAGCCAGGCATAGTATTCTGTATCTCCTTTATCTTTTATTTTTAGCGTTAGTATGTCCATTTCCGCACAGACTGGTATCTTCCTTATCATCTCCTCCTCTGAGGGGGTGTTTTCACTCTTCCACTCCACTCGGTCTCCATTGATAAGCAAAGGCTGGATGTCTGATCTATTCCTTCTGTATTCATTCTAGCACAGAGAGAGAAAATGGGAGGAATAATTTCTTAAATCCTTTCGCAAACTGGTAATTTTTTTTTTTTTGAAGTGACCTTGGGATTTGTAGTCCGTTTGAAAAGTCTTCGTTTTTGAACCGTCTGTTGATGGCTTAACCTGGTTCACATATCCTGGGTTGCAGTGGTGGGTTTCAAATTTTTTTACTACCGGTTCTGTGGGTGTGGCTTGGTGGGCTCACTCACATGGCAGGGGAAGAATACTATAAAATCTCCATTCCCACCCCACTCCAGGGAAAGGTTACTGCAAAATCCCCATTTCCTCCCGATCAGCTGGGACTCCGGAGGCAGAGAATAGATGGGGGTGGGGCCATTCAGAGGTGGTATTTACCGGTTCTCCGAACTACTCAAAATTTCCGCTACCGGTTCTCCAGAACGGGTCAGAACCTGCTGGAACCCACCTCTGCTGGATTGCTCCTTTTGGCGGCTCCGTAGGTGGCTCAGTGGCTAAGACGCTGAGCTTGTCGATCAGAAAAGTCGGCGGTTCGAATCCCTAGTATAGGTTTCCTGTGTGAGCAGGGGGTAGGACTAGATGACCTCCAAGATCCCTTCCAACTCTGTTACTGTTACTTTGGGCCACTTTTCTCAGCCAGAACAGGAGAGCTTCTCCTTCCAACATGCGCTCGGATCTTCTGGCACGCTCATTCAAACTTTTGACAGACAATGGACTTTTGCCGTCAAGTTGAGGATTCAGCACTCCAGGCAGGTTCTTGGCATCTCTCCAAAACAAATCTTCCATTTACTATCTTGTGCTCTGGGTAATTTTTTACAACAACAACATCCCCAGAAAAAAAAAAAAGAAAGAAAGAAATCTGGAATGTACGTGTGTGTGTCTCCTTCTGCCTTTAGGCCTAGCAATCTTCCAATTGAGAATTTCATGTCCGTAAATGAAAACAGATTTTTTTTTCCAGGTCTTGAAGTTAGCCAGATTTCCTGCGTAGGGTTGTGATGAGGCTTTTTGCAAATGTTCGTGTACTTCTTGAATAAAGCTTGAGAGGGATATGGTTTTATTTTTTATTTTTTAATTTTTTTCCCCCTTTTCTTTCTCTCTTTCCTAGCTGTCACCTAAAATGCAACTTTGCAAAGCTAACTTGGTTTTAGGTTTTTCATTCCGGCGGGAAGGAGGTTAGAGACAGTCCTTATTTACTATCCTTTTAATACAGCACAAATTTCTGCACAGCGTGGCAGAGTTGGTTTTTTTGTTTTTTTTTGGGGGGGGGGGTTTAGAAAATCCACAACCTTGCAAAAATTTAATCGGCCCAAACAATTTTTAGTAAGCATTTATCTCACTCTTATCCCCTAGCCCTCCTCCCCCAACTGAGTATAGGTAGCCCTCAATTTACAACAACAACTGGAACCAGAATTTCCGTTGCTAAGTGAGGCAGTTGTCACGTGAGCCACACCCGATTTGATGACCCTTTCTTCCCACGGTTTTTCAGTGAAGCACTTAACGGTTGTTAAGTGAATCACGCGGTTGTTAAGCGAATCCGGCTTCCTCCAATGACTTTTCTTGTCTTAAGCCAGCTGGGAAGTTCGCAAATGGAGATCACGTGATCTCAGGAAGCTACAACCGTCATAAAAACTCGTCCAAATTTTAATCACGCGATGAAGCTACTACAACTGTTATAAATAGTTGCCAGGAGCCCAAATTTTAATCCCGTGATATACTATATATGGACCAGTGGTGAAATGTAAAATTTGTTACTACCGGTTCTGTGGCCGTGGTTTGGTGGGGGGGGTTTAATGTGACTGGGTGGGTGTGGCCAACATTTTTTCTTTTTTTTACTTTTAAAACCATTTTTTTACAACCTCTTCGGCCGAAGAAGTTGTAAAAAAATGCTTTTAAAAGCCTCTGCTGATCAGGCAACTCAGCTGGGACCGTCAGTGGCTTTTAAAAACATTTTTTCTACAACCTCTTTGGCCGAAGAGGTTGTAGAAAAAATGTTTTTAATTTTTTTTTAAAAAAGCCTCTGATGATTGCGCAGCTCAGCTGGGCATGGGGGGGGTGCAGGGATGTTTGCTATCAGTTCTCCGAACTACCTGCTGCCATCGCTACCGGATCAGGTGATCCGGTCCGAACCGGGAGCATTTCACCCCCGATATGGACATTTTGATGGTTTGTAAATATGAGGACTGGTTGTAAGTCATTTTGTCAGTGCCTATGTAGCTTTGAATGGCCACGAAACGAATCGTTGTAAGTCGAGGACTACCTGTACAAGTCCTTTAGCCTCTTTAATCTACCATACCTTTTAAACACAGAGGTTGGAGGCTGGGCAGGAAAGCACAACTGCTGAATATTTAGGAATAAAATACTTCAGGCTATGATACTGTGGAGCAACATTGCAAGTTTCAGTTGCCACATCCGAGCTAGCTGTGCTGTGCGTCGGCCATCTGGAATCACAGCTTTCATTTTCTCTCCATAATTTAGGTGTCAGCCACAGCAATGTTGATAAACATCCCAGGATCCAACCTGGGTCGGTCACGGGGATCAGAGGTTTAATTTTCCGAGCTTTCAGACTCTTGCTGGAGCCCATCCTGAGGGAACTTCTCTCTACCAGAAAGTTCCACAAATTCTGGTAGGGAGTAGTTCCCTGAGGATGGGCTCCACCATGAGCCCAAAAGCTCGGAAGATTATACCACTAATCCCGGTGACTGACCCAGATTGGATCCTGCACAGGGGTGGGGTGCTGGGGGTTCACAGGGGTTCGGGAGAACCTCTAGCTAAGATTTGGTGCAGTTCGGAGAACTCCCAAATCCCACTCCTGACTGGCCCCGCCCACCCCTCCCAGGATTCCCCACACGGCCCTTTTTGGATGCAGGTAAGTGCAGGGCATGCACAGAGGTTCAGGGAGGGCAAAAAATGAGTCTACCGGAAAGACCGGAAATGGGCACGTTTCCAGCCTCCGGAGCCTGGGGACGCCGTTTTCACCCTCCCGGAGACTTGAGGAAAGCCTCTGGAGCCCGGGGAGGGCAAAAACACACACACACATATACGCTGTGTGCAGGAGGCCGATTAGGCCATGCCCCCATGGCCACGCCCACCCAGCAACTGGGCAGATAACCCCTTGCTAAAATTTTTGAAGCCCACCCCTGATCCTGCAACATTATCCTGGGACATGTATATATGCCTTCATTTGTGACAAACATCCCAGCTCAGGGTGCAGGTGAGTAGGGCTGTGGCGATCTTTGGAGAGGGGCTAGGAGAAGGGGGGACGTTGTGTCATAGTTGAGAACTTGGATGGGAACTCTGAAGTTGTTTTTTTCCAATACGGGTATTCTCCAGTTGGTTGAATTTCAACTCCCAGAATTCTCAGTAGCACCTATATTACCTGGAGAATTCTGGGAACTGTAGTCTACACATCTGGGAGATTCTAAGGCTGGAAGGAAGAGTTAGAGCAGTTTATGGCTACTTGAAAACGCGTGGACTTTGGCTATTGGAAGATGCTGGTTGGGGAATTCTGGGAGTTGCACACATCTTCAATCAGCCAGAATTGAGAAATATTGAATTAAGGATTTAGGACTGGGCGTCTGGATGAGGAATTGTGCAGGAAACTCCAAATAGATCTTCAAAGCATTTGAAGAATCAAGGTCAGATACGGCCTGCAGATCAAAAAGTCTGCATGCTCTTGTCAGGAATTCAGTGGGTAAACAAGAGGGCGTAAGGACACCAAGACGAGAACTAAATTTCAGATGCTGACGTGAATTTCAGTTAGCTGAGTTAATTCACAACTTTCGGTGGGAAAGTGCAATATCTCTGCCCCAATAATATTGCTGGCACTCCCTTGGGATTATTGCCACGTAGTTGTGAGCTGGGAGGCTTCAGCATGCAACAGGATTTGAAGTGGGCTCAAATCCTTGATGTACGCTTACAACCACATCCATCTTTGGGGCTCAACCTGAATGGTCATTCAGGAGGCTGTGTCCAGGTGGCCTATGTGTGGTCAATCAATCAGAGTAGAGTGAAAGGGGCCTTGAAGGTTTTCTAGTACAACCTCTGCTGAAGCAGGAGACCCTATACAATTTGAGACATGTCCAATCTCCTCTTAAAAACCTCCAGTGATGGAGCAGCCACAACTTTTGAAGGAAAACTGTTGCACTAATTAATTGTTCTCACTGTTAGGAAGTTTCTCTTTAATTCTAGGTTGCTTCTCTCCTTGATTAGTTTCCATCCGTTGCTTCTTGTCCTGCCTTCAGGTGCTTTGGAGAACAGGTTGACCCCCTCTTCTTTGTGGCAGCCCTTCAAGTATTGGAAGACTGATCATGTCATCCCTAGTCCTTCTTTTCTTTTTTTAATTTTTAATTTCCATTTTCCAATTTACATAACAATAAGCATTTTTTAACAGTACTGTGTCATGTGTCTCTTACAGTTATCTACATTTATTTCTATACATTTTTGTTTCTCTGTTCTAACCACTGATACCAATTATCCGAAACCTTGTAAAATTCTGTTTCTTCCTTGCCTTTTATTTCTAATGTGAGCTTATACATTTCGGCACATTCTAATATTTTATGAATAATCCTTTCGTTGGCTGGTATATTTTCAAGTTTCCAACATTGGGCATAAACAATTCGTGCTGCTGTTACTATATGTAAAATGATATGTTGGAGTTGCTTCTTTATCTTTTGATTAATTATTCCTAATAAAAATAATTCAGGTTTAAATTCAATTTGTTCTCCTGTTATCTCCTGTAACCATCTCCTTATCTGTTCCCAATATTTCTTTGCTTTGGGGCATTGTCACCACATGTGATAGAATGTTCCTAGTCCTTCTTTTCATTAAACTAGGCGTATCCGATTCCTGCAACCCTTCTTCGTATGTTTTAGTCTCCAGGCCTTTAATCATCCTACTTGCTCTTCTCTGCACTTTTTCCAGTCTCCACATCTTTTCTGTAATGTGGTGACCAAAACTGGATGCTGTATTCTAGCGGTGGGTTTCTAATATTCTTATCACCGGTTTGCTGCGCACTTTGCACGCGAGCACCTACCTTCCGCGCAGGTGCCCGCCTTTCCACGCATGCACTTTGCTCCACTCACACGCCTTCTACGCATGCGCCCAGCCTCGAAAATGTGCCTAAATAGAATGGCATAGAGCCGGGGCGGGTGATTTGCACTACCAGTTCGCCCGAACTGGTACAAACCGGCTGAATATCACCTCTGCTATATTCCAGGTGTGGCCTTACTAAGATTTGATAAAGCAATCCTAATACTTCGCTTGATTTTGATCCTATACCTCGGTTTATAGAACCAAGCATTAGCTTGTTTGGCTGACGCAGACACGGTGCGTGTCTCTATGAAATGCTAAACTGGCATCCGGGTTAAAACGTGCAGCCATTTTCAGCCATGGTCTTGTAATCTTTGAAGGCATCCCGAAAGAAGGGTCAAAGGCCCCAAGACTGCCCACATACAAACCGTGGCTTGCCACGGAATCCACACGTTCTCCAGGGGGACTCTTGCAAATGTTGGAAAGCCCTTCCGCTTGGACCACAAACCCAGAAGCCTTGACTCACTTCAAGGTGGATTTGGTGTTTTTTTATGGAGTCCGGCCTGCTTCCCTCCCCTCCTTCCCTCCCTCCCTCCCTCTGGCAGATGTGAGAGCCAGTTGCTGTTGCCTCAACAGTAAATAACAATAAAAGGGAATTGGGGCTCCAATGAATTTACAGCCAGCTCTTTTCTAAACTTCCTGATCTTTGGAGATAGCTCAGTGCGCTTTCATCTCCCAGCCAACTGAGGGAAGGAGAGCCACAAAATGGAAGTGGTGTTCCGAGCAGTTAATTATTTGTAGATGCAAACAGAAACATCTAGAAGATGGAGGCCCAGCCCACTCGGTCCTAAAAGATACCAGCCAGCTTCAAAGATGGCTTTGGCAGCAGGTTTCCTCCCTCCCTCCCACTTTTTTTTTTTTTTTTTAAATTAGACCACCCTTTAAGCCTTAATAACAGCCATTACGTTAGCCTGTTCCACTTTCTCCTGGCAGGAGGACCTAGCCCCATTGAGGTTGAAAAAAAAACATTCAAGCGAGGTTGGACTTGGTTAGCTCTTCGATGGGTGACCAACAGGAGATTCCAAGGCCGGAGGCCAAACTGGGAAGTTGTGTGAGGGGGGGGGAAGCATTTCAGAGGCAGGCAGTGGCAAACCACTTGAATGCTGCTGCCAAGAAAACGGCAGGGAAGTAAGTAGCCACGTAGTCAGCCGAAGACGTGTTCGACTTTCCTTCTGGGGCTGAATTTGCTTCTGTAGCTGAAATTTTAGTCTTTTTGGGGGTGGGTTAGGATGGTGCAGGGTGGATTTGATTTAAATCGAGTCGATTTAAATCACTGATTTAAATCACTAGTAAAAAGACTTGATTTAAATCAACTTGATTTAAATCATAATTTTTAAAGAGCAACTGTCATCTCTGCTACTTCTTTGACCTACTGTTGACTCACCGATAGTCCCAGTGTTGCAGAATATACAGCCTCATGCTACATAACTAAGCTCCATTTCATGCTGAAGAAACTAAATTATTTATGTATCTTAAATAGAAAACTATCTTACGATAGATTTTTACCCCAAAAGTTTTTTTATTAAAATAAATTCGATAAAAATAAAAAAAAAAATCCGATTTAAATCAAAAATTTTGACTCAGCCTTCCATCCTTTCTAAGGTAGGTAAATTGAGGACCCAGTTTGTGGGGGCAATAAGCTGACTTTGTATAAAATATACAAAAGTATGAAGGCTATTGCTTAACGCACTGTAAACCGCCCTGAGTCTCCGGAGAAGGGCGGCATATAAATCAAATTTAAAAAAAAAAAAATCTGATTTTTTTGATTTTTTTTTTAAAAAATCATTGATTTTTATCCACCCTGGGATGGTGCTCCTTATCTGCTTCCAGGGGTACCAAAAGAGGGGGGGACTCCAATGGTGGTGGTGGTGGGGTTTTGGAGGATGGATGACTGATAATCTCCATAGACAAAAGAAGGCGGAGGAAAAACTTTGTAAAAGGAAAAATTGAGAGGGGAGAAACGGTGTTTAGGACGCTGAATTCTTTGTTCATCCTCCCTGGTTTTCCCTTCCATCCTTCTGGAGTTATCGCCTGGAAGTGGGAGGCTTGGGTTCGTGTCAAAGGATTATTATTCTTCTGCCTTTTCTGGGGCAAATGAGAAGCTTTAAAACTGGGCTGGGTTCCCACAGTGCACTTAGTCACGTTGGGGGAATGGCTCACGGATGTTTTCGCACAACCTGTTCACTTGACTTCATGTTAGCCTTGGGACAGTGGGGTGAGTTGTTTTGTTCTGCTTGCAAGCGATGTGAATTAAAAAAAAATAAGCTGATTCGGTAACCAGGCTTCAATAAGGAGCCTTGATAGTACAGTGGTCTAATGCACCCTGTTATTAACCAGCTGCCTGCAATTACTGCAGGTTCGAATCTCACCAAGGCTCAAGGTTGACTCAGCCTTCCATCCTTTCTAAGGTAGGTAAATTGAGGACCCAGTTTGTGGGGGCAATAAGCTGACTTTGTATAAATATACAAAAGGATGAAGGCTATTGCTTAACGCATTGTAAGCCGCCCTGAGTCTCCGGAGAAGGGCGGCATATAAATCAAATTTAAAAAAAAAAAATAAAATAAAAAAAAAATAAGCAATAGCACTTAGACTTATATACCGCTTCATAGTGCTTTAGAGCCCTCTCTAAGCCGTTTACAGAGCCAGCATATTTGCCCCCAACAATCTGGGTCCTCATTTTACCGACCTCGGAAGGATGGAAGGCTGAGTCAACCTTGAGCCGGTGAGATTTGAACTGCTGAACTGCAGCTAGCGGTCAGCTGAAGTAGCCTGCAGTGCTGCATTCTAACCACTGCGTCACCTCGGCTCAAGATGTTTGGTAAATACAGGTAGTCCTTGACTTACAACTATTTATTTCGTGACCATTCGAAGTTGCAAGGACATTGAAAAAAGGGACTTACAACCGTTTTTCACATGACCTGTCTTGCTTAACCATAGAAATTTTGGGCTCCGTTGTGGTCGTAAGACAAGGACTACCTGTATGGCCATTGATCATGGCAGAAGTTTGCATCGTGAGGCTGTCTGAACCTCGAAATGTTCTACCGTGATATTTTAGGGCGGTGTTTTTCCAACTGAACATGATGGAAACTGCTGTCTTTTCTGTGTGAAAATCCAAAGCTTGTTCTACTCTTTGTCCTCGAAATAAATTGCTCACAGTGCACAAGCAAGTCCAAGAGATCTGCTTAACTTCTCTCCTTCTAGGACCTAGGTTGACGTAGAGATGGGGCACTTCTTTCCTGGAAAATAAGACAAAGGAGAACTAAGATTCTTTCCTCTGACTTCACAAAATATGGTTTTGAAAATGTTATCCTATCCGTTCTAGAGCAAAAGTTGAGAATAGTATGGTGATGCAGGGGCAGCGTGGTAACTCAGTGGTTGAGAAGCCAGGCTTGTCAGCTGGAAAACAGGCAGACAGGTTCGAGACCTGAGTGCCACAGGACAGGGTGAGCTCCTGTCCTTGCTCCAGCTCCTTCCCACCTAACAGTTCAAAAGCATGCAAATACGAGTAGATAAATAGGTACCACTTTGGTGGGAAGGTAACAGCTCTCTGGGACAACTTGTTGGCCACAGGACTGTGGAAATGTCTTCAGACAGTGCTGGCTCAATGGTCTTGAAACAGAGAAGAGCAACCTCCCCTATAGTTGGCAAGGACTACCGGAGTAAAATCTGCAGGGCCTATGGTGATGCAATCAGTAATAAGAAGGAAGAACCTTATTTTCATTCCTGGGGTGGATAATTGTAGATTTATTTCTGGATTGTTGCAGATATATGGCTCCATTCTGGTCCAACCTGGTAGCTTTCAGATTGGTTGGGATTGCAATTCCCAGAATCCTTGGTTCTTTGCTTTTCTAAGAGTTCTGAGCACTGCAAATTCATACACATCTATCATTTTTCATACTTAACGACTTTCGCATCATCCCCATGGTCCAGTGATCAAAATTTGGCCGCTTGGCAACCGGCTCGTATTTATGACGGTTGCAGTGTCATGCAATCCCCTTTTGTAACCTGACTCATTTAACAACCGTGTTACTAACTTAACAACTGCGGTGATTTACATAACAACGATGACGAGAAAGGTTTAAGATGGGTTGTGAAAGGTGCAAAATTCATTGAACGACTGTTTTGCTTGACAACAGAAATTTTGGGCTCAATTGTGGCCGTAAATCAAGGACTAACTGTATTTTCTTGTATAATCCTTGCTTGCTTGCTACTACCCCATTAGCACTGCGATAAAGCCTTAATGTTGATCTTTCCAAAGCTCGTGGACTTCTGAACATGCTTGTTGCTTGATGCTATCTAAATGTTAAATAAATCTTAGCAGGGTCGAGAAAGATAATGCCTTCAATGGATACTGTTCCTATTTGGGCTTCTGTCCTTTAACTGAAAATGGTCCTTTTATTACAATCAATTTAGCAAAAGTGGATTTTTCAGGAACACCGTGTTTCCTCCCCGCCCCATTCTTCAGATTTTATTTTATTATTTTTTCCCCCTTTCATTCATTTGTTTGAGCCTGTTTCAAGCACCCCTGTAATGGTTGGAGGGATATAATTTATAGGGAAAAGAAAGAGCTTTTGAGTGTGTGAATTCTCAGGAATGGGGATGGGATAGCAAGTTCTCCAAAAGTCTTTTAGTTATCACTCTTAGAGCCAACATATTTTATTTCTGGAGTGGGTAATGATGTTGTTTTGAAAGGAATTTTATTTCTCTTTTTTTTCTCACCCCATCAGTATTTTTCAACCTCGGGTGCTTTAAGATGTATGGACTTCAACATGCTGGCTGGGGAATTCTGGGAGTTGAAGTTCACACATCTTAAAGCACCTGAGGTTGAAAAATACTGACTTATATGTCTCTCTGGGTTTTTTTGGACTCTGTACATCTGGGGAAAATCTAAAGGGAAAAAAAAGTTCACTTGAACGCAATCAATTGTTTTATCTCTGGAGCTTTCCCTCTTGACTGGGTTGCTGGGATATATATATATATATATATATATATATATATATATATATATATATATCTTTCTTTCTTTCTTTCTTTCTTTCTTTCTTTCTTTCTTTCTTTCTTTCTTTCTTTCTTTCTTTCTTTCTTTCTTTAACTAACAGGTTCCAGAGCCTGAATGTATTTATTTCTTTATTTTTATTTTGAAAACCCCTGCTCTCTCTATGAAGAAATCCAGAGCATCGATGTTGGTGAAAACAGCAGGCCCTTCTAAATAATTCTTCTTCATATTGAGATTGATGAAATGCTCCAAGCACGCAGAAAGCCGGCCCGATGAACCAGAATCGCTATAAATCTAAATCCTGCAATTTATTCAGAAAGCAGTGGAGCGTTTGACTGGGGCCGAGAAACAGCAGCCCCCCCCCATCTCATTAGCACCGGCCTCTTTTTTTTTTTTTTTTGCATATTGAGGATTTTAAGGGGGGGGGCATGTGCAGGGTGTGTGTGTGGGTGTAAACGGGCCACCCTTGACACGTGAGTTTTGTTAAGGCGTGCACAGCATAAGCAGCGATCGCTTTACAGAAGTGTCATGTTTTTGAATCCAAAAAATAAAACCTCTTTACGGAAGCAAGGAAGCGCAGTTATTCTAATGCATTGGTAAGCATTTGCAAGCGACCTGTGGCAACAACGCCCCGGTTAGCGATTTAGAGAATGTGAATCTGAGAATTTCGGAGAAGAGCCGTTAAGTTAAAGCAGAAACGATTGGATTAAGTTCAGGGATGGCAAACCCGTGACAGGCAGCATGTCAAATGTGACACGCTACGACATTTTGGGTGACGCGCCAGTGTTCACCAGCACCCAACAACGGTTCTCAAAAGCGCACCCCCTTCTCATGCGATTCTTGGAAGCTGTGTGCGCTCTCATAGAACATAGAATAAAAGAGTTGGAAGGCACCTCAGAGGTCTTCTAGTCCAACCCTCTGCATGAGCAGGAGACCCCTATACCATTTCAGACAAATAGTTGTCCAGTCCCTTTTTGAAACCCTCCAGTGTTGGAGCACTCACAACTTCTGGAGGCAAGCTGTTCCATAGGTCGATTGCTCTCACTTTTAGGAAATTTCTCCTTAGTTCTCGGTTGCTTCTCTCCTTGGTTAGTTTCCAACCATTGTTTCTTGTCTTGGATCTTGGTGCTTTGGAAAATAGATTCACCCCCTCCTCTTTGTAGGAGCCCCTCAAATATCATATTGGGTTCCCTCAAATATCAAACCCTGCTATCATGTCACCCATAGTCCTTCTTTCCATTAGACTAGACAGACCCAATTCCGCACCTGGGCTCCAGCACAGGTCTGAAAGCTCGGAAGACAAAAGCTCGGAAGTCACTATGGTTCCGATGACCAACCTAGATTGGGTCCTGAAAGAAAGATAATCCATAGAAACCTTTGGAAGGGGTTCCTGGAATCAAAAAAAAATAAAGAAACACTATAATTAAGGAAAGACAAAGTATATGAATTGCAAGTTCAAATTCCAGGATTTCTAATTATTTATTTTATTTATTTATTTATTTTATTTTATTTGTATACCGCCCTTCTCCAACAGGACTCAGGGCGGTGAACAGCCATGGTAAAACATAACATATAAAATTTAAAAGCAGTTTAAAAACATTAAATAATTTTGGCTATCCATTTAAAACAACCCGAATTAAAACCAATTACAAATTAAAACCGAAAGGATGGAATCAAGCCAGCCCAGCTAGGTGAAAAAGATGTGTTTTCAGGGCCCGACGAAAAGTCCGGAGGTCTGGTATCGTGCGTATATCGGGGGGTAGGTCGTTCCAGAGGGCAGGTGCCGCCACAAAGAAGGCTCTCCCCCTGGGGGTCGCCAGCCGACATTGTCTGGCCGACGGCACCCTGAGGAGTCCCTCTCTGTGGGAGCGTACTGGCCGGTGGGAGGCTATTGGCAGAAGGTGATCTCGTAAATACCCCGGCCCTAAGCCATGGAGCGCTTTAAAGGTGGTCACCAACACCTTGAAGCGCACCCTGAAGACCACAGGAAGCCAGTGCAGCTCGCGCAGGAGAGGTGTCACATGGGAGCGCCCCGTCACTCCCATAATTAATTCTCCATGATAGTATGATAGTATTTCTCCTTCTCCCTTTTAATATATAAGTGCTGAGAGAAAATCCAAGGGCCATATAAGGGGGTGGAATAATGTTCAAGCAGCTTGAAGATATGTAGACTTCCAGAATGCTGGCTGGGGAATTCTGGAAATTGGAAGTCCACACATCTTTACATTTCCACGGTTGAGAAATCCCTGGGTAGAGGGATTGGCCCTTCTCAGTTCCAGGTTTGCAAGCTTAAAAATCACTTTTAGGAAAATAAAACTTGCAAAAAAAAGAAAAAAAAACCCTATAAAGTGTAGAATGAAAATTCGGCTCTTCCCCCTCCCCTTTAAAACGAGAAGATCCGGTGGAGATTAAAGAGCCGTGGGATTAGCAGGAAAAGGAAAATACTAATCAATGATCAAGGCTGCTTGGGAAAGTAACTGCTGAAAGCTGGACTGAAAACATATATTTTAAGATTTTTTTAAAAAAAGAAAATCAGAGGAGAGTGTAAGTGAAAGAAGGGATTTTCGACCATAACTTTGCAGGACTCTGTAATCAAAACTAGCCACCTGGGGCTAAGGCATTTAGAGGAGGGGGGGCATATGGGGGGGTCCTGTCCGGTGGTGTGGGTGGTGTAAATCAGGACAGCAGGGAATAGATGGTGGGGACTGTGAGCATCCTGGAAGGAAGACATCCAGAAGAAATGGATTTTATTCCTTGCTAAAAAGTTGGGTGTTGGAGAAACAGCAGTGGTGAGATCCAGGTAGTCCTCGACATACGGCCATTTGCTTAGTGACTGTTCGACATTACCATGGCGTTAAAAAAGTGACTTACACCTCACACCTCTAGGATCATTGCAGCGTCCCTGCGGTCAGTCACGTGATCAGAATTGGGGGGCTTGGCAACGAACATGTATTTATGAAGGTTGTGTGTGCCGGAGGGGGCATGTTGTCACACAATCGCCATTTGTAACCTTCCCAGCTGCCTTGGGATAAGCAAATTCAGTGGGGAAAGTTGGATTTACATCATGACCGTGGGATTCGCTTAACAACTGGGGTGGTTTGTTTAATGACTGCAGCAAAAAAAAACGGTCATAAAATCAGGTGTGACTTGCTTAATGACCACCTTATTTACAGCAGAAGTTGGAAGCCATCTCATTAATTTGACCCTAGCACAAACATCCCGGCGGGGTAGGTTGAGGGTGTTCACCACAATGAAACAGCTTGCCTTTCACAAGTTGTAGGTTTTTCATCACTGGAGGTTTTTAAGAAGAGACTGAACCAGGAGTCAGCAACCTGTAGCTCTGGAGCCGCATGTGGCTCTTTCACCCCTCTGCTGTGGCTCCCTGTCACTCAAAATATGTGTCATAACCGCAATGTGCGACACCCGCCAGCACGCGATTTATTGAGCTTTTCAACCCCTGGTAGGCCAATCATGGATAAATCCAAGAAAAGAAAAGTTTCAGAAGAAGACAGAACATTTAATTCAACTACATATGCTAGTTTTGTCGCCACTCAAAAAATAGTCAGGCACGGGAAGGGTTTTGTGGCTCCCGGTGTTTTCTTTTCTGTGGGAAACGGGCCCAAATGGCTCTTTGAGTGTTTAAGGTGGCAGACTCCTGGACTGGACAGTCACTTCTCTGAAATAGTTATAGGGCAGTGAAGGCTAATCTTTTTGCCCTCGTGTGCCAAAGGCAGGATGAGCACGGGGGGGGGGGGTGTCACGCATGCACGGGTGTGCCCACACCCATAATTCAATGCCCACCATGCCCCACCCCCTGCGCATGCATGCGACCCCACACACTCCCCCGCGCATGCGCGCACGACCCACCCACCCACCCAGCAGACCTCCCTGAAGCCTCCAGAGGCTGCAAACGACCTGTTTCCAGACTTCCAGTAGGAGCTTGGGGAGGGTGAAAACGGCCTCCCCCACCCCCAGAGGCCCTCCGGAGGCCAAAAACGCCCTCCCAGAGCCTCCGCGCGAGCCAAACGGCTCCAAAACGGGCTGCGTGGAGACTCCTGGGAGGGGAGGGGCAGTGTGGGAGGGGCCAGCCAAAAATCAGTTAGCCAGTGCACACATGCGCGCTGGAGCTGAGCTAGGGCAATGGCTCGCATCACGGTTATAGGGTCTCCGGCTTAAGCAGGGGGCTGGACTAGAAGGCCTCCAGGTTCCCTTCCACCTCTATTTTGATTCTGATGCATTCAACCGCCGTGTTCCTAACTTAGCAACTGCAACGATTCACGTCACAACTGTGGCAAGAAATGAGCATCAAATGGGGGTGAAACTCACATTGTCTCGCTTAGCGGCAGAAATTTTGGGCTCAATTGTGGACGTAAGTCGAGGACTCCCTTGTAATGTCAACCCAGAGCAGCGATATCTAAATGGAAGCCTATAATTTTGTACCTGGAAGACCTTGAACAGCTTTCTATTTGGTTTTATTAAAAAAAAAAAAAAAAAACACGAGCTCTTTGGATGAACAGATGGAAACGGTGCTGGGTTCTCCTCCTGTTTCCCCCCCCTCCACTCCGTTTAAATAGACTATATTGACTAAGAGCTATTAGTTGTGTGCCTTGCATGGTGTGTGTTTGCACTGGAGTGATTGATTGCCATTTGGAATGCCTTATCTGCACTCATCCATCTGAATCCTGGTTTGTTGACTTTTTAGGAAACGGTGCAAAAGCTTTTAAGCCCGGCTCTGCTGGAGTGAAAAAGTTTGACCTTGGTGACCTAACCCGCCAGGCACAAATATTATTCCATCATCCAGGTTTTTTGTCTTGATTATTCATTAATTGTGGCTTGATCTGGTCTGATGCATCCGTCCCTAAAAATCGGTCCATGAAATCCTCAGCTTCATTTTCCCACTTTTCAAAACTGGTTAGTTGGCCCATCAGAAGTCTCACAGCCAGAACTTGCTGCATCATTGATGAACAGACGATGTCTCTGCAGTTTCTTTCTTTTGAAAATATTTGGTTTCTTTCCTTCTTTTGGAAATGCACCCGCCGGTTTGCTTTCTTTGGGATGGATTTTTTTTTTTAAAGGTTTTGGAGTTTGCAATTTTACTCTTCCCCCCTAAAAAATGTTCTACGTGGCCTCTTAATTCTCAAATCTTAGAAGAGATACAAGCCGCGTTCAGAGGTTACTCCGAAGTCCGGCTTGGCAAAATGGAAAGCTTTATCTACCTCTTGCATATTTTTAAGCATCACCCAGGCAGTAGATTCCAAATTTTCACGTTTTCTTTCATTAGTTTGAGCTCGGAATGGTGTTTTAATTTTCTGGTTAGCTTCAAACAAGACACTTTCAATAACCAGAGTTTGAAATTGGCCGGTTCGAAAATGAGTTTGCTGCGCTTGGGTGATGCATCAAGCCGGCAATCATTTCCTTGAGCTGTGCCAAAGAAGGGGAGGGGAAGCTTGTCCACCACGAAACCACATGTGAGCGTGGGGTCCAAATGCTGCAAAGATTTTCTTGGTTCTGCTTCTGCCAAAAAATGAGATTTGGGGGCTAGGTGCAGGTAGTCCTCGACTTACGACCACCATTGAGCTCAAAAGTTCCCGTATGGTGACTTTGCCCAGAAGTTAAAAAAATTCTGGCTTAAAATACAAAAATGGCTAAAAGAAATTACACACTATAAAATAGAATTTAAACCTGAACTGTTTCTTCTGGGGATTACTAAAAAAAAATTACCCTAAAAGGATAAAATATTTAATTATTCATATAACTACAGCAGCTAAAATCATACTGGCGCAAGCTCGGAAAATGTCCACTATTCCAACAGACTGTGCAATAATCCGGAAAATTTTCAAATGTGTAGAAATGGACAAACTTACTTTAGAGTTAAACAATAAGGAAGACTCGGAATATTACTTAACTTGGGATAATTGGTATCAATGGATAAGGAATGTATAGAACAAAATAAGATATAAAATGTGATTAAATATGTCGATTAAGTAGGAATATGTGGGAATAGATGAAGGAAGTTAAGAATTAAGTACTGTCAGAAAGACGTTGAATTGTATAATTATTACCGATGTATTTTTGTCATAGAGGTATTTTTAACTTGTATTTTTGGATTTTAAGTGTTAAAAGTTTTTCACTTAAAAAAAAAAGTTTCCGTTGCTCAGTGAGACACTTGTTGAGTTTTGCTCCATTTTACGACCTTCCTTGCCTCAGTTGTTAAGTGAATCACTGCCATTGATAAAGTTAGTAACCCAGTTGTTAAGTGAATCTGGCTTCCCCATTGATTTTGCTTGTGAGAAGGTCACAAAAAGGGGATCCCATGATCTTGGGTCGTAAGTATGAACCAGTTTCCAGGCATCTGGATTTTGATCATATGATCATGGGGATGTTTCAAGGGTCGTAACTGCTCCAAATACTGTCCTAAAGGTGCTTTTTTTTTTCAAGAGGCAAGTGGACTTTCTGTTTTTTCTTTGAAGACGTTTCGCTTCTCATCTAAGAAGCTTCTTCAGCTCTGAGGAAGTTTCTTGGATGAGCTGAATGGATGAGCTGAAGAAGCTTCTTGGATGAGACGCGAAAAGTCTTCAAAAGAAAAACCAGAAAATCCAGTTGCCTCTTGAAAAAAAGCATCTTTGGGACAACCATGACTTGAGTGACTGAGAATCTCCATAGACATTTTGCTCCAAATAGTAAATTTTGATTTGATTTTGTCTCCAGCAAAGTTTATTTGTCCTGAATTTTATCAAAGGAAGGACCACAGTTGACTCCTGGGGTCGCCAATTTCCCAAACTTAATTCAGTTCTCCAGACTCTTCCTTCTCCCCTGCTCTGTCTCTTCAGCTCTTCTTTATCTATCTTTTCTTACGACATACTTTAAAGACTCACTTGAGCCAGGTTTAGGGACCTAAATTGAGACTTATCAGCCAAAGGGATGAAATTTGGGGGAGGGAGGGAGGGGAGGGGAGGGGAGGGGAGGACAGAAGCTGGAGCCTCTCCCCAGCCTCCCACCCCACCCATTGTGTAGGCACTGGTGTTGCTCGACACCATCTGCAAGCGTTTATGAAAGGGGGATGAGATCCAGGACTTTAACAGTCTTTGCCAGCCAAACCTGATTGCTGGCTTTTCCTGGAGAAAATTGCAGGGTTGATGGACAAAAGGAAGTGATGGGTTTAATTTATCTCCTGGAGTTTGTTTCTTTCTTTCTTTCTTTCTTTCTTTCTTTCTTTCTTTCTTTCTTTCTTTCTTTCTTTCTTTCTTTCTTTCTTTCTTGTTCCTTCCTTTCATCCCTCCCTCCTTGCTTCCCTCCCTCTTCATTCCTTCCTTCCTTCCTTCCTCTATTTTCCTTTTTTCATTCTCTCACCTTCTCTTTTTCTCTTTCTTTCTTTTTTCCTTCTTTCTTCCTCACCCTTCCTTCCTTTTCTCTTCCTTCCTTCCTTCCTTCCTTCCTTCCTTCCTTTCTTTCTTGTTCCTTCCTTCCATCCATCCTTGCTTCCTTCCCTCTCTTTCCTTCCCTCCTTCCTTCCTCTCTTTTTCTCTTCCTTTTTTCATTCTCTCACCTTCTCTTTCCTTCTTTTTTCCTTACTTCTTTCTTCTTCGCCTTTCTTTCTTTCTTTCTTGTTCCTTCCTTCCCTCCCTCCCTCTTTCTTTCTTTCTTTCTTTCTTTCTTTCTTTCTTTCTTTCTTTCTTTCTTTCTTTTTTTCGTCCTACACTGGGTGAAATAACGTACATGAAGGATTCAGAAGAATGGAAACTTCTTCTTAACATGGAATCCTGGCACTGACTTTCAACGGGAAGTCTTCCCAGTTATTAATCTTGTCTAAGGGGGAACAACAGCCTCTCTCTCTCGCTCGCTTGCTCGCTCTTTCTCTCTCCCCCCCCCTCTCTCCCTCTCTCTCTCCCCCCTCTCCCTCTCTCTCTCTCCCTCTCTCTCTCTCCCTCCCTCTCCCTCCCTCCCTCCCTCCCCTCTCTCTGGGTGAGGTTTTGATTCAGTAAAAGTGAGGCTTTCTCTCCGACCACCATGTGCTGGAGTTTCTGACTGGCTTTCTCAGCTTCAGCAAAGCTGAGCTGGGCCGGGCTGAGCTGGGCCAAACCCTGGCACTGAGGCATTGCATAAAGC
Source organism: Pituophis catenifer annectens (assembly GCF_029215685.1). NCBI lineage: Eukaryota > Metazoa > Chordata > Lepidosauria > Squamata > Colubridae > Pituophis > Pituophis catenifer. Next base: position 6,329,422 of record NW_027256886.1, on the reverse strand, counting down.
AAGTCCAGTTTAACCACCAAAAGATGTTGGCGTGGATCTCCTATATATCCCTGCTTTTATTTATTCATTTCCTCAGCCGCTTCTCATCCCGATCTTCCGCTTCTGCACAACTTCCATGTTGCGAAGGGTTCAGCCGAAACCCCTCGGCTCCGTGTGGGACCTCTCAAAAGGCGCTTGATTTTCCCTCCTGACCCTTCCTAGGCCGCTGATGCCTCTTCTTTGTTCTCCTGGCATGAGTGTGAGAGCCAACCCCTCCATCTTTTCTGTGCAAATCGCTGCCACGTGGCCGAGGTGTGTGGATGGAGGGATTAAACGAACTCCACGTTAGGGATGCGGCAGAATTGATCGGAAGGAGCCACACGTCCAGGAAAGTAGATCTTAAAGAGATCCGGCTGACTGCCAGTGCGGCGGATCACAGCTTAGCACTCAGGAAAGCGTTTACCAATTGATTATTTTTAATAACTTACACTGGGGGAATAAAATGCCCATTTTGGAGATGTGCTCGGTATTAATCATTATTTGGCTTAACTCTTTCTGCTAATCCCCGGTTGGCTTATTTGGTTTAATTTATTTTAAAAATACGATTTATATCCTGTCTTTATATTGCACATATGAAATACTGCACCCTAATCTTCCTGCCATTTATTTTCCTCAGAACAACTACCCTGTAAGGTGGATTGGGCTAGAGGGAGGGATAGGCCCAAAGTCATCTAGCTGGCTTTCATGCCTAAGGCCGGATTAGAACTCACATCAAGTTCACTTTCATGCCTAAAGCGGGACTAGAATTCATAGGTCTCATGGTGATTGGCCCAAAGCCACACGGATGATTTCCATGTCTAAGGTGGGACTAGAATTCACAGTCTCCTGGTGATTGGCCCAAAGTCACCTAGCCAGCTTTGGTGCTTGAGGACTAGAATCTCCTGGTTTTATCCAGCATCTTCACCACAACATCAAACTGGCCCTCAGAATATTGTTCCACCCAGTTTTTATAATAGTTCCTTCTAGCTGTCCACCTTTGACAGGCTTAGACTTAGAATAACTTTATTGTCACTTTAAATGTACACTAATCGGCATACATTAAAATGAAATTTCATTACATACAGCTCTCAAAGGGTCTCCAATATACACTACATAAACATGACAAAAAAATGATGCATATATTAACATACCCACATATATTATATGACACGGAGAAACAACACAGTCTAGTCTGTATGTACATGGCAAGAAAAACTAATCTTGCGAGTTTACCAGACAGACATCATAGGGAACAAAGCTGTTACAGAATCAGGTAGTCCCGCTAGAAATACTTCGGACCTCCTCCCAGAGGGGAGCAACAGAAACAGACCATGAAGTGGATGTATGGGGTCTCTAACAGTGCTTCGAGCTCTAAGCACATAGCGCTTATAAGTAGTATCCTGAATAATGGTAAGTGAGCTTCCTGTAATCTTCTCGGCTGTCCTCACCACTCTCTGTAGGGACTTTCTATCTGAGGCACTGCTGCCACCAAAGCAAGCAGTGATGCAGTTTGCTAAAACGCTCTCAATCGCCTCTAATGATGCTTCTAGGCTTTTTTTTTTCTTCCAGACAACAGGTTTTATCCAGTGACTAAGTCAAACCATTTTCTCTCTTGATCCATTAAAGCATAAGCTAAACAGATGTGGGTAAGCCACAATACACCTACCGAGATTAACAGCTTAGTCGCTTGGGTTAAGTATGTTGTGTGAACATGGCCTGCAGGTTTCTACCTGCATGCTGACAGTTACCAAACCCTTGTAAGGCACAGAAAGAAGATGTGGTCCAAGAACAATTTTGGTCTGGCTTTTATCGTGGATTCAATGAATCACAAAGAAAGATCAAAAATGAAGAAAGCACTTTGTTCTGTAAAGGTTTTATCCCCTCACTGCATTCCTTAAGCATCTTCCCCACCTCTGTAATCTTTTATTTTCTCTAGCTTTATTTCAAACTTAAAAGAGATCAGAGACAGAAATGGGCTGGAGAACCCCACTCCCGCCCTAATCGTGACTGACTAGGAAATACATCAATAGTAATAAAGTGATACTTTATTAAAGTAAAATATCTATTTTTATTTATGTTATATGTCCCACCTTTTATATGTTTTTATAAACAGTTTAAAGGGGTGAACATATCTACTACTACTGCTTTCTCCTCCTATTTTCTTCACAACAACAATCCTGTAAGGTAGGTTGGGCTGACAGAGAGAGAGGGACTGGCCCAAAGTCGCCAAACTGGCTTTAATTCTTAAACTGGGACTAGAACTCACAATCTCCTGGTAATTGGTCCAGAGTCACCCAGCTGGCTTTCATGCCTAATGCAAGACTAGAACTCACAGCCTCCCGGTTTCTAGCCTGGTGCCTTAACCACTAGACCAAACTGTTTCTCTTTAGCCAGGCTTAGCAAGGTCTTGAGTATACCCTCCTTCTTGTAGTTTTCTTGGCAACAATATAGAATTATTATTATTATTTTGCCATTGCTTTCTCCCTCCATAATATTTTAATTTTCCAACCCAGTCTAGAGCCCTATTATTTCCTGACACTGTCCCATTTCATGGTTCTGGACTTTAAAAAAAAACAAAAACTGCTTTATCTGCTTTTGCCTGCATATCTCCATCAAGGTCCTCTTCTTTGCCAGAATTGCCTTTTGTGAGGTGGGCAGCTTTATAAATTTGATTAATAAAATAAACCAATAAAACATCTGTAAATTTTGTAGATTTTGACCTCCCCCTTTCCTGCGGGCACCCGTGTCCTTGTGTTGTGGCCCATCACTGGCCTGTGCAGATTGTAGCCGATTCCGACAACGAGGAGGCTGGTGTGGTGTTGCGCCAGCAGCCTGTGCAGCTAGCGCTCAAGTCAGACAGTGAGGAAGCTGGAGAAGATGTGGTGCCAGAGGCGGGGATTCAGCCAGGGCCTTCAGAACCTCCAGAAGCTCCCATAAGTGAAGAGGACGAAGAGGAGGAGCCTCTTCTCAATGCACGGGCGCGTAGAGCTGCCAAAAGGCAGGAGTGGCTCCTCAGGAGGAGGTCTCCTCGAAAGTAAGGCTTGGCGCTAATTGGCCACTCCCTTAGCCTATTTAAGGAGGAACACCACTTGCAGCAAGCTGTAGGGAACAACTTTAGTTCAATCTCCTTCACGTCTGGATTCTCTGCAAAAATTGCTTCTGGGCTTTCTGCCAACTCTAGTAAGACTGTGATTACCTTATCTTAGAATTCTGGTAGGCTGTTAAGACAGTTTATTAACAGCCTTTGGTTGATAAAGACTAAGTTATTTGAGTAAAATAAGCTTTGTATAGAGTTTGTGTGTGCTGCGTTCTTTGGGGTCCGTAGCTGGGGTAGAACATCTTGTAACTTTTGCACAAAGTCCTACGTAAGACTTCACCTGGCTGTCCAGAGAAGTCCGTCCAGATGCTGCTGAGAGCTAGCGGTTTTGTATCATTAACACGAAGCTGCAGTGGGTTTAATTTGATGTATTGTCCCGCAGTGGGTTTAATTGTCCAAAACATTCTCACGTCGTTCGTTTCCTCTCCGTTTCCTCTCCAGTTCTGCGGCTTGACTTATTTCACACTGAGGTGTGGGACAGGAGATGGAAGTTACCCAAAGCTACTCAAGACGATGAGCTTAGGGAACCTGCGCTGCTGGGCCTGATCTTAGCCCCCAGGTGCATTTTGAGAAAATATCCCAGCCTTGCAAAACAACATTTCCTGAAGTCTTGCCTGACCAAACTCAGGAAAGCTTCCAAAGCCAGCTAAATTAGCTTCATGGTACACTCTCCCAGCTGTGATTAGGAGTCAGAACTTTTGATTGTTGTGCCGTTTTAATTAGTTGTTTGATTGAAAGCTCTTTCCCTGGTTCAGCATGCACATTTTGAAAAATGGGGAAGGGGGGGTGAGAGGTAAATGGCGATAGTTCGGCTTCCTTTTTACTTCAGGCATGGCTAAAAAGAGACCCCTGCTGGGTTAGGACTCTCACAGTGGAGAAGATATCATAGTCCAGGGGTGGGCAAATGTGGCCCTTTTACAACCTGTGGACTTCAACTCCCAGAATTCCTGAGACAGCCGTCTCAGGAATTCTGGGAGTTGAAGTCCACAGGTTGTAAAAGGGCCACATTTGCCCACCCCTGCCATAGTCAATTAACCACGTTTGCAGAGCCGTGAGGTAAAAAACAAACAGATGTAGCCACACAAATATGCCAAGCTTGGTTAACTTTCATCCTGGATTTTATTGGCGGAGGAGTTAGCATGAGTCACTTTTTATTGCAGTAGGAGATAAATGTAATAACCACATTGTGCAAATCCAGATTAATTTAGTAACTAGGTTAAAAGTACATTGTAGGAATGCAGACAAGGTGCATTTCAAGGCCTCAAACAGCCCATTAAATTTGTATACAAATAAAATCCATAACCTTGAAGCAAAAAAGAAGGTGTTTTTTTTTTAATGTATGTCTTCTGGAAGCATCTTAACAACAACACACACTCCTGTTTAATTTATTAAATGGGGTGTTCCAATTGCTATATAGAAGAATGGAATGGAATGGAATGGAATGGAATGGAATAGAATAGAATAGAATAGAATAGAATAGAATAGAATAGAATAGAATTAACAGAGTTGGAAGGGACCTTGGAGGTCTTCTAGTCCAGCCCCCGGTCTAGGATTTGAAACCCTTTAGTCATCTTCGCTTGGAAACTCTAATTTAACTGTAACTGGCAACTGCTGGGACATTGTAAAAGAAATCTTGGGCTCAGTTGTGGTCATAAGATGGGGACTCCCTGAATCTCTGAGAAGAGGCAGCAGACAGGTTCAGGAGTCCTGGGGTGGAGAAAAAGGGCCTCTCTTCTGAATCTGGGCTTACTAAGAGGGATGGAATCATTGTGATGTCAGCAAACCTGACCACAGCAGACTCTTAGCAAGTGAGTTTGGTTCACTCCAGTTCTGGGCAGCAGAATAACAGTAGCAATCTGAATTGGTCTCTCCGTGCATCATTCTTAGTGAAGCGTGCGAACCAGCGTCTACATTTCCTGCGTCAGATGAGGAGAACATATCTTTCTCCTTCTGTCCTGACCACTTTTTACCGAAGCAGGATTGAGAGCGTTTTAACAAACTGCATCACTATTTCGTTTGGTGGCTACAGTGTCCCAGATAGAAAGTCCATACAGAAAGTGGTGAGGACAGCTGAGAAGATTATAGGAAGATCGTTTCCCGTTATTCCTTTTTTTAAACATTCGTTTAGTGACCACTTGAAGTTAGAGCAGCACTGCAAAAAGTGACCTACGACCAGTTTTCATACTTATAAACTTTGCAGCATCCCCATGGGTATGTGATCAAAATTTGGAGGGTTGGCAATGTAATGTATTTGTGACCAGTGTCCTGGGGTCACGTGATTCCCCTTTTGCAAACTTCTGACAAGCAAAGTCAACGTGGAAGCCAAATTCACTTAACAACCGTGTTACTAATGTATCATTTGCAATGATTTAGCAATTGCGGCAAAGAAAGATTGTAAAATGGGACAAAACTCACTTAACAAATGTCTTACTTAGCAACAGAAATTTGGTGTCCAATTGTGGTCGTAACTCAAGGACTACCTGCAAATTTAACTCCCTTGTTCTGGTTCACTTCTCTTGAACAACTAGAAAAAAAAAAGTCAACTCCCTTTGCTGGGTATCACCCTTTACATATTTGAAGCTTGAAATTCTCTTCTGAAGGCTAAAACACACCCAAATCTTTTCCCTGTTCCTCATACCACTGGCTTTTTCCAGATCCTTCACAATCTTGAGAACCTTCTTCTGAACTTGCTCCAAATTTGTCGTTTCTGGTTTTGGAATTCTAGACTTTAGACTTTAGACTTGATTGTCACTTTGAATGTACACTAATCGGCATTACATTAAAATGAAATTTCGTTGCATGCAGCTCTCAAAGGCTCACCACTTCCAATATACACTACATCAACATGACAGAATAAATAAATGCAAACATTATGTATATAGCCACATATATTATATGACACAGAGAAACAACACCAACTAATTTGGATGTATTTGGATGTACATGGTGAGAAAAACGAATCTTGCGAGTTTACCAGATGGACGGCATAGGGAACAAAGCTGTTACAGAATCTGGTAGACTTGCTAGAAATAATTCGAAACCTCCTCCCGGAAAGGAGCAACAGAAACAGACCATATAGTGGGTGTGTGGGATCTCTGACAGTGCTTCGAGCTCTAATCACATAGCGCTTATAAGCAGCATCCTGAATAATGGGAAGTGAGCTTCCTATAATCTTCTCGACTGTCCTCACCACTCTCTGTAGGGACTTTCTATCTGAAGCACTGCTGCCACCAAAGCAAACAGTGATGCCGTTTGTTAAAACGTTCTCAATCGTGTCTCTGTAAAAAGAGGCCAGGACAGAAGGAGAAACATGAAGAAGAAGAAAACTAAACTGGTTGTGCGTGGGAACCTTCCAAGAGATGGGAAGCTTCAAGCGTTGCTGTAAGCAGGTTGGGCAATACACCGAATCACCCAGGCAGCCGTCTCCATTTGACACATCTGCCAGCCAGATGTCAGGTTTCGAGGTCGTCTCAAATAAATTGCATTTCAAACCAAGTCTTTGATGAAAAACTCCCATTTATTAAGCACAACATTCTAACTCCGACTCCATCACAGCCAACACTGACTTCCAGACCCCAAACCCTGTTCCCCACTCCTCTGCACTCATTGGCCATCTTCCAAGTCACTCTACCCCTAATCTACTGCTCCAGCTCAAAGGAATTTCCCCCCTCCCATCCCATCTCCTAGGGGATATTATCTCCAGGGAAAATAAGTAGGTGAAAAGTCAAACGTCCCTTTCCAGACGCCTCCGCTTCTCCTTCTTATGTCAGCACTAGAGTAAATGCAGCTTGAAGTGCTGACACCAGGCCTCTACAAAGGCTGGTGCACCTGGACAGTTGGGACTTGGGTGCAGATACCGTGCTTGGATGCTTGGTGGGACAGTAGTGGGTTCCACTTACCTTTGCTACCGGTTTGGAACCAGGAACATGCTCGCGTGCGTTGCTTCTGTGCATGCTCAGAACCTTCTGTGAATGCGCAGAGCGTCCCTGATGACGTCCGGGCGGGTGGGCAGAGTCTTCCGCCCCCGCCATTACAAGTTCGCCTGAACTGCTTTAGGAAGACAAAGAAGCTGGGAGTCCAGATCAGTTACACATATTTGTTAAGAGACACGCAGGAGGCCATCCAATGGGATTTTTTCCTAGCCCACGTGGTCTGAGAATTGCCACATTTGTGAAGCATTTTAGTTAAACCGACTCTGTCTTTTGGGAGAAAATTTCTTTGGACCGATTCAACCAAGGCAGTACGTGAGCATCCCTTCAGCAGCCTGCTGGGTTTCTCTGTGTTGCTTCCATTTAGTGAATGAATGAGGCACCATTATTCGTTTAATATCGCCACTTAACTTCCATTTTTCAGTGGTGTTTAGGATGGGTGCAGAAGCCACATCAGCCGGTCCCTTAATTCTCTATCGACCCAGTTCCTATTGATTTTTTCTTTCCTCCTTTGCACGTGGTACAAAGCACTGAAAAATATCTTCCCCCTTTTTAAACATAAAAACAGTCTAGTTTTCCTTTTTCTTTTGTCTTCCAGCTTTTGTCTTGCACACATACACACAAACACGGGTGCACATACGTGTGTGTTTTTTTGAATCAGTCAATTCCTCTCTCAAACAATGGATTGAAAAAAGCAGACCCTGCATTTATGGAAAATACTAGGAATAAAAAAAAATGCTAGATAGATAGATAGATAGATAGATAGATAGATAGATAGATAGATAGATAGACGGACAGGGTGGGGGTGGATGGACAGATAGATGATAAATAGCAAGACAGGTGATAGATGATAGGTAGACAGACAGACAGAGAGACAAGTGATAGATGATGGATGGATGGGGTGGATGGATGGACAGACAGATGATGGATAGGAAGACAGGTGATAGATGATAGATGGATGGATGGATGGACGGATGAACGGATGGATGGGGTGGGGGTGGATGGATGGACGGACAGACAGATGATAGATAAGAAAACAGATGATAGATGATAGGTAGACAGACAGGGAGACAAATGACATGATGGATGGATGGATGGATGGATGGATAGGGTGGGGGTGGATGGATGGACAGACAGATGATAGATAGGAAGACAGGTGATAGATGACAGGTAGGTAGGTAGGTAGGTAGGTAGGTAGCTGGCTAGCTGGGTGGGTGGGTGGGTGGATGCTTGGATGCTTGGATGATTATAGATAATATCTAAGTACAATAGATGTGTATCTGTACCTGTAGATGTGTATTTGTAGATGTGTACATACATACACACAAACACATCTATCCTGCTTAGATAAAAGCTCAGGTAAAATAAACATTTGTTAGTACGTGAGGGACATCACAGGGGAACCACACAACTCACAATTGAGATTGCAACCATGCAGTTCAATTCCTACCCATTTTTTATATGCATTGGAGCAGCAATTTGGACTTTTTAAACACCTGCTCCCTCAGACGCCCCTGAATACAAACCCTGTAATGCTCAAAAGCTGGAGAAGCTTCTTGGACGAGAAGCGAAACGTCTTCAAGGGAAAACAAGAAACTCCAGTTGCCTCTCGAAAAAGCACCTTTGGGACTATAATGCTCACTCTGATGTGCTTTGCTTGGATTGAGTGTGTCACATGCATTAAGCCGCCGTACTGTGGTTTATAAAACATGGTTGCCAGATAAAGGATTGTGTGACATTTCTGCTTTTCATCTTGGGTCTAAGCCAAGACGAAGCAATCTTTGGAGGCCACCAGTAATGGTGGTATTGATGGAAGGGGAACGGCAGCCTTTCAGTGTTTTGGAAGACACAAACATTTGTTAAAAGTCACAATGAGGCCATGCACCTCATGACATCACACAGCCGATGCAAATGACCTCATTCACTCCTCGTATGCGATGACGTCCTCGCCCATCTAGCCCTGCTTTCAAAAGCCATGTTCCTCTCAAGCTTCGAAATGATATTTTGCCCGAAGCAAAATGGAAGGATTAGATCAAGATTTCCCTCCACTTGAATTAATTCATTTCCTTTGAAACTTTTTCAAGGGCCTTCTCTTCATTTCTCTCTCCCTTCTTGCAACAGCTCATCAAAGCAGCTGATGAATGACGTGCATAAATTGTCCCTTTGAAGGTTTGGAACCCTTCACCCACAGCTGTGGCATCTGCCATGTATTTATTATACCTTTGGATAAAGGTCTCAGAAGAGGAAGCAGATACAGTGGACCAGGGATGTTCTGCTGGGGGTTCGCAGGGGTTCGGGAGAACCTCAAGCTAAGATTCTGTGCAGTTCGGAGAACTCCCAAATCCCACTCCTGGCTGGCCCTGCCCACCTCACCCTGCCCCTCCCAGGAGTCCCCACGCGGCCCGTTTTGGATGCAGGTAACTGCAGGGCGCACGCAAAGGCTCGGGGAGGATGAAAAACAGGCCTGCTGGAAGTTCGGGAAGGCCAGAAACGGGCCTTCTGTTTCCGGCCTCTAGAGGGCCTCCAGAGCCTGGGGAGGCTGTTTTTGCCCTCTTGGAGGCTCAAGGAAAGCCACAGGAGCCTGGGGAGGGCAAAAAGTCTTCCCCGCCATGGTGCAGGAGGTCGACTAGACCACGCCCACCATGGCCACACCCATCCAGCAACCCAGCAGAGAACCCCTTGCTAAAATTTTTGAAGCCCATCCCTGGCCATCACTAGGGAGGGACCAGGGAGGCACGGTGCAAATCCCATGGCGCATTTCCATAGCACTTTTCAACACAAGAAAATGTACAGTCTGGTCTCTTCATTAGAGATTTGCGGGGTCAATAATAAGGGTTTAGAGAAGGGTTTCCCAATCTTGGCAACTTTAAGACACATAGACTTCAATTCCCAGAATTCCCCAGCCAGCCATGCTTTCATGAATGTCCATCTGTCTAAAAGCATGGTTGGCTGGGAAATTCTGGGAATTGAAGTCCATATGTCTTAAAGTTAAAGCATGGGTGGCTCAAGAATTCACCCATGCTTTCAGACACATGGACTTCAACTCCCAGAATTCCCCAACCAACCAAGCTTTCAGGCACATGGACTTCAACTCTCAGGATTCCCCAGCCAACCATGCTTTAACTTTAACGCACATGAACTTCAACTCCCAGAATTCCCCAGCCAGCATAGCTGGGAGTTGAAGTTCATGCATCTTAAACTTTTAGAGGCTGAGAAACAGTGGTCCAGTTGGTTGTAGATTGTGTGCTTTTAAGCTGAATTGTGGCTGAGTCATCTGCTTTGGAGCTGCTCTACTTAGCATGCCTAGCAAATACCCAGCTGAACATACCCTTCCTCAATATGGATGACACCAGTCTATATCACAAGGCAGTGTGAATGATAAAACTCAGAGGGTGGTTGTGTTTATATATCAGATTTAACTAGGTCTGTTAGGTGCTAGCGACCACATTAAGGTGATACGCTAAACTCGATTCACTCAAATTTTGGAATAGTTGTGGCGATGAGGATGGTTTGTTCGTTTATTGGCTTAATGTCGTGTGCAAAGCCAGAAAATGAGTTAATTCAGAAAGAAAGTTGAACAAATTCCACAAACTCAGCTGTTAGAGAGAAATGGAAAGACTCTGAAGAGGAACCCAGACAGTGATGGGTTTCAAAAAATTTTACTACCGGTTCTGTAAGTGTGGCTTGGTGGGCATGGCATGGCTTGGTGGGCAGGGGAAGGATACTGCAAAATCCCCATTTCCTCCTGATCAGCTGGGACTCAGGAGGCAGAGAATAGATGGGGGCTGGGACCAGTCAGAGGTGGTATTTACCGGTTCTCCGAACTACTCAAAATTTCCGCTACCGGTTCTCCAGAACTGGTCAGAACCTGCTGAAACCCACCTCTGAACATGAATATGAGTTGCATGATTTATGAGCTTAAAGCTTCTCAGGTTTTCAACCTTCCATGAGCAACAAAAGTCCATTAAATTTATACTGCCCAGCTAGAGAGGCTGACTCCGTATTGGGCAGCTCCTACTGTATGGTAGGAATGCAGAGGTATTCCCTGTTAAAAATGAAATTAGCACAATTTTTGAACATCTCGCCCTTCCAGATAGATAAGTAGGTAGATAGGAGAAGGGAGGGAGGGAGGGAGGAAAGGAGAGAAAGGAGGGAGAGTGAGAGAAGGAGGGAAAGAAGGAAGGAGGAAGGAAGGAAGGAAGAAAGAAAGAAAGAAAGAAAGAAAGAAAGAAAGAAAGAAAGAAAGAAAGAAAGAAAGAAAGAAAGAAAGGAGAAGAGGAAGGAGAAAAAGAAAAGAGAAGGAGACAGTCTGTGCTAGGTATCTTATGGGCGTTGCCAGAGATATCAAAACCAGTTTCTGTTGGAGTGGTGGAACAACTTTTATTCCTTCTTCCGAGATTGCTGCTTTGACATACTTCCTTGCTGTCATCCTCAGCTTCCTCTTATCAAACGATAGTTCCAAAATAATAATAAAGGGTTCCAGAGTCTTTTAAACCAGGCAAATTCAGAGGATAACTGGGAATAGTCAGTTTAGGCAACCAAGAAGGGTGGGACTTGAATCACGTTGGAGCTTCTGGGCCCGAACGATGAAGCCAAAACGCACCCCGCAAACTGGGCCAAAGCTATTACGCTAATGAAGGAGCTTGAGGGAGGGTGTGGTTATTAATTTGTGCAATGTCATCATTATAATGAGTTTATTATAGAACAAGATTAGGACAACTGTGGGTTTGTATGTCTCCCCCCCCACCCCATTCTGGTGCCCTCCGATAAATTGGATTGCGACACCCGAGTCTCTGACGGTGTCTTTAGGAACGTATCAGCGCCCGTTTTAGAGTCAGTTTAGTCATTAGATATGTATCCTGCTTTGCCTCCGGCAATCCAGGGCAGTTGCAATCCTGTGAAGTAAGATGGGTCCTGAGACGGGAACTGACCCAGAGTTTCCCAGCGAGCTTCTATGGCTGAAGGTGGCCTCAAATCTTGGTTTCCCAGGTTTCAGTCCTACACCGTAACCTCTACAACACTGCTCTTACGGTGAGAGATAGTTGACTGGCTCTATTCTGGTTGATTGTATGAGATCAGAAATAGTGTACTGAGTACTGATCGCCAAATTGGGACTATTGTTGTTGTTGTTAGTTGTGGAGTCGTGTCCGACCCATCGCGACCCCATGGACAACGTTCCTCCAGGCCTTCCTGTCCTCTGCCATCCTCTGGAGTCCATTTAAGCTCACGCCGACTGCTTCAATGACTCCATCCAGCCACCTCCTTCTCTGTCGTCCCCTTCTTCTTTTGCCCTCGAATCTTTCCCAGCATTAGGCATTTCTCCAGGGAGTCCTTCCTTCTCCTTAGGTGGCCAAAGTATTGGCCAGATCAGGATCTGGCCTTCTGAAGAGCAGTCAGGGTTGATCTCCTCTAGGACTGACCGGTTTGATGGCCTTGCAGTCCAAGGGACTCGCAGGAGTCTTCTCCAGCACCAGAGTTCAAAGGCCTCAATTTTTTGGTGCTCAGCCTTTCTTATAGTCCAACTTTCACAGCCATACATTGCAACTGGGGACACCATAGCCTTGACTATACATACTTTTGTTGGCAGGGTGATGTCTCTGCTTTTTAGTAAGCTATCTAGATTTGCCATAGCTTTCCTCCCCAGGAGCAAGCATCTTTTAATTTCTTGGCTGCAGTCCCCATCTGCGGGGACTATATTCAGGGTTAATAAATCCCCAAATTGCTTATTACCCAAACTAGGTAACATCATCAGTGCTAGTAGTAGAATTGGATTTATGAATAGAGGACACGTCGGTTGGGCATTATTAGTCTTGAAGACTCCATGTTACCTCCAAGCAATCTACAACACTGCTCTCACTGTGGTGAGAGAGAGTTGACTGGCTCAGATTGATTCAGCCAACTACCATGGCTAAGAGCAGATTAGAACCACCATCTTTTCAATCCTAGTCCACCATCTTCACCGTCACACCTGTGTCTCTCAGTTCCTGCAAGAGGAACTAGCGAACTTCCATGGCTTAGGAGGAACCTGAGCTTTGCCCTTCTCACATGTAGTCCAGTAACTTTAGAATAACAAAGTTGGAAGGGACCTTGGAGGTCTTCTAGTCCAACCCCATGCTCAAGCAGGAGACTCGTATCTATACCATTCCAGACAAATCTCTGTCCAATCTCTTCTTTAAAAGCTCCAGTGGTGGAGCACCCACAACTTCTGGAGGCAAGTTGTTCCACTGATTGATTGTTCTCATTGTCAAGAAGTTTCTCCTGAGTTCTAGGGTGGTTCTCTCTTTGGTTAGTTTCCATCTATTGCTGCTTCTTCTTCTTCTTCTTCTTCTTCTTCTTCTTCTTCTTCTTCTTCTTCTTCTTCTTCTTCTTCTTCTTCTTCTTCTTCTTCTTCATCATCATCTTCATCTTCATCTTCATCTTCATCTTCTTTCAGGAGCTTTGGAGAAGAGGTTGACCCCCTCTTCTTTATGGTATCCCTTTGTGGAACACTGCTATCATGTATCATGCCACGTACCACATATTTCTCACTACACCACAGTGTATACACCGTGAAATGCTGAGTCACCCAAACGTCTGGTCGTCAAAAATAAGCATTAGCTTTCCTGAATCAGATCAAGTCCTTCAGACCAGGTTTGCATCTGTGGTGGGGATAAAACCAGATGTTGGTAAGAAAATTAACAGTCTGGACACTGTGTAGAGGGACTCAATTCCATATTGGTTTGGTGCTCAAAAAGCCAGAATATGGAACCTCTGTCCCACATATGGTTAATAAGGACTTGTCTCCATGAACGTGTGTAACATTTGAAGAAGAAGAAACCAGAGGAGACAAGTGTTCATAATTACATCATGTTGGCAGTGAATCTCAGAATTTAATTAGTGCTGTAATTTCAGACTGTAAGCAATCTAGGAAGCTATCAAGACGTGGAGAAGGAAGCAGCATTCTCTGGCAAAAGGATCTTGTCATGCGAGCAGAAGTCATACACTCAACAAGGCTTCTTGCCCAAGTCAGATCCAATCCTGACCTAGAAGCTTCTCTTTTCAAGGTCAGAAGCAAATCATGTCTGAATATACTCAAAACCCGAGAAGGCTACATATCCAGAAGAAGTTTGATCCAGTAGCTGGGTTTTTAACGGAAGAAGCAGGAAAGGAAGTGGCAATACATCAGTGGTGGGATTCAAAATTTTTTTTACTACCAGTTTTGTGGGCGTGGCTTGGTGGGCATGGCATGTCTTGGTGGGTGTGGCTTGGTGGGCTTGGCAGGGAAAGGATACTGTAAAATCCCCATTACGCTCCCATAGAGAGGGGCTCCTCCGGGTGCCATCGGTTAAACAATGTCGACTGGCGGCCCCTAGGGGGAGAGCCTTCTCTGTGGGGGCACCTATGATCTGGAACGAGCTCCCCCCGGAGATACGGAGGATCCCGGATCTGCACGCCTTCCGTCGTGCGCTTAAGACTTTTTTATTTCATCAAGCTGGCCCGGCCTAAATCTTCTCCCCTTTTTAAATGTAAATTTTAATTTGTTTTTAAATTATGGGGTATTTTAAATTTGTTCAGCCAAATTATTTAATTTGTTTTTATTCTATTTTAAATTTTTGTATTTATATGTTTTATCCTGTGGCTGTTCACCGCCCTGAGCCTTTCGGGAGTAGGGCGGTATAGAAATTTAATTAATTAATTAAAAAATAAAATAAAATAATAAAATAATAAAATAATAAAATAAAATAAAATAAAATAAAATAAAATAAAATAATAAAATAATAAAATAAAATAAAATAAAATAAAATAAAATAAAATAAAATAATAAAATAAAATAAAATAAAATAAAATAATAAAATAAAATAAAATAAAATAAAATAAAATAAAATAAAATAAAATAAAATAAAATAAAATAAAATAAAATAAATTTCTTCCTGATCAGTTGGGACTTGGGAGGCAGAGAATAGATGGGGCGGGGCCAGTCAGAGGTAGTATTTACCAATTCTCCGACCTACTCAAAATTTCGACTACCGGTTCTCCAGAACTGGTCAGAACCTGCTGAATACCACCTCTGCAATACATGTGTTGTGATGCTAGCATGCCAAGGAGAATAACAGAGTTGGAAGGGACCTTGGAGGTTGTCTAGTCCAAACCCCTGCTGAGACAGGAAGCCCTATATTATTTCAGACAAATGGTTGTCCAATCTCTTCTTAAAAACTTCCAGTTTTGGAGCATCCACGACTTCTGGTGGCAAGTTGTTCCACTGATTAATTGTTCCAACTGTCAGGAAATTTCTCCTTAGTTCTGGGTTGCTTCTCTCCTTGATTAGTTTCCATCCATTGCTTCTTCAATTACAACACAACTGATTTAGATGACATCACGATGCCTATGATGTCATTATGGCTTTTAACTGCTGCCTATGTCTGTATCCTCTTGGGACACCAGTCTATAAAGATAGGAGTTTCCAGTTTTTATGACAGTACCCTCCTTTGACATTCCTGGCGATGCTCTGATCAACCTGATTGAAGTGGATTTGCAATAATCTTGTAATGAGCCTATAGATCTGGACTAAGACAATACTATGATGGTGTGTTCCTTTGATTAACTGACGCCAGAGATAACCAAAAATGTTTGATTGTGAACTGCCTCCCCCCCCCCGCTATATCCCATTTAGAGTTTGAAGTCCCTTACTTGTGAGACTGCTGGTTTGAGCCAAAGAAGCTGTTTTGAGTGTGCTGGAAATGTTTTAATCTTGAAATGAAACAACTTTGTTTTTGCACTGGAAACTGGGTTAGAGTTTGGGATGTTTCAGGTTCGAAAGATTTTGCCCTCTTCGTGGTGACGCCATGAGCCTAAAATTATCATACAAGACAGAACACTGTCATAAATCATAGAATAATAGAATTGGAAGGGACCTTGGAGGTCTTCTAATCCAACCCCCTGCTTGAGCAGTAGGCCCTATACCAGTGATGGCTAACCTTTTTGCCGTCGGGTGCCCAAAGTAGGGAGAATGCGAGGGTCGCGCGCTTGTGTGCCCACACCCAAAATTCAATGCGCCCTGCCCCCCGCATGCAACCCCCTCGTGTTCCCCCACTTTTAGCCTGTTTTTCGCCCTCCCCAGGCTCCAGAGGCTTTTTTGGAGCCTGGGGAGGGCAAAAACAGCCTTCCCCACACCCCCAGAGGCCTTCCGGAGGTCAGAAACAGCCAGTTTCCCAACTTCCGGTGGGCCCAGAAGGCCCGAAAATCAGGTGGCTGCTGCGCGCTGGAGCTGAGCTAGGACAATGCTCGCGTGCCCACAGATATGGCTCCACAGGTTCGCCATCACGGCCCTATACCATTTCAGACAAATTAGAACAATTAATCAGTGGAACAACTTGCCTCCAGAAGTTCTAAATGCTCCAACACTGGAAATTTTTAAGAAGAGATTGAATAACCATTTGCCTGAAGTGATGTAGGGTTTCCTGCCTGAGCAGAGGGTTGGTCTAAGAAGACCTCCAAGGTCCCTTCCAACTAGGGGTGAAATGCTGCCGGTTCGGACCGGATCGCCTGATCCGGTAGCGATGATAGCGGGTGGTTCGGAGAACCGGTAGCAAAAATCCCTGCGTCCCCCACCCCACCCCTCCATGCCCAGCTGAGCCGCGCAATCATCAGAGGCTGTTTTTTAAAACTTTTAAAAGCATTTTTTCTACAACCTCTTCGGCCGAAGAGGTTGTAGGGGAAAAAAATGCCTTTAAAAGCCTCTGGTGATCCCAGCTAACTTGCCTGATCGTCAGAGGCTTCTAAAAGCATTTTTTTTCTGCAACCTCTTAAGGTTGTAGAAAAAATGCTTTTAAAAGTAAAAAAAAAAAAATTGGCCACGCCTACCCAGTCACATTACCCCCACCCCCACCAAGCCACGCCCACAGAACCGGTAATAACAAATTTTAGATTTCACCCCTGCTTCCAATTCTGTTATTCTAAGTATTTCTAAATAGTTGTCCAATCTCTTTGTGAGGGAGCACCCACAACTTCCTGAGGCAAGTCGTTCCATTGGTTGATTGCTCTCACTGTTAGGAAATTTCTCCTTAGTTTTAGGTTGCTTTTCTTCTTGGTTATTTTCCATCCATCGTTTCTCATCATCAAGGAAAATCAAGAAATTTGATGGTTGCACCTTCCCCAACCTACTTGGGTCCTACTATGCTGGCTGGGAATCCAGTAAAGTTGGGAGGGAGAATTCAGAAATGCTTTTGTGTTGGATAAGAGGGCAAGGAGAACATTTTTTCATCCTAATTTTGATACAACCCAAAGAATTTTCTGTCTTGTTCCCCGGCCTATCTCACTGGTCTGCTTTGACTGTTGGTCAACTGATAATCTGGCTTCAATCCCTGAGCTGGACTGGTGGGGAGGTGGCTTTAAGCCCCTCCTATCAGCGGTAGGTTTCACATTATGTCAACCCATGTGTGCATGCTCGCTTCGTGCACCTGCCTTCCGTGCATGAGCTTTGCTCACGCACATGCCTTCCGGACATGCGCCTGGTCTCAAAAACATGTCTAAATAGGATGGCATAGAGCTGGGGCGCGTGGGCAGGCCCACCCGCGATTTCCGCTACCGTCCGAACCAGCTGAATACCATCTCTGCCTCCTACTAATTACTACTTAGACATTCCCTACCTGGGTAAGGGATTTGTGTTTTTCTCCCAAGATGCATTTCTAGAAAATCTACATGGATCTGCAGTTAAATCACCGTGAGTTTTGAAAGCTGAAACTTAACTTTTAGGAACTTTATGGAGTTGGAAGATATACGTGAGCAAAAAAAAACAACAACAGGAAAAGTTTCTCAACTTCAGAGAATCTAAAAGCGTGCTAGAAAGGGGGACAGTCCCATTCAAAATCAATATTTATGCAACTTTTTCTCATCGGGAATCTTTCTTTTATGGCTCTCCCATTCCTATCTTCCTATAAAGCGCATAATTGTTTAGGGAGGGACAGAAGGCAGGATATGCAGTATTTCTTACTAAAAATCAACGTTGCTTGCAGATTTACAGAAAGATCTCCAGTGTTGTAGCTTTAATGGTGCTCGTCTCAACCATAATTTTTGTGGGTGCGTAGACTGCATAGACTGGTAGATTCAGCAACTTGCATCTGTGATTAGCCAACTGAGATATGAAGGTGTGTCTTTGACTCCTTGAAAAGAATTCACGTCTAGATGTTTTCCAATAACTAATTTCATATTTTACCCAAAGTGGGAATCTATGGCTAATAGATCTATTCAATAATGCACTCAACTAGAACATTAAACAGACTTTCTATTATGGCATTATTATGTCCTGGCTTATTACAAAGCTAATGTTAGTCGTAGTTTGCTGGCTTGCATAACATTGGAAATCATAGTGAATATGGTGACTCTGGTGACAGGGCCTTCAAACCCTGATTGACCTCAGAAGCTTACTCCAGGAAATCCCAGGTTAACAGAAAGTGAAGCTGAGAAGTTGAAAAAAAAGATCCCAGCAGAAGATACTGTGATGTCAACCTTGTCTGTCTGTCTTTCTGATTGATAGATGAGTTCTCGGGTTGTTATTCACATAAGGAAGGAGCAAAACAGCTTCAGTTTCAGTTTCGGTTTCAGCCAACAGGCTCTTTTGCATTTTTTGGTTTTGCTAGGATATCCTAGCAAAAGAGAAGGATATCCCAACACAATCTGAATGCTATTTATCTTGAGTGGTTGGTTATTGGAAGCCTGTACAGGTTTAGAGAATTAGACATTATATCAACCACTCCGCCTCTCATTTCAGGCTCATTGTGTTGCTGTGAGCAGAGTGTCACTCTCAGTGGTGGGATTCAATTTTTTTTACTACCGATTCTGTGGATGTGGCTTGGTGGGCGTGGCAGGGGAAGGATGCTGTAAAATCTCCATTCTCTCCCCAATGCAGGGGAAGGTTTCTGCAAAATCCCCATTTCCTCCCTATCAGCTGGGACTCAGGAGGCAGAGAATAGATGGGGGCAGGGCCGGTCAGAGATGGTTTTTACCGGTTCTCCGAACTACTCAAAATTTCCATTACTGGTTCTCCAGAACTGGTCAGAACCTGCTGAAACCCACCTCTGGTCACTCTGCATTCAAAGTTTTGGTGGGTGAACTATCCACTCTGAAGGTGAAATTATTCTAGCAGATGTCTGACAGTGTCTTTAAACCCTTTCTTATTCCCTTCCTATCCCTTTCTTCTTTTTTTTTCTCTCTTCCCTTCCCTTCCTCCTCTCACCTTTTCCTTCCTCTCTCCTTTCGTTTCCATTCATTTTCAATTCCTCTTTCTGTTTTCTTCTCTCTCTCTCTCTCTCTCTCTCTCTCTCTCTCTCTCTCTCTCTATATATATATATATATATATATATATATATATATATATATATATATATGTTTTCTCAGGTTTTCGCGGGTGTTTGTATGTAGGTCTTTGGTTATTCGGGTCTTCTCCCACGTAAAATTGGAAGTGTCTTGGCGACGTTTCGAATGAGACTTCGTCGAAACGTCGCCAAGACACTTCCAATTTTACGTGGGAGAAGACCCGAATAACCAAAGACCTACATATATATATATATATATATATATATATATATATCGTCTATCATTTCTCTATCTACAGTATCTACCATCATCATTTATCTATGGCAGGGGTGTCAAACTCGTGTCGTCACGGCGTCATCACATGATGTTTCATGACTTTTTTTCCCCCGTCACTAAACCACGCTCACATTGGAGAAGAAAATTGTGTTCCTTCAGGCAGTGGTGGGGAACAATGAGGTCATCCTCTCTGAAATGTCCTCCCCCACAAGAGAAGGAGGATTAGAACCCATGTCACATTCAGTTGAAAGGGCCACACCAGATCCTTTTATTCCATAAGTCTAGGAATAATTGATCTGGAATGATGAAAGTCTGTCTGCTCAACAGGAACAGTGTTTCTCAACCCCTAGATATGTGGACTTCAACTCCCAGAATCCCTTAGCCAGCAGGGAATTCTGGGAGTTGAAGTCCACAGCATCTTCAAGCTGCCAAGCTGGAACTGGAGGTGTAGGTTTAAGGAAAGGTATTCTGACATATCTGATGGCATTCTGGGCCTTCTTCCTATTGGCAGAGTTCACAAGTTTTACTTATTTATTTACTTACTTACTTACTTATTTATTCATGTTTTCTTTGCTTTATTTATATAACATTCAATTTCCATCAAACAGTGTGTGATCTGGGTACAGTTATTTTTAAACAATCGTAATCCACCTATTTGTTGTAGTATTCATCACCATAATGTTAACAATATAATAATATAATAACGATAACATCATCTTTTTTTAACAACTTTCACATTAACATTTCCTCTTTTTTTAACCTCCTCCTTTCTAACTTCTGTTTCCGTTGTCTAGCCATTGATAGAATATATCCCATATTAAAAACAATATTCTGTTCCTTCTTTATCCTTAATAGCAAGCGTTAATCTATCCATTTCAGCACGTTCTAATGTTTTCTTAACCACATTCCCCTCAGATAAATACATTTATTTATTTATGAACTCCCTCAGAGATAAATAGAAATAAACCGTCCATCTCCCTCAGAGATAAATTAAAGGACAATTTGATTGAAGTGGCCTCTTGTGTTAACTTCTTTCTGTTCGTTACGTAAGCCAACTTTCCCAATTTCTTGCCTGCGTGGACTTCAGTTCCCACATCTCCTAGCTAACTTGGCCATGGCCGACAATTCTGGGAGCTGAAGTTTGCACCTCTGGTGGGGCCCAAAGGCTGCTGAAGTTGGCCTAGAACAGGGGTCTGCAACCTTAAACACTCAAAGAGCCATTTGGACCCATTTCCCACAGAAAAGAAAACACCGGGAGTCACAAAACCCTTCCCGTGCCTGACTATTTCTTGAGCGGCCACAAAACTAGCATATATAGTTGAATTAAACGTTCTGTTTTCTTCTGAATTGGATTTATCCATGGCTGGCCTACCAGGGGTTGAAAAGTTCAATAAATTGCGTGCCGGTGGGTGTCGAACATTGGTGGTTGTGACGCATATTTTGAGTGACAGGGAGCTGCAGCAGAGGAGTGAAAGAGCCTCATGCGGCTCCAGAGCCGCAGATTGCTGACCCCTGGCCTAGAATTAATCAAAGGTCTGGCCTGCAGTGATCTTTCCACTTTGGTCCTCCTTAGTTGTTGGTTGTGAAATTCAAGATGGGAGAATTGGTTCATTGCGCCCAGGGCTACTGCCCTTCATCTCTTGCACGCCATTCCCTAAGCTCAATTTTTGTGTCTCTGTGTGTTTTCCTTCCAGCTTGCGGTCCTGGGACATTCAAGTCGAAACAGGGGGAAGGTCTTTGCGCTCCGTGTCCTCCCAACAGCCGGACAAGCTCTGGAGCTGCCATACTTTGTACGTGCCGGAATAATTATTTCAGAGCGGATACCGATCTCCCCGACAGTGCCTGCACCAGTAAGCCTCGTTCCAAGGTTTTCTTTCGGTTTTTAATAAGTGTTTACTCGCGCAGTCTCAGGTATCCAGGAGGAATTAGCATATCTCTGGAAATCAACAAAACAAGCCCGCAAGAGGAATTAAATTAAGAACACTGCTAAATGCAAGCGAGATGGAATGTTTCTCAGCTGGCCACATCTGTCCAGGCAGATAGCCAGCCTGGGAGAGGATTGATTATTTTCCAGAAAGGCTATTTCACACGCTAGCTGTGTTTGCTTGGCAAGCTAAATGGAGATAAAAGCCATGAGATTGCATTTGCACAACATGTTAAGCTTGGATAAAGTAAACCTGGTTGGTTTGGGTCATGGCTGTGCTAATCTATCCTATTTGTTTATGATTCCCTAACCAAGTTAATGCTGGGTAGAATCCATCCTGTATTTGCCACTAAGGTGCAAATTCACCAAGAAGCCAAAGGCTTTGGCATCCATTCCAATGATTGTCAGCCCTTCAACGTAGACTTGCCTAAGAAACCAATGCCATACAGGGTAGTCCTCAACCTACCACAATTGAGCCCAAAATTTCTGTTGCTAAGCAAGACCGTCATTCAGTGAATTTTGCCCCATTTTACAAGCTTTCTTGCCACAGTTGTTAAGTGAGTCACATGGTTGTTAAGTGAATCTGGCTTCCCCATTGAGTTTGTTTTGTCAGGTCGCAAAAGGGGATCACCCGACCTCAGGACCCTGCAGCCGTCATAAAACATGAGTCAGTTGTCAAACATCTGGATTATGATCACGTGACCATGGGGATGTTGCAATGGTCGTAAGTATGAAAAACGGCCAAAGGCACTTTTGTCAGTGCTGTTGTAACTTCAAACGGTCACTAAACGGTCACTAAAGTCGAGGACTGCCTGTTACCAACTTAATTGCAGTTGTGTCATACAAACTGGAGACTAGATACTACCAATTCTTGAAAATCTTGGTTGATTGGCTGAGAATATGCCACAGACTCTAGATCAGAAGTGATTGTAAAGGGTTGTGTCCTTAGAGCTCCAGATGAGTAGATCCTTTGAGATTGCCGATCGTCTAAGCCAAACAAAAAGAATTTGCACCACTGCCCTAAATTACACAACTGAAATACTTGAAATGTCTCTCATCTATTCTGGCTCTCAAAACCAGTTCTTCTAAGATTAGGGGTTGCCTCATTCCTGTAAAAAAATAATGAGATAAATCCAAATCTATGCCAAAGGAGTTAAAGGGGTTTTTAGCACATTGGCTGAAATATAGCAAACAAAATATAATAATTAATAAATAGAACTAGAATTTGGGCTGATCTGAATTACCAGCAATTCTTGCCTCAAGTTGTTAAGTGAATCACCACAGTTCTTAAGTTAATAACTCCGTTGTTAAGAGAATCTGGCTTCTCCCTTGACTTTGCTAGTCAGAAAGCATCCAAATTTTGATCAAGCTGTAATGGTCGTAAATTTGAAAAGTGGTCATCAGTCACTTTTTTTCAGTGCTGATGTAACTTCGAACAGTCACTAAATGAATGGTTCTAAGTTGAGGACTACCTATAGCATCCATTCAAGATGGGGAAATTAGAAAGTAATCAGTTAGACATAATTTGAATGGATGACTTTATCTGGCCTGGGAAATTAAATAGTCAAGTCTATTAATGTGTGACTATCGAGTATATCAGTCTAGACTGGAAAATATTTTTTTAAAAAAAGAAATCCTAAAAGGAGGGAATAACCAGTACAGAAACGTGTCTGTAAATCCAACAGGTTGAGTTCAGTTCAAAAGAGACTTCAACTTTCATTTTCGAAAGCAAGGCAGATATTCCCGTAAAGGTTTGTCAGGTGCCAAGATTTTCAGTTTATTATTATTTTTTTTGCAAAGCAGCTTCAGGAACTTGCTTGGAGAGGAGAACGGCATATAAATCATCTCACAAATGCTAGCCAAAAAAAATGCATCTTTACGGCCAGTTCTTCCATGATTCAAATCAAAGTACACAATAAATTTGGAAAGACCTTAAGTTTGGAAGACAAACGGGATGATGCATTTGTAAATTTGCTGCTTCTCCCTTTTTTTTTTACAGAGGTCATGCGGATTATTAAAATCAATATAATCTAACCTAGTTACTTTTTTTTTTTTAATCGTCTCCTGCACCGTTTGGAAAAGTTTCCCTGGAAAATATTAGCACAATGTTCTCCACGAGCAGAAATGAAGACTTGGCTTCCAAATGGATGGGGTTTTTTTATTACTGAAACAGTCAACTTTTGGTCCTTATTCCTTCCAGATCACGTGGCCCATTGTTTCTTTCTATCCAGCAATATAAGCTACATTTTTTATTTATTCAGAATTACAGGGAACAAGTGTCTTAGAAGAGAACTCTATCCTAACCGAATGACTGTTGAATGTTTTCTTAATCCAAATTGCATGTAATGAAGCGCTTCTTATTTCCATCCGTGTCCTCAGTCTGTGAATAGCGTGAAAATTGTGAAAGGCTATTTTTGCACACCCCAAGAACAAAAGCAAGATGCTTCAATTTTTTTTTAAAAAGCTCCCTATCAAGTTTCACCCTTCGCCTTCCCCGCCCTGTCCCAGTGAAATCTGGTGGCGACTTAGCAAATTTCTAGAAATGTCAGTATTCGGTTTAAAAATGCAACAACCCCACCTCCTAGCAAAAAGGAAAAGAAAAGGCTAGCGATTTTATTCCTGCCGTTTTGGTTTCGGTGGCCAAAATGATAACTTTCACAATCAAGAGTTACCTGCCCATCGCTGGGCACAGGTAATTATATGCCTTTCTAGGTAAACAATGTTACACAAAGAACAAAAAAGAAGGAAGAAATAGCAAGTCAAGCAAGAGAGGAGATTTTTAAAAAGTAGAAGGAAATAAAGTTAAATCTAAATTAATACCAGCCCCATTTATTTGTGTGCAGCAGCAGCCAAAAAAACGAGTACATTTGTATAAACAGAGGCATAGAATCAAAATCACGTGAAGTACTAGGACCGCTTTAGAAAGCCTTAGTAAGGGCACACCTGGAATACTGCATCCAGTTTTGGTCACCACATTACAAAAACGAGGTTGAAACTTTGGTGGTGGTGGGGAAATGCGAAGAAGAGCAACTAAGATGATTAAAGGCCTGGAGACAGAAACACGAAGAACGGTTGCAGGATTTGGGTTGGGCTAGTCTAGAGAAAAGAAGGACTAGGATGGACTTGATAGCAGTATTCCAGTATTTGAAGGGTTGCCACAAAGAAGAGGGGGTCAAATTATTCTCCAAAGCACCAGAAAGCAAGAAAAGAGCAACTAAGACGATTAAAGGCTTGGAGACTAAAACATATGAAGAACGGATGCAGGAATTGGGTATTACCAGGCTAGAGAAAAGAAGGACCAGGGATGACATGATAGCAGTCTTCCAGTATCTGAGGGGTTCCCGCAAAGAAGAAGGGATCAACTTATTTTCCAAAGCACCAGAGGGCAGGACAAGAAACAATGGATGGAAACTAACAAAAAGAGAGAAACAACCTGGAATTAAGGAGAAACTTCCTAAGAGTGAAGACAATTAACCAGTGGAACAGAAGTTGCCTTCAGAAGTTGTGGGTGCTTCATAACACTGGAGGTTTTTAAGAAGAAAACTGGACAGTCGCTTGTCTGAACGGGTATAAGGTTTCCTCCTTGAGCAGGGCTTTGGACAAGAAAACCTCCAAGGTCCATTCCTGCTCTATTCTGATTGATTAATTGATTGATTGATTGATTGATTGAAGAATTATTATTATTATTATTATTATTATTATTATTATTATTATTATTATTGCTTTAATTTATATGCCGCCCTTCTCCGGAGACTCAGGGCAGCTTACAATGCGTTAAGCAATAGCCTTCATACTTTTGTATATTTATACAAAGTCAGTTTATTGCCCCCACAAACTGGGTCCTCATTTCACCTACCTTTGAAAGGATGGAAGGCTGAGTCAACCTTGAGCCTGGTGAGATTTGAACTTGCAGTAATTGCAAGCAGCAGATGTTAATCTGTTAATAACAGTGCTTTAGTCCACTGTACTACAGGCTCGTTTCTCGTAAAGATACAACATTTCTGTTGTATCTTTATGTGTCTGTCGTTGTAAATCATTGTTGCTTCCATCACATCCATAGTCCAGATTTATCCCAAGCCCACTCACGCTATTCTAATCAAACTAATATCTCTAACCTAACATCTGCCTTGCAAAGCCAGCATTTTGCTGCTGAGTCCCAACACCAACTCAGAAATACGTGTGAAATGCTCACACACAAACACACACACACAGAGATTTGGAGGGGGAAAGCATTTTGAGATGCCTTGAGGTCCTTTGATGTTTTTGTTTTTGTTTTTGTCTTGCAGGCGTGCCAACAGCCCCACGCAACGTCATTTCCAACGTGAACGAGACGTCGTTAGTGCTGGAGTGGAGCGAACCGCGAGACGCGGGAGGGCGGGATGACTTGCTCTACAACATCATCTGCAAGAAGTGTAGCGTGGAGCGCCGGCTGTGCATGCGTTGCGATGACAACGTGGAGTTCGTCCCCCGCCAACTCGGCCTGACCGAGAGGCACATCTACATCAGCAACCTGATGGCCCACACGCAGTACACCTTTGAAATCCAAGCGGTGAACGGCGTCTCCAGCAAAAGTCTCCAAAACCCACAGTTTGCTTCGGTCAACATCACGACCAATCAGGCAGGTGAGTAACTTCTGCAAAGGATACTATCATTCCTTCTCTCCAGGGGTGAAATCCAGCAGGTTCTGGAGAACCGGTAGCGGAAATTTGAGTAGTTCGGAGAACCAGCAAATACCACCTCTGGCTGGTCCCAGAATGGGGTGGGAATGGAGATTTTGCAATATCCTTCCCCTGGAGTGGGGTAGGAATGGAGATTTTGCAGTATCCATCCCCTGCCACGCCCACTAAGCCACACCATGCCAACTAAGCCACGCCCACAGAACTGGTAATAAAAAAATTTGGATTTCATCACTGCTTCTCTCCCTGGAACCTTCTCCGTTGCACCAGCGAGGATCCTTCTGGATTAAGTTAGGAATCTTATTCCTGCCAAAAAATGTCCTGGGAGATAGCATTAGAACTCTGACCTAACAAAAGGATTTTTGTTGCAAAGAAATCAAATGGGTTGTTAATTTTGTTTGAAGTGTTTACAAGTGAGGTAATGCGAGTGATATTGCAAACAATCATTTTTTTCCCCAATGTCTAAACACTTAGCATAGCAGTCCAGCTCCAAAGTTGATTTAAAAAAAAAAAATGAATTTGGATATCTAGACCTGTACTGAAATGAGCAAGTAGATAACAGCTGGAAGGGGAAGGATATAACACAGACCAAACCTGTTACATACCCTGTTTCCCTGAAAATAAGACATCCCCTGATAATAAGCCCAATCAGGCTTTTGAGTGCTTGCGCTAAAAGAACCCACCCACCCCCCCGAAAATAAGCCCTCCCTGAAAATATTTAAACGCATGTGCAGCCAGTCCCTGCCATTTCCTCTGGTTAGGGTTAGGGAGATAGAGCTGGAAATTTATTTATTTATTTATTGGTTCGATTTATATGCCGCCCTTCTCCGGAGACTCAGGGCGGCTTACAATGCGTTAAGCAATAGCCTTCATACTTTTGTATATACCTGCTTAGTAGGGCTTTTGGCCCCCCCAAGCGGTGTTCTTTTTTTATAAAAAGTCAGCTTATTGCCCCCACAATCCGGGGGGTTTTAGAAGAATAAGAGTTTTAGAAGAATAAGAAGAGTTTTAATTCTGTGGGGTCCTTGGTTGTTTTCTTGAAGACATTTCATTACCCGGCTAAATAACATCATCAGTGCTGGAAGGGTGTAGGGTTTGCTCTTTGTTTATATATTAGTGACTTGCCTTGTTGGTGTTGGTGGGGAGTGCTCTTGGTAGTTCCTTGATTAGGATGTTGTTTACTATTAGCTTGTTTGTTTGAGTTGATAGTCCCTTGATTCGCTAATAAAGCAAACTATTAATATCTAAACAGAGATCAAACCCCACTCCTTTCTAGCACTGATTATGTTGTCCAGTTGGGTAATGAGACATCTGCAAGAAAACCCACCAAGCTCAGAGAGCACCAAGGACCCCACAGGTCAACCCTGAGCTACAAATACTCTCTTCTATCAGTAGCCTTATTTCTGTAGGACAGAACAGGACTTCCTGCAGAGTGACTCTCCTAGCAAACGCGGAACTAACCGTTCACTGGTTCGGTTCTGCAACCCAACAAGACAGACACAGACTTCAGAGGATAATTAGAACTGCAGAAAAAACAATGGCTACCAAACTGCTTTCCATGGAGGACCTGTACACTGCACGAGTCAAAAAGAGAAAATATTTATAGACCCCTCACATCCTGAACATTTATTTTATTTTATTTTATTAAATTTCTATACCGCCCTTCTCCCGAAGGACTCAGGACGGTGAACAGCCAGAAGATAAAACACAGGAAATACAAAAATCTAAAATAAATTAAAACAGATTAAATAATTTAGGCTGAATTTTAAAATACCCCATAAACATAAACTGTTTCAACTCCTACCCTCAAAACGACGCTATAGAGCACTGCACACCAAAACAACTAGACACAAGGACAGTTTTTCCCCCGAATGCCATCACTCTGCTAAACAAATAATTCCCTCAACATTGTCAAACTATTCACTAAGTCTGCATTACTATTAATCTTCTCATCATTCCTATCACTCATCTCCTCCCACTTATGGCTGTATGACTGTAACCTTGTTGCTGGTATCCTTAAGATTTATATTGACTGTTTCCCTATGACTATCATTAAGTGTTGTACTTTATGATTCTTGACGAATGTATCTTTTCTGTTTATGTACACTGAGAGCCTATGCACCAAGACAAATTCCTTGTGTGTCCAATCACACTTGGCCAATAAAGAATTCTATTCTATTCTATTCTATTCTATTCTATTCTATTCTATTCTATTCTATTCTATTCTATTCTATTCTCTCAACAAATTGTTTCACATTGCTCTTTTGTGCACAGTGAATACCATTTGAAAATGGTATAGCCATTAAGCTGTATTAAGGTGGTAGGGTGTCTACTTAACAGCCTTTTGACCTTCACAATTATAATTATTATTGTGTAATAATAATAAAAATTATTATTATTCAACTCCTAATAAACACTACAGGATAGCCGCCAAGAAAACGATCCTAGATGACCAATCCAGCATTCATGCAAGGAATCTCCTGTGCCCAAGAGAACTGTGGTGTTGTTCAGAGCAGGGACTTGCTTTAATCCGAGATGGAGAGAAATACTAACAATTCCCACCTTTTGCAGCTCCCTCCGTAGTTCCCACAATGCATCTGCACGGCAGCTCCGGAAGTAGCATGACCCTTTCTTGGGAGCCCCCAAAGCAGCCGAACGGGATCATCCTGGATTACGAGATCAAGTACTTCGAGAAGGTAAATTTCTTTTCCTGGTACGAGCCGAAGCCCAGCAAGGGTTTGGCATAAGGTGGTATTTCACTGAGACAGAAACTTCTCCGCTTCATAGAGACTTTTAGTGGGCTTCTGTTCTCAGTCAGAGGAGAAACAGTGGTGCAAACTTATTGCAGCTGATGCACCTGAACTGGGAACCAGAAGGACTCCCCACCCCCTACCCCAATTCACATCTTTCACTCAAGTCCCTTAGATCGGGGTCTCCAGACCTGGCAGCTTTAAGACTTGTGGACTTCAACTCCCAGAATTCTCCAGCCAGCATGCATGGACTTCAGCTCTCAGAAGTGCCCAGCTAGAGGAATTCAGGGAGTTGAAGTTCACAAGTCTTAAAGTTGCCAGGTTTGGAGACCCCTGCCTTAGATCATGATAAATCATCTTCTATTTTCTATCATCACGGGCCACTTTCTTCCAAGGGTGGGGCCAGAGCTGGAAGAAAGTGGGACAATCCTTTCTTGAACTTTGATTTTTCCTCTTTCTGAGAGTTTTTTTCTCTCTCTCTCTCCCTCCCCCCCTCTCTCTCCCTCCATTTCTCCCTCCCTCTCCCTCTCTATTTCTATCTCTCCGTCACTCCCTCTCTCTCTCTCTCCTTCTCCATCTCCATTTCCATCTCTCCTCCCTCCCTCCCACTCTATTTCTATCTCTCCGTCTCTCACACTCTATTTCTACCTCTCCATCTCTCTCTCCCCCTCTCTCCCCCTCTCGTTCTATTTCTATCTTTCCATCTCTCTCTTCCTCCCTCCCTCTCTCTCTCTCCATCCCCATCTCTCCATTTCCATCTCTCCCTTCTTCCCTCCCTCCCTCTCTCTCCCTCTATTTCTATCTTTCTGTCTCTCCCTCCCTCTCCCTCTCTCTATTTCCACCTCTCCCTCCCTCTCTCTCGCTCTATTTCTATCTCTCTGTCTCTCCATCTCTCTCTCTCTCCCCCCCCCCAATGGGGAAAGAAAGCAAACTTTACCAATGTCTCAATCAATGGCTTTCTAAGGGCTATAGCTGCCAGTTGCCAGTTTTCCCTTCCTCGATGGCCTCCCATCTCTGACATGCACACCCCATGACTAATCATATTCAGGCAAGTTGTTTTCAAAACAGTCACTTCAAGTGTAGGTTGGTATGGAGCAGCTGGGTGACCTTGAGGCAGGGTCTCAGGGAGATACAGCAGTTACTTTCGCTTTCCCTCCAAGCAATTTCCCACTCCCATCCTCCCTCTCCAGAGTTCATGGCAGATTTGTCACCGCATGGTAGAGAAGCAAAAGCAAGCGTAAGGTGGCAGCTGACACTGGACTAGACTAGACATAATCCAGGCACATTACCCAATAGTAGGGAAGGGCTGGATTCGGTTCTGACATGCATCTTTCCTCTTTCCCACAGCAAGGCCAGACTGATGGCATTGCCAACACCGTCACTAGCCAGAAGAACGCGGTGCGCCTGGAAGGCCTGAAGCCTAACGCTGCCTTCATAGTGCAGGTCCGAGCTCGCACAGTGGCTGGGTACGGCCAATACAGCTTTCCCATGGAGTTTCGGACACTGGTTGATGATGGTATGCAATTTGTCATCTGCTCTCTCCCCCCCACCCACCTCTTCCACCCTGCTCTCCTGCTCTCGTTTGCTAAACCCTTGTCCTTTGTCTCATCCCACGTGGAATAGGCTCCAGCAGCAAGAGTTTCCAGGAACTGCCTCTAATTGTTGGCTCAGCCACAGCAGGACTCGTCTTTGTGATCGCGGTGGTGGTGATCGCCATTGTCTGCTTCAGGTACCATCTCTTGAAGAAATCGGGCCTACTTGGGCACCAGAGTTGAAGGAACGGGAGGAAATAAGTTAGATAGCAGCTGCTTCAAGAACTTGATCCAAATCTTCAATCTTGTGGGATTCATTGGGAATTCTCTGCAAATGAGTGTGGTCAAATCTCCTCAGAAAATTTGAATCCCCTCAGAAACGAAGCAGAGTAACCACGTAGCTTCACCTCGCTCTGTTTTACAGCCCCTTTCGGTCTTGTTTGGTAAGGGCAGTGAGAGAAGGCTGGGCAGCTTTTGGCAAACACTATACAGGTAGCCCTCGATTTACGGCCACAATTGAGCCCAGTGTCCCTGGGACACTAAACTGTCATAAATACGACTCCGTTGCCAAGCATCTGAATTTTGATCACATGACCATGCAACGGTTATTAAATGTGGGGAAAACCGTCATAAATCATCTTTTTCAGTGCTCTTCAGGGGTGAAATCCAGCAGGTTCTGACAGGTTCTGGAGAACCGGTAGCGGAAATTTTGAGCAGTTCGGAAAACCGGCAAATACCACCTCTGGCTGACCCCAGAGTGGGGAGGGAATGGGGATTTTGCAGTATCCTTCCCCCAGGAGTGGGGTGGGAATGGGGATTTTGCAATATCCTTCCCCCAGGAGTGGGGAGGGAATGGGGATTTTGTAATATCCTTCTCCCAGGAGTGGGGAGGGAATGGGGATTTTGCAATATCCTTCCCCCAGGAGTGGGGTGGGAATGGCGATTTTGTAATATCCTTCCCCCCAGGAGTGGGGAGGGAATGGGGATTTTGTAATATCCTTCCCCCAGGAGTGGGGAGGGAATGGGGATTTTGCAATATCCTTCCCCCAGGAGTGGGGTGGGAATGGGGATTTTGTAATATCCTTCCCCCAGGAGTGGGGAGGGAATGGGGATTTTGTAATATCCTTCCCCCAGGAGTGGGGAAGGAATGGAGATTTTGCAGTATCCTTCCCCAGCCATGCCCACCAAGCCACCCCCACAGAACCAGTAGTAAAAAAATTTGGATTTCACCACTGGTGCTGTTGTAACTTCGAACGGTCTCTAAACGAACAGTTGGAAGTCGAGAACTATCCATAGGGTTATCTGCAGGGTGTGTCAGGGCAGTGAAGGTCTTGCAGGTGGGGCGATCTTTAGGGCATACGGAATCCAAAGGCCACATCCAAGCTTGGAAGCTTGAATGGACGCTGAAGAGAAGCCCTTCAGATGCCTTCTGTTGCCACACTGGCCCATTTGAGGCAACACTGGTTACTTTGGGTGGGTGCCTCTTCCATCAACAGAACGGATTGCAAACTACTTCATCAAAGCGACTTTCAGTTGCTCCATAGAGGCGTAATGGATAATCAGCAGGGTTGGGTGATTGCAGGTGTCACTGCTTTGGAGACAAGGAATCTTACCAAAGCAAAGCTGTGGAAATCCAGCTATTGGTACATGATCTCTGATTGGAAAATCAGGGTTTATGTAAAGTGGGTTTGAAAATGAAGGGGTTTTTTTTCCCTCTCTCTCTCATATATAAAGCTTGAGTAATCCTTAAAGTTTGCAAAGTATTATTGAAAGTGAATTTTAACTTGTATGTATGTTAAGAGGAAGGGACGCAGTGGCTCGGTGGCTAAGATGCTGCGCTTGCCGATCGAAAGGTCGGCAGTTCAGCGGTTCGAATCCCTAGTGCTGCGTAACGGGGTGAGCTCCCGTTACTTGTCCCAGCTTCTGCCAACCTAGCAGTTCGAAAGCATGTAAAAAATGCAAGTAGAAAAATAGGGACCACCTTTGGTGGGAAGGTAACGGTGTTCCCTGCGCCTTTGGGGTTGAGTCATGCCGGCCACATGACCACGGAGACGTCTTTGGACAGCGCTGGCTCTTCAGCTTTGAAACGGAGATAAGCATCGCCCCCTAGAGTTGGGAACGACTAGCACATATGTGCGAGGGAAACCTTTACCTTTATATGTTAAGAGGAAGTTAAAAAAAGAGCAAAGCTTTAAAAAAAAAAGAGGTCTTAGAACTTACTGATTTTACAGATTTTTTTTAAAGAAAAGTTTAATGTTTTAAAATTTAGAAAAAGGCATTTTTCCCCCTTTAGGGTTAAAAAATTTGAAAGAACATACTGAATTTTATGAATAGGAATTACGATCGTCTATAAATATTAATGAGCAGACATAAATATATATTGTTTCCCACAGCAAGGCAAAGCAGAGATTGTTAAATCGATTCTTTTATCCAAAGAAGAGGATATATTTAATTTTGTTTCTGTTTGGGAATTTCTTTTGGACTGTGTGCTTGTGACGGGGAGGGGAAAAAATGAAATTTTGACTTTGTGTTTGTTGGTTAGACAGGTTTGTTGTTATAGAAATGGCTAGTGTATATACTATTGTATAAAAGTAAAAAGTTGAGGTTCTAACATTATTATCTTCTATAAATAGAGTTGAAGTCAACGCCTTTTTTTTTCTTTTTCTCTTTCCAACCCACATTTTTTCTTTTTCCCTTTTTCCTTCCCCTTACTTTTTATTTTCCTCTGTATCTTATATTTTGAGAAAAAAATTAATAAAATTTAAAAATCGGGATTTAAATTTTGGAGAAAGCAGTGAGAGGTGAGATTTTGTGGACAACTTGCATTTTGGGTGATTTTTCCTCTCTTTTTTTTTGGCCAGGAAGCAGCAAAACAACACCGAATCGGAATACACTGAGAAACTGCAGCAATACAGTGAGTATCGTCAGATTGTGACACACACCCCATATGTGTCAACTCAATAAAGTAGACCAGACCAAATAACCAATAACATATACTATTTTTATTGTAACAGCTATAGAGAAGAATCTTGGAAATCCGAATCGGTTTCCTCTTTCCTCTCTTTATTTTCATGTGAACCAGTGGTGGGATTCAGCCGGTTCGGGCAAACCAGTAGTTATATTGCTGGCTGGCCCTGCCCCTCCCCTCCCTGCCCATTCCAGGAGTCCCCATGCGCTCCATTTTGGCTCCCAGGCAAGTGCAGGGAGGCCTCCCAGGCCCAAAATGGGGGGCGGGGGGTGGCGCGTCCCCCTTCCCCGTGGCCCGTTTTTGCTCTTACGGGATGCAGGAGGCCGAGTGCTGCCTGTCACACACCATGGCCATGCCCACCATGGCCACGCCCACCCAGCTGGTCATTAGGGCAGAGAACCGGTTATTAAATTATTTGAATCCCACCACTGAATTGTGAACCAAGATGGAGCTTCCATGAAACAAGTTCTCATGTTATTTTCCTGGGGTGGGCTCAAGCCCCTCTTACCTGAAGGTTTGCCTTGGTGGCAATTCTTCCTCCTATCCCTCAAGGCCGTTCCCTCTTCTCTCTACACCATGGTGCATGTCAACATTGGGCTTGTAACCTCTCTAGATATTTTCTAGATCCTTACCCCAGTGTAAGGATCAGTTTCTTGCACTTTACATGGAGGTCAGAGTGATCCACATCACCTTTCGTTCTCGTAGGGAGACTTACATGGTGATTGGTTTCTTCCTAACTTAGCTTCTCTAGAGTTAATATATAAAAAGAAACTACCCGCAAACAAGGCAGTTTTGTAAACTCTGACTATTAGCACTTAGACTTATTTACCACTTCACAGTGCTTTACAGCCCTTTCTAAGCAGTTTACAGAGTCAGCATATTTGCCCCCCAACAATCTGGGTCCTCATTTGCCCCACCTCGGAAGGATGGAAGGCTGAGTCAACCTTGAGCCTGGGGAGATTCAAACTGCCAAATTGCAGGCAGACGGCAGTCAGCAGACGTAGCCTGCAGTACTGCACTCTGACCACTGCGCCACCGTGGCTCATTAGTTAAATTGTCTATGGAGATTCTCAATCATCCTGGTCATGATTGTCCCAAAGGTGATTTTTCAAAATACAACTGGACTTCCTTGGTTGTTCCTTAAAGACATTTCGCTTCTCATCCAAGAAGCTTCTTCTTGGATGAGAAGTGAAACATCTTCAAGGAAAAACAAAGTCCAGTTACCTTTTGAAAAAAAACACCTTTGGGACTTAGCTAGATGGGTATCCCATAAACCAGGATTTCTCAACCTTAGCAATTTTAAGATATATGGACTCCATCTCCCAGAATTCCCCAGCCAGCCTGCTGGCTGGAGAATTCTTAAGAGTTGAAGCCCATCCATGCTGGCTGGGGAATTCTGGGAATTGATGTCCCCGCTTCTTAAAGTTGCCAAAGGAGACAAATAGAGCCATACATTTTCAAATTTTAGTTTTGGGGATTTTTACTGATTTGAACTATTTATTTATTAGGCAACTTTTATCGACCATCTACCAAAGGAACTCTGTATGGTAAACATAGATAACAACATAATTCAAATGTGCAATCAGTTAAGGAAAAACTAACTCCAGGCTACTAAGCTTCATTGCTAACATATTGTATATAGTAAATTAAGCCTATGCCAGAGTTTCATTAATATCCTGGCCCCAACACCTGGGGAAAAGCCAGCTCTTAAAACTTTCCAGAAAGCCAATACAATATGGCTTGTTTTATTGCTTATCAATTGATTTATTGATGATTTTGCTATGACTATATGTATCTTGACCTGGTTTTCCTTATTTATTTGTTATAAATGGAGCGTTTTTATTAGCTTGTGTTTTTGCAATGTTGTTATGTAAAGATTCGTAATGACTGGTTGTCATCACATTCTGGTCTTTTTAAGTGTTATTTAATTAGCTTGTTGTGCACACTGTGTTAAAAGGCACGCTATAAATTATTTGTAATTACAATTATAAAATAATTTATAGTCTGACTTTTTACATAGTTCATTTATATTATTTTATATTGCTTTATTTCAGTTATGGTTGTTGTTGTTGCTGCTGTATTATTATGATTTTCAAAATAGTAGTCTGAACAGAAGAATACTCAGCCAATCGGGTAATTTAGGATCCCTTTATTGCCATGTCTAGGAATTGTCAAAATACCTTCATACACATGTTGTCATGTGGTTCCAAAAAAAGTTTTTTTTTTTTGGTTTTTTTTTTTTTTTTGTAAATTAAATGTTGTGAGGTTATATACTTCTTCTGAAGTTGGGTTTACTTATTCAGGTTAATCTTTTTTTTTTTTTAGTTGTGTAATTTGCTACTAAGCTTCCAATCACCAAGATAATCAGGAAGAAAATATTTATACTGTATATTTACTATCTATCTATCTATCTATCTATCTATCTATCTATCTATCTATCTATCTACCATGTTTCCTCAAAATAAGACCTCCCCAGATAATAAGATCTCCCCCCAAAATAAACCCTCCCCGAAAATAAGCCCTCCCCCCAAAATAAGCCCTCCCTGAAAATATTTAACCACATGCGCAGCTGGTCCCCACCATTTCCTCTGGTTAAGGTTAGGGAGACAGAGCTGGAAATCAGGTAAGACGGCAAGAGGATCCCCATCTTGCTCCATGCGCCCCAAAATAATAAGACCTCCCCGAAAATAAGGCTAAGCGCTTATTTCGGAGTTCAAAAAAATATAAGACAGGGTCTTATTTTGGGGAAAACACGGTATCTACCTACCTACCTACCTACCTACCTATCTATCTATCTATCTCTATTCTTATCTATCTATCTATCTATCTATCTATCTATCTATCTATCTATCTATCTAACTATTTATCCCTCCCTATCTATTCTTATCTCTGTCTGTCTGTCTGTCTGTCTGTCTGTCTATCTATCTATCTATCCATCCATCTATCTATCTGTCTGTCTGTCTGCCTATCTGTCTGTCTGTCTGTCTGTCTCTCCCTCTCTATCTATTCCTATCTATCTATCTACCTATCTATCTACCTATCTTGGATATAGCGATGGAGGCCTTTAACAGAAATTAACTTTAAATATGGCCTCCTCAGTTGCTAAAAAGACAGTCTTTTTCTCTCATCTACCCAAATCTTCTTATCTCTGCCTTTGCAGTTACTCCAGGAATGAAGGTATATGTTGACCCTTTCACTTACGAAGACCCAAACGAAGCTGTCCGGGAATTTGCGAAAGAAATCGACATTTCTTGCGTAAAAATCGAGGAAGTGATTGGAGCAGGCAAGTCACCCAGCTGCAGTCCAGCTATCTGTCCTCAGAGCATCTCCCAGAGGGCAAGGGATGTCGGGGTATTCTTTGCTAGTCTCGTCTCTCCCTTCCTCCTCAGGTGAATTTGGGGAAGTTTGCCGGGGTCGCCTCAAACTGCCAGGCAGGCGGGAAATCTTTGTGGCCATCAAAACGTTGAAGGTGGGCTACACGGAGCGGCAGAGGCGGGATTTCCTGAGCGAAGCCAGCATCATGGGACAGTTTGATCACCCCAACATCATCCATCTGGAAGGAGTGGTCACCAAGAGTCGGCCGGTCATGATAGTTACGGAGTTCATGGAAAACTGCGCCCTTGATTCCTTCCTCCGGGTGAGGAGCAATCTCTACTCTCCCTTAAAGCTTATAGTAGTGTTTCCCAACCTTGGCAACTTTAAGACGTGTGGACTTCCAACTCCCAGAATTCCCCAGCCAGCATGGCTGGCTGGGGAATTCTGGGATTTGAAGTCCACACGACTTAAAGTTGCCAAGGTTGGGAAACCTGGTTTACGAAGTTATTTCTCCCCCAAAAAAGAGAGTTCATCCCATTTTTTTCTCCAAGGGCTTCCAAACGCACTTGTTTTCTTCTTCACTTTGGCCTCTATTGTCATGAGCTCCAAACTAAAATATTAAGGAGCGTTATCTGTTGTTTCCAGATAATGTGAATTAATTAGGCGGATTTAGGAACTCAGCAGAGCAGCATTGGCTGTTTTTGGCACGATGAACCCATCTCTAGTGGCGCAAAAGATAGAAGGGGCAACCGAAGGCATATATAGTCTGGTTCTCCTCAAAATGCTCAAGACATTTTCCAGAAATTTCCTCTTCATTTGCATGCATGCATGCATGCATGCATGCATTAGTTACCCCTTGAGAAATACTTGGTGAGACTCTAAAAGGAGTGCAGAGAAAGGCAACAAAAATGATTAGAGGACTGGAGACTAAAACATATGAAGAACAGATGCAGGAATTGGGTATGTCTGATTTAATGAAAAGAAGGACTAAGGGTGACATGATAGCAGTCTTCCAATATTTGAGGGGCTGCCACAAAAAAGAAGGGATCAACCTATTCTCCAAAGCAAGGCTGTCAAACACGTGGCCCGCGGGCCACGTGCGTCGTGCGCTGGCCACACCCACACCCGGTTTAGCGAAGGGGGGGAAAGTAGCAATACATCATGGGATGATGTGAGTTTGACATTCCTACTCCAAAGCACCTGAGGGCAGGACAAGAAGCAATGGATGTAAATTAATCAAGGAGCGAAGAAATCTAGAACTAAGAAGAAATTTCCTGACCGTGTGAACAATTAACCAGTGGGACATCTTGCCTTCAGAAATTGTGGTTGCTCCATCACTGGAGGTTTTTAACAAGAGATCGGACAACTGTTTGTCTGAAATGGTATAGGGCAGTGATGGCTAACCTTTTTACTGTTGCATGCCAAAAGCGGGGGAATAATTCAATGCGCCCCACCCCCACACACATGTGTGCGCGACACCCCCCCTTTTGGACGCAATGGCACGGTGGGTCCAGTAGGCCCGTTTTTCAGCCTTCCTAGGTTCCAGAGGCTTTCTAGAAGCCTGGGAAGGGCAAACCCCCCCTCCCTCACCCCCCCAACCTCCCCCCCCCCCAGGAGGCCCTCCAGAGGCCGGAAATGGCCCATTTCCTGACTTCCAGTGGGCCCAGAAGGCCTGTTTTTTGCCCTCCCCAGGCTCCAGACGCTTTCTAGGAGGGCGAAAAAGGCCTTCCCCACCCCCCGGAGGCCGGAAAAAGCCTATTTCCCGAATTCTGGTGGGACTGGAAGGCCCGAAAATCAGCTGTCCGGCTCATGCATTCGCACTGGAGCTGAGCTAGGGCAACGCTCATTTCATTTTATTTTCATTTTATTAAATTTGTATACCGCCCTACTCCCGAAGGACTCAGGGCGGTGAACAGCCATAGAATAAAACATATAAATACAAAATTTAAAATAGAATAAAACAAATTAAATAATTTGGCTGAATTTTAAAACCCCAATAATTTAAAACCAAATTTAAAATTCCCATTTAAAAAGAGGAAAAGTTTAGGTCAGGCCAGCTTGATGAAATAAGAACGTCTTGAGAGCGCGACGGAAGGTGCGCAGATCCAGGATCCTCCGTATCTCCGGGGGGAGCTCGTTCCAGATAGTAGGTGCCCCCACAGAGAAGGCTCTCCCCCTGGGGGCCGCCAGTCGACATTGTTTGGCTGACAGCACCCGGAGGAGCCCCTCTCTATGGGAGCGTACTGGTCGGTGGCACCCATGCCATAGGTTTGCCATCACGGGTATAGGGTCTCCTGCTTGCGCAGGGGGTTGGACTAGAAGACCTCCAAGGTCCCTTCCAGCTCTATTTATTCTGTTAAAATGACTTTTTTTTGAAGTGAAATATAGCCCCGGTTCTTACTATGTCACAACCGCACTGCATATAGTGATGGTGCACAATAAGAGATAAGAGGAAGATAAGTTGGAAAGTGGGTTGATCTGTTGTACATCATGTAGGGATTCTTTCCAAGCAACGAAGTTCACTTTGACACTTCTTAGCCCAGAGGCGGAGGCCAGCGTGCAGCTGGCTCTTTTGTTTTTCCAGGTGTTTCCCAAATATGCTTGTAATCCCATTAGCTTGATGAGAAGACATGAGACAGGTGGTTGCACTGGGAATCTGCGAGTTCTCTCATTTCAGAACTCTGGATGTAACTCATTACAACCAGGCCTGTCTTCAAAACAGCTCACGCTAGGAGATGGAAAACATCTCAAGATGCTGGCTAGAAGATAGGCTGCAGATACTTAGCAGGGTGAAATTTCTCTTCATCATGAGTGCCTAAACTTTTCAAATACCATTTAACTCCCTTTGGGGAGACTGCAGAAGTTCATTTAGTGAACTTTTGCGGCCTTCCGACGGGCAAAGTCAATAGGGAAACCAGATTCACCATGAATTTCGAGCAGAGAGTTTTGTTTTTCACAAATTTGTCTGAAAACTTGCCCTTGTTGTCCCAACAGCTGAATGATGGGCAGTTCACTGTGATCCAGCTAGTTGGCATGCTGCGTGGCATCGCAGCGGGTATGAAATACCTCTCAGAGATGAACTACGTCCACCGGGACCTGGCTGCCCGCAACATCCTGGTCAACAGCAACCTGGTGTGCAAAGTGTCAGATTTTGGACTCTCGCGGTTTTTAGAAGACGATCCATCTGACCCCACGTACACCAGTTCACTGGTAGGTGAAAATCTTGACGATGTCCCTCTTCCTTTCCATCACAAAGATTTTGCAAAGAAGGGCGCAAGGATCCCCATTCTAGCCGAACTAAATTTGGCTGAAAGACCTGTTGTTCATTCATATGGTCCCATTGGCTACAGCAGGGGTCAGCAACCCGCAGCTCTGAATCCGCATGTGGCTCTTTCATCCCTCTGCTGCGGCTCCCTGTTACTGGTCGGCTCCACAATTGATAGGGCTTTCGGTTAGGACAGGTAGAGGAAAAAGGATGCCGCACTAGGAGGAGACTCTATGGTGGGGGAACCGGACTTCCGGTCAGCAGAGGAAAAAGGACGCCGTGCTAGGATGAGACTCTATGGTGGGGGAACCGGACTTCCAGTCGGCAGAGGAAAAAGGACGCCGGGCTAGGAGGAGACTATGATGGTGGAACCGGACTTCCGGTCAGCTCCAGAATTGAACGGGAGCTTCCGGTTAGGACCTTTGAGGCTCTTTGAGTGTTTAAGGTTGCCGACCCCTGGGCTAGAGACTCCACAACCACATTTTCAAAGGACCAGAGGAATCTTGCCAAAGCAAAACTCAAATTACATAAGATGGATACATATCTATACGGCGATTGTCAGTCATCCAGGTTGTCCCAAAGGAGCTTTTTCAGGAGACAACCGGACTTCGTTTGTTTTTCTTTGAAGGCGTTTCGCTTCTCACCCAAGAAGCTTCTTCAGTTCTGAAGAAGTTTCTTGGATGAATAGCAAGAGGTCTTTAAGGAAAAACAAAATCCAGTTGCCTTTTGAAAAAGCACCATAGAGATAAGCTGGGTACTATTCTATGTCATTGTGTAGGAATAAATCTGAAATTGATGAACAGACCTTGGCTGATCTGAGAAGACCAGTGGATGGAAGCCAAGAAAGCCTAGTACTCTAAACCAGGGGTCTCCAATCTCAGCAAGTTTAAGACTTGTGGACTTCAACTCCCAGAGTTCCTCAGCCAGCAAAGATATGTTTTGCATATCCCTTGCGTGACATGGATGGATGGATGGATGGATGGATGGATGGATGGATGGATGGATGGGCTCATTTCCTCTAGATCAGGGGTCTCCAACCTCGGCAACTTTAAGACTTGTGGACTTCAACTCCCAGAGTTCCTCAGCCAGCAAAGATATGTTTTGCATATCCCTTGCGTGACAGATATGGATGGATGGATGGATGGATGGATGGATGGATGGATGGATGGGCTCATTTCCTCTAGATCAGGGGTCTCCAACCTCGGCAGCTTTAAGACTTGTGGACTTCAACTCCCAGAGTTCCTCAGCCAGCAAAGATATGTTTTGCATATCCCTTGCGTGACAGATATGGATGGATGGATGGATGGATGGATGGATGGATGGATGGATGGGCTCATTTCCTCTAGATCAGGGATCTCCAACCTCGGCAACTTTAAGACTTGTGGCCTTCAACTCCCAGAGTTCCTCAGCCAGCTTTGCTTCAACTCCCAAAATAGCGGTTAGGTTACAAAACACAAAATTAGACAGTGAATGGCATCTTTAGGGACATGTCCATCTTGTTTCCTTGACCGCAGCATGGGAGTGGTTTGGTATCTGGGTGTGCTTATGATATCACTAGGATTTGAACTTGACTCATAGATTTTGTTAGAAAAAAAATACACCTTCGTTTAATGAACGATGGATTTATGGGACATCCTGCCACAAGGCTACAAATGGCTTTTAAAAAAAAGAATGTAAACAAATCATGAAAGAGTAGATCTATCAGAAGGCCTGGATGCCATTGGCTTAGGAAGAGAAAAGTGGAAGACAATGTTATCTTCCAATGACTCTTGGAAATAAGGACTTGGCTTGGATATGGTTAGTCTGATCCAGCTGCTAGAATTAGCAATTCCACCATGACTGGCTGAGGAGTTCTGGGAGTTGAAGTCCTCGAGTCTTAAAGTTGCCAGGTTTGGAGGCTCCTGTGTTAAAGGAAAGAGATTTGCACAGATCTATGCAATTAAAGATAAGAGCTGTGCTGGCACAGTGGTTAGAATGCAGTATTGCAGCCTAACTTTGCCGACTGCCAGGAGTTCGATCCTGACCGGCTCAAAGTTGACTCCGTTTTCCATCCTTCCGAGGTCAATAAAATGAGGACCCAGATTGTGAAAGGCAATATGCTGACTCTGTAAACAGCTTAGATAGAGCTGTTAAAGCATTGTGAAGCGGCATATAAGTCTAAGCGCTATTGCTATTGCTAAAGTCAGATAGACACTTAACCTTCCCATTGAAACTTTTTATCGTCTTGCAGGGTGGTAAGATCCCAATCCGGTGGACGGCCCCAGAAGCCATCGCCTATCGCAAGTTCACTTCCGCCAGCGACGTCTGGAGCTATGGCATCGTCATGTGGGAAGTGATGTCTTATGGTGAGAGGCCGTACTGGGACATGTCTAACCAAGATGTAAGTAGGCTGAGCCAAACTGGAAGAATTTGCAAGGAAAAAGGGGAAGGAGAATCGCTGGAGCAAAGCCCTAGGGATTAAGTCCTTGTTTTCTGCTGCTCTTCCAGGTAATCAATGCAGTGGAGCAAGACTACCGCCTTCCTCCCCCTATGGACTGCCCCACTGCGCTGCACCAGCTCATGTTGGACTGCTGGGTACGCGATCGCAACCTCCGCCCCAAGTTTGCACAGATAGTGAATACGTTGGACAAGCTAATCCGGAACGCAGCCAGCTTGAAGGTCATCGCCAATGTCCAGTCTGGGTCAGTGTCGTTTGCCCCTTCACCCTCTCCAAGCACAGGCAACCTGCTATGTCTGGATTAGTAGCGTCAAGTCGCTAGTTCTCATGGTTTATGGCAGCCAACTGGATATAACCTTGGGAGGTGGAGGCAGGCAGCAGCCGGGGCCTGAGCGAAGAGCCCCAACGGGTGGACTGGGAACCAGATGGCCCCCCTTAACCTTCTGCGTGCCGCAGGACCGCCAGGCCTGTCCCCGTGGCTCGGCCACCCACCACCCCGCCCCTTTGAGCCGTCTCTGACCTCTGGGCTCTCTCGTCCTTCGCAGCGTGTCTCAGCCGCTCCTGGATCGTACGGTGCCCGATTATACTACCTTCACTACTGTGGGCGACTGGCTGGACGCTATCAAAATGGGACGGTACAAGGAGAACTTTGGCAACGCCGGCTTTGCCTCGTTTGACCTGGTGGCCCAAATGACCGCTGAGTAAGTAGGGAGGGAGAGCAGACTAGGATGGCGGCGGGAGAAGCAGCAATGCGCTGCCCTGCTGGGGGAATGAATCAGATCTGGCTCCTTTCACCGTTCGTAGGGAAACTCTGTGCAGTTGGTGGAAGGAATGATAGAGACAGTTCAGTGCAGGCTGGGTGTGCTGTGGGTTGACTCCAGGTGAGTGCACTAGTAAACACTAGACTTGCACCCCTTCGCTTCTGTCTCTAGGGCTCCCTATATGGAAGCGGGGTTTAAGATTCCTGTCAAAATAAATGCAGGGTCTTTTTTAAAGGGGTGACGCGATGGCTCAGTGGTTAAGGCGCTGGGCTTGTCGGCTGGAAAGTCGACAGCCGAGGTTCGAGACCTGAGTGCCACTCAACGGGATGAGCTCCCGTTCTTGCCTCAGCTCCTGCTCCCCTAGCAGTTCGAAAGCATGCAAATACGAGTAGATAAACAGGTACCACTTCGGTGGGAAAGGTAACAGTGATTCGTGATGTCATGCTGACCACATGACTGCAGATATGTCTTTGGACAGCACTGGCTCAAAGGCCCTTGAAACAAAGATGACCAACGTCCTTTAGAGTCGGCAATGAATAGCGGACTAAACTCCTCAGGGACTTCTTTACTTTCTACCGTTTTTAACTGCTCCGTTAACTTGATGAAAAGAGACCAGGATATCTTGTTGACACAGGGAGGCAAATTATGGTACTTCACTACTTTCTGGAGTCCTGTTGGGTTTGCAGGCCACGATAAGGAGAAGGTAGTTTGTCATGATTGGTATACACAATTTCCGGGAGGTGCTTTACTCCTGGTCTTGAGATGGAAGGCAAGAGGGTCACTGTAAAACTGCTGCCCCGTTGTTGATCTTTGACTGCATCTCAAAAACATGGCTGGTAGTCAGATAATCCTTGACCTTACGACAGGGGTGAAATGCTCCCGGTTCGGACCGGCTCGCCCGATCCGGTAGCGATGGCGGCAGGTGGTTCGGAGAACCGGTAGCAAAAATCCATGCGCCCTCCCACCATGCTCAGCTGAGTTGCACAATCATCAGAGGCTTTTTTTTTTTACTTTTAAAAGCATTTTTTCTACAACCTCTTCCGACAAAAAATGCTTTTAAAAGTAAAAAAAAAAGCCTCTGATGATCGTGCGGCTCAGCTGGGATCGTCAGAGGCTTTTCAAAGCATTTTTTCTGCAAACTCTTGGCTGCAGAGGTGGTAAAAAAAATGCTTTGA
Organism: Pituophis catenifer annectens; assembly: GCF_029215685.1. NCBI lineage: Eukaryota > Metazoa > Chordata > Lepidosauria > Squamata > Colubridae > Pituophis > Pituophis catenifer. The sequence continues at coordinate 6,285,008 of NW_027256886.1, read as the reverse complement.
AAAGTCTCTGACGATCCCAGCTGAGTTGCCGGATCAGCAGAGAGGCTTTTCAAAGCATTTTTTAAAAAGCCTCTCTGACAATCCCAGCTGAGTTGCCTGATCGGCAGAGGCTTTTCAAAGCATTAGAAAAAAAATGCTTTGAAAAATTAAAAAAAAAAAGTTGGCCACACCCACCCAGTCACATTACCCCCCTCCATCAAGCCACGCCCACAGAACCTTTAGTAACACATTTTACATTTCACCCCTGCCTTACGGCCACAATTAAGATCAGAAATTTTGGTTGCTAAACAAGGAAGTTGTTAAATGAGTGGCACTTGATTTCATGATATATATATATATATATATATATATGTATTTTTGCCACGCTTGTTAAGTGAATCATTGAGATTGTTAAGTGAATCTGGCAGTGAATCCTGCAATCAAGTGAATCCAGCTTCCCTCCCATTGACTTTGCTTATCAGAAGCCAGCATGGCAATCATGTGCTTATAAATATATATTGGTTGCCAAGCGCTCAAATTTTGATCACATGGTCGGGGGAATTCTGCAACCATTGTAAGGGTAAGGATTGGTCATAAGCCACTATTTTCAGTACTGTTGAAAGTTTGAATAATACTTGCTGAACTAATGGTTGCAAATCAAGGGCTACCTGTTTTGCTGGACCCAAGGCAGGTAACAACAGTAACAGAGTTGGAAGGGACCTTGGAGGTCTTCTAGTTCAACCCCCCCACTCAAGCAGGAGACCCTACACCACTTCAGACAAATGGCAGTCCAATCTATTCTTAAAAACCTCCAGTGTTGGAGCACCCACAGCTTCTGGAGGCAAGTTGTTCCACTGATTAATTGTTCCAACTGTCAGGAAATTTCTCCTTAGTTCCAGGTTGGTTGTCTCCTTGATGAGTTTCCATCCATTGGTGCTTTGGAGAATAGCTTGACTCCCTCTTCTTTGCGGCAGCCCCTGAGATATTGGAAGACTGCTCTCATGTCTCCCCTGGTCCTTCTTTTCATTAAACTAGACATACCCAATTCCTGCCACCGTTCATCCTATGTTTCAGCCTCCAGTCCCCTAATCATCTTTGTTGCTCTTCTCTGCACTCTTTCTAGAGTCTCCACATCTTTTTTTATATCATGGTGACCAAAACTGGACATAGTATTCTAAGTGTGGTCTTACTAAGGCTTTGTAAAGCAGTACTAACACTTCACGTGATCTTGATTCTATCCCTCTATTAATGTAGCCTAGGACTGCATTGGCTTTTTTGGCAGCTGCTGCACATTGCTGGCTCATTTGTAAGTGATTGTCCACTAGGACTCCAAGATCCTTCTCACAGTTACTACTGCTGAGCTAGATCTCACCTATTCTATACCTGCACGTTTGATTTTTTTTCTTGCCTCAATGCAAAACTTTACTTTTCTCTACATTGAACTGAAGAGAGTAAAAGGGATTACTCTCTGGGTAATGGGATTGGTTCCAGGCTGGGAAAAAAGCAGCAGGCAAGTTCCTTCCTACTAGAAGTATCATGCCTAACAACCTTCCCCATTCCTGCTTTTAGCTCTCCCTTTAAATTCAGGGCTTGTCACAGGAAGGATCAATGTCTGCTGCCGACTTCAACTCGTTCTCTGCCAGCCGCCCTCCTTGTCTTTTTCCTCCTCTGACCCGTTTCCACCTTTTGCAGTGTGGGAAAACTTCCCTCACACCATAGACAGGCCGTCAGGATGCAAGCGATGCTCTTTGTGTGCCAGAAACCCACAAATGAAGAAAACGACAACCGAAACAAAAATAAGCAAGCTAGGGAAAAATTGCTGTTTGAACAAAAGCAAAATGGAAGACGCAGTTCATCCAATCAATCTGTGTTCGGTCCTTGGTCAGAAAGCAAAAGAGCATATCTGTTGAACCATTTTTGTAAAATCGAATGGTGCTCATAAATTATAGACTCTTAATTAGGACATTCAAGGAAGACCCAACATTCAGGCTTCAGGACATTGGGATTCCCCTAATCTGGAATCCGAAATATTTCTGAACCTGAACAATGTGAAGATGTGTGGACTTCAAGTCCCAGAATTCCTCAGCCGGCATGGCTGGCTGAGGAATTCTGGGAGTCGATGTCCACACATCTCCAGGTTGCCCGGATTGAGAAATGGTGCCCTAACCAAACTAATCAAATGCCCCCCAAAGATAGGAAAATCTTTGGAGGGCATTTGATTTAGTTTGTTGAAGAGAAGGACTAGGGGAGACATAGCAGTGTTCCAATACCTCAGGGGTTGCCACAAAGAAGAGGGAGTCAAACTATTCTCCAAAGCACCTGAGGAGCCTGAGTGGCGTAGGAGGCTAATGCCTCCTACTAAGGCAGCATTCCAGAATTCCCAAGCCAGTCATTGCTGCTGAGGAATTCTGGGAGTTGAAGTCCACAAGTCTTAAAATTATCAAGGTTGGATGCCCCTGCCATACAGGATGGAAGCCAGTGGCTACATGGGAAGGGCCACCCCACAGCAGACAATCTAGCAGGTTTTTTTTTCAAAGTCTCTTTTTCTACCTGAGGTGGCATCTATGCATGGAAGATCTTCTTCCATTTTCCCATTTTTGATGTTCTGAAGCATTCAAAGACCCATAAGCTGATTTGTTGTGCTCAATCTGAAATTGTGGGTGATCCATCACTGGAGGTTTTAAAGAAGAGATTGGAAAGCCATTTTTCTGACATGGTATAGGATCGCCTGCTGGGGGATTGAACTAGAAGACTTTCAAGGTCCCTCCCAACTCTGTTATTCTGTTAACTGTGAGTTTGGGAGTATATATATTCCTGCTTTGACACCCATAGTGACATTAACAAACCATAATGGAGCCACTAACAATAGCAACATGGCATACCAAATGTGATACATGGCCAATATAGCAGTGATCGCCTTCACACAATGCATTTAATTAAATTAATCCACACAATACTGATAGTTCTTGATTTAAGACCATTTATTCAGCAGAATGAAGGGGAGTTATAATCCCTGCCCAAAATTATGGCTGCTGCAGTGCCTCCATGGTCCCCCATGAACAAAATTCGGGCACTTGCCAATCCTTGGCAATGAATTGGGGTCGGTCCCAAAATGGCGCCTCTGGAACAGAGCCTCCCAAAATGGCGCCCGCCTCTTCCTACAGAGCATATAGCAGTGTTTCCCAATGGTAGCCATTTTAAGATGTCTGGACTTCAATTCCCAGAATGTCCCAGCCAGCACTGGCGTATAGGAAAGCCACATGGCGGGTCAGATGATAAGTGGACTGAGTCGTCATGGGTGGGAAGGTGTGGGTCCCAGCAAGGTGGAAATCAGCCCCAAGGCCTATAGGGACCCAACAGAGCACAGGATGTCTCGGGTTGGGGGAGGCCCTGGGAGGACTACATGTGAGCTGGCAAAGCATCCCTGGCCTGGTCCCTCACCTCCAGGCACTCTGGGCTGTATTTAATGACCCACACTGTCACTTAACGACTGCAATGGGGAGAGCAGGAATTGTTAAACGAAGTAATCACGTGGGTGCTTCACATAACAACTGCCACGACTTACAACCACAAGGGGCAGGCTCCATTACAATAGTACATCAATGGTACTACCTGTACCATTTGCCATAAACTATCCACACCCAACACGCTAAATCATACAAGAAAGAGAGAGAGAGAGCTCAAAAATTGCTCTGTTGTTTGTTGCGTTATGTATTCAAGTTATATGTCCGCCTACTTGATTTATGATTCATGGTAGTGAACAGCAGGTGATAAAACATCAAAAACTCAAAGGTTAACCCTAACCACAGTTAGCATGCATACAGAGATCTAGTAGGTCTTTCTTGATCTGATAAGAATGTTGCATGAATCTATCCACCGTGGGCCAATCAATCTGAAGAAGTCACACACCTACATGATCCCTAATCGCAGATGCCTAACAAATTAAGAAAGATGATCATGATCATCACGACAACGACAACTTGGTAACGCCTTTTCTGATTAACAAATGTTATTAAAACGCAGAAGCTCCTGGTAGTGTGTTTTTTTATTTTCCTTCTTTGCCACCATATCAAAAATATGGATATGTGTCTGAACGCAATAGGAATGGCTAAGATCTCAACTCATCCATCGCAAAAATTGCACTGCTTGGAATAGTGCAGATACAACAACAGTATCTATTGTAGCACTGTAGGAGGACAGAGTCTATAGCAGACCTGGGCATTTTACGGGCCATATCCATCCCTTTAACTGTCCCAGTCCGGCCTTCATTGATTCATTTTTATTTTGAAGGGGACTGCTATTTTTGTTTTCAATTTACATATGTGCATTGATGTGGTACCTATGCACCTTCACAGCTCTGTTGGTTCGGCCCTCCATCGCAGTACCAGTTTCTCACGTGGGCCCTTGAGAAAATTAATTGCCCACCCAGACAAAGAAAAATAATCAGGCGTTTCTGCCTTTTAATAACATTTGTTAATCACAAAATGTGCTACCAGACTCAACGCTTTTTGGAAAGTATCTTTAACTATTGTAGTTCTCTGGAAAGGAGTTGATAGTTACAACCAGGGTCTCCAACCTTAGCAACTTTAAGACTTGTGGACTTCAACTTCCAGAATTCCTCAACCAGCAAAGCTCGCTGAGGAATTCTAGGAGTTGAAGTCCACAAGTCTTAAAGTTGCCAAGGTTGGAGACCCCTGGACAACTACCAAAAACCAAGTCAAAACCAGTAGAGTAGAGTAGGGTAGGGTAGGGTAGAGTAAAGTAGAGTAGAGTAGAGTAGAGTAGAGTAGAGTAGAGTAGAGTAGAGTAGAGTAGAATAGAATAGAATAGAATAGAATAGAATAGAATAGAATAGAATAGAATAGAATAGAATAGAATAGAATAGAATAGAATAGAATAGAATAGAATTCTTTATTGGCCAAGTGTGATTGGACACACAAGGAATTTGTCTTTGGTGCATAAGCTCTCAGTGTACATAAACTGTATACCTAGAACAGTAATAATAATAATCATAATAACAATATCAAGAACAACAGCAGCAATGATGATGATGATGGATAACTGAAATCTCTTTGTGCAAACGAATTTCAGTTTTTGATATTTACCTTATTTCGAAACTCATTGGATAAAATAATGGCTTTTAAATAAAATAATCAAATAATTCCGAACCCATAGGCTTATCTTCACAGGGTGTCCCCAAAAAGAATTAAAGACAGTGACTGCAACTATGTGACTTCCCCTTTTGTGTATCTGTCAAAAAAACGACTGGCATTGGTTGTGTGGTCAGGGCCACCATCTTGATTTTTCATTGTCCTCATTTTATGACATTTGGGACCAGAATTTTCCATTGTTAAGCAAGATAGTTGTTAAGTTACAATGTTATGATCTCTTTTTTCTCTTTTTCTTTTTTTGCCATGGTGGTTAAGCATGGCAGCTGTGAAGTGGATCATACAGTCACTAAGCAAACCTATTTTTCCTCAAATATTGACTTTGCTTGTCACAAGCTGGCTGGGAAGGCCGCAAGTGGCAATCACATGACCTCCGGACGCTGCAGCCATCATAATAAATACATGCTAGTTGTCAAGCGTCCGACTTTGGATCATGTGACTGTAGGAATTCTGCAGCAGTCGTAAGTGAAGCTATATTTTCAAGCAGTCGCTAAATCAGGGGTGAAATGCTCCCGGTTTGGACTGGATTGCCCGATCCGGTAGCGATGGCGGCGGGTAGCAAAAATCCCTGCGCTGCCCCCACCCCCATGCCCAGCTGAGCCGCGCGATCATCAGAGGCTTTTTTAAATTTATTTTTAAAAGCATTTTTTCTACAACCTCTTTGACCGAAAAAAAAAAAAAAGCTTCTGATGATCACCCGACTCAGCTGGGATCGTCAGAGGCTTTTAAAACCATTTTTTCTACAACCTCTTCGGCCGAAGAGGTTGTAGAAAAAATGGTTTTAAAAGTAAAAAAAAAAAAAAAAAAGTTGGCCACGCCCACCCAGTCACATTACCCCCAAATCACGCCCACGGAACCAGTAGTAACGAATTTGAGATTTCACCACTGCACTAAATGGATGGTTGTAAGTCACCTGTACAGACAAACACATATGCCCACAAATACTCATCTTGTTAAACCAGAAGTTAAGGCTAACTAAAACCTTGGTTGAAAACAATTGAACTTTTTGGGGTCTTTTGGTTTGGTTTCATTCTCGCAATTTCTCTTCAAGATAAATGAATCTTGTGCGTCAGGAATGCAGAACGAAATGTGCTTTTTTGAACCACTCAGTCTAGACTTTTTGCATAGTTCAGTGTTGAAAACAATGGCTGTAGCCTTTTGTTAGGCCAGGGGTGGGCAAATGTGGCTCTTTTACAACCTGTGGACTTCAACTCCCAGAATTCCTGAGACAGGAATTCTGGGAGTTGAAGTCCACAGGTTGTAAAAGAGCCACATTTGCCCACCCCTGTGTTAGGCCAAGGACTTAAGAATAGTCTTCACATTAACTTATAAAATAAATGAATGTTTTCTGAGGCTGTTTATACATCTAATATATAAACAAACTCAGAAGCAAGGTTGAGGAATATGATCTTGGTGTGTTTTTCTGTGGGTTTGGGAAAAACAAAGTAGTCATGTACTATATTTACTCATGGAAAAGCCAAAAAGTTTATTAGAGGCCAAAAAAATGCACCAAAAAAGCACATTTAGCTTGTCTGTTTATTGATTTTCTGAGTCCAGAACATTTTACATTAAAAAGAGAAGTATAACATTTAAAACTAGTGCAACCATCTAAACAAGGAAAACTATGTGACAAACATAAAGATTAAAACGCAGAAGGAATTTAAAATACTTAATGTGACGTTATATAGCCTTTGAGGCCCACAAAGTAGGAAAAGGACTACTTTCAGCTTATCTGCGGAAGGGCTTTATCCCTGAAATTATATATATATATGTGTGTGTGTGTGTGTGTGTGTGTGTGTGTGTGTGTGTGTGTGTGTATATGTATATGTATATGTATATGTATATGTATATGTATATGTATATGTATATGTATATGTATATGTATATATGTGAGTGTGTTTTTCTATCGAAGCACCTGGTCTACCCCAGCATGTGGGAGGGAGCATACTGCATCCCTTTTTTAACCAAAATACCATTTTAAAAAATGCATATCCGCTGGTGGCACATTTGCCATGGAATTTTGGTAAAAAATAAATAAATTGAGGGTTGGCTTATCCCACAATTGGATGGGCTTATATGCAACTATATACAGTAGGTATGTTAAGACTGGTTGTGTTGTGGTCCGCCAGCAGCCTGCTGAGCTGGCAGCAGAGTCGGACAGTAAGGAGGCTGTGGAGGAACCTGGGCCAGTCCTGGAGTCTGGGGAGGGTTCGGACGAGGGCTCTGCGTCGGAGGCAGAGATGGGGCCAGGGCCATCTGGAAGTTACGTGCGGACTCCGGAGTCTCCAGAGTCGGACATCAGAGAGGCAGAAAAACAGGGGGAGACTGTTCCTAGTGCGCGCATGTGCAGAGCTGCCAGAAGCCAAGAACAGTTAAAACAAAAGGGACGACTAGGGAGTAAGGCTTGGAGATGATTGGCCCTTCCCTTAAAACATAAAGGAAGGCACGTGGGCCTTTGCAGGAAGCAACGTTATGGATAGTGTCGGTTTGTGCTTTGAAGTTCCGTTTTTGACACTGTGTTTCTGTGTGGCCTTGCCAAGATAATTGCCAATTAGGTCTTTGGCAGCGTGTCAAAGAAGATAAAGATGGGTGTTTACCAGCCTTATCCGAAGGACTGTGGCAGACTTCTGTTGGACTATTTATAAACTCTTAGTGATTCAGCACGTGCTGTGAATGAAAGGAATTCACAGCCGTTAAAATAAAAAAAGGGGGGGTTTGGGACTAATTGTGTGTTTTTTACTATATCAGGAAGCCTAGGTCAGAACAGGTTGTTGTTGTTTTTCATTTTTTTAAAAAAAGACAAAACATCACCAATGGGGAAAAAAAACCCAGAGGAAAGCCACTTTCCCCCAGTTCTACTTATTTCATAGGGTTGTTGTCACTAGGGAAAATTGAAAGACACGGTGCTTCATATACTCTCCTTTTCCCCTGCAGGAAAGATAGAAATGGACAAAATGGCTGCTTGCATCCATGCAGTGGAGATCAGTTTTGCTATGCAATTGTCTCAGGATGTGTGTGTGTGTGTGTGTGTGTGTGTGTGTGTGTGTGTGTGTGAGAGAGAGAGAGAGAGAGAGAGAGAGAGAGAGAGAGAGAGAGAGAGAGAGAGAGAGAGAGAGAGAGAGAGAGAAATTGGCAGACACGGAGTGTAATTCCAGTCAGCCATTTATGGCATGAAAAGTTTGGTACATAATCTCAGGAAGCTCTTTGGTGGACAGAATGCTTTGCAATCTTTTTAAATAGTTTTTTGCCAAATCAGTGAAAGAATATTCTCTGTATACAGGTGGTCCCCAACTTACAATCATTCGTTTAGTGACCATTCAAAGTTACAACAGCACTGAAAAAAGTGACTGATGACCGTTTTTCACACTTAACGACAGTTGCAGCATCCTCCCGCCGGTCACGTGTTCGAGATTCAGGCGCTTGGCAAACTGACTCCTATTTATGACGGTTGCGGTGTCCTGGAGTGATGTGATCCCCTGACTAGCAAAGTCACTGGGGAAGCCAGAGTCACTTAACAGCCGTGTTACTAACTTAACAACGGCAGTGATTCACTTAACAACCTGTGGTAAGAAAAGTCGTAAAACGGGGCAAAACTCATTTAGCGACTGTCTCACTTAGCAACATAAATTGTGGACTCATTTGTCATGTGCATACCATTGTATGCAGTCAGTCCTCAACTTTCAACCATCGCTTAGTGACCATTTGAAGTTACAACAGACCCCTCAAAAGCTACTCACAATTTGGTTCCAAAGTTCCAGCGGCCATGCACCCACTCACCCCAGGACCACGTTTCGGGTACTCATCAACCAACCTACATTTATTTGCAATGAGCTGTAGTCACACAATCCCCGTTTTTACCAGAAACTGGTGTTCGCTTGCAGTTTCCCTCAGAACCCAGTCCATCGCAAAGAACGGGTTCGCTTACCAACTGCCGTGTTCATGTAGCAACCATCACAAAAAAAAAAAAATCCTAGTAAAATGAAGACACACGATGATCCACTTCACAACAGTCACAAATTACAACCATAATTGCTGGGCTCGGTTACAGTCACAAGTTGAGGACTACCTGTATTGCTTTCAGATAGGAGACAAGGGCTGAAGATCACATCACTATGTACAATGGTGAAATCTAAAATTTGTTACTACCAGTTCTGTGGGCGAAGAGGTTGTAAAAAAATGCTTTCAAAAGGCTCTGACGATCCCAGCTGAGTTGCCTGATCGGCAGAGGCTTTTTTTCTTTTAAACGCCTCTGACGATCAGACAACTCAGTTTGGATCGTCAGAGGCTTTTAAAAGAAAAAATGCCTCTGCCGATCAGGCAACTCAGCTGGGATCGTCAGAGGCATTTAAAAGAAAAAAAAGGCTTTTTTTTTCTTTTAAATGCCTCTGACGATCCAAGCTTTTTTTTTTACTTTTAAAAGCATTTTTTCAGCCGAAGAAGTTGTAGAAAAAATGCTTTTAAAAGTAAAAAAAAAAAAAAGGCTCTGATGATTGTGCGGCTCAGCTGGGCATGGGGGTGGGGCAGGGATTTTTGCTACCGGTTCTCCGAACCATCCGCCTCCATCGCTACCAGATCGGGCGATCTGGTCCGAACCGGGAGCATTTCACCCCTGACTATGTACTAGTTTAATTGGCTGAACGTAAAGAGTGCATTTCTTCAAATAGATTCAAGCTTGATTAGGTTTTTGGTTGCTTGGCAGTGAGGATTCAATTTCAATCCCTTCGGTTTTATCTCTGCTTGAGTATAATTATACAAATCCAGCAAAGGACTTAAAGTATGATGGGGAGGTGAGTTTGGAACACGAAACATCTCAAGAACTTCCTTCTAGTGGAGAAACCCAATGTCTGCTTGGTGGTCAAAGAGTTCCACCACTGGAAGTATTTGGTCTTCCGCCCTGCTAACTCGTTTCCCCCTTATTGTCTTTTTATAGGGACCTGCTCAGGATAGGGGTGACGCTGGCAGGACATCAAAAGAAGATCTTGAGCAGCATACAGGACATGAGGTTACAAATGAACCAAACTCTGCCAGTTCAGGTTTGACCACGGAGGACTCTGCCTTTGGAATGGATTCCCCCTCCCCTGAGGGTCACTTCCCTAGGATTCTAGTTTGCGGTGCTGCCCAGCTTCCCGAGTTTGAGGAAGGGGGGTTCTTCTCCATCCTCCCCACCCACCCACCCCGATATCGGGGCGGGGAGCTTCTCGGTTTGCCAACAGACCTATGGCAGAATGGACTAGGATGACCCCTAGCTAGATTAAAAGACACTCCCGGATCTGCAAGAAGTCGCCTTCCTCGTTTTGGCTACGGCGTTCTTGAAGCGGTGCGCCGGCAATTCAGCGTCTTCATATTGAAGACAGGTTACCGGGGAAGGAACCATAAAAGGCCCTCTCTGCACATCGTCCCGTTTTGTTCACACAAACAGCCGTCCCCCCTACATCTGCCTCCAGCGGTGCCATGGAGGACTTTCCGCTTCCGTGGGCTTTCCCGGTTCAGAGATCTCACGCGGCCTTCCTTTGGCATCATCACCAACCAGAAATGTGGCCTTTCCCCCTCCTCCGTCCTGGCGCAAGAGGAACCCCGGTTGCCCCGAGCCCAACGAGTGACGTCGTCGTCTCTGAGAGAGTCGCACCCACACTAGGACCATGGAACTGGCTGGACATTTTCCTCTCCGTGGCCTTGACAATCGTGTGCCATCCTGGGGCCATTCGGAGCTGACACAAGATGTAATTTTCTGCCGGGGGGGCGGGGGGGTTTAAAAGAGCCGGCTGCTTCTTCTTTGGCTTCGGCACACCGGAACTGTGAAGTCGGTGATGGCTTCAGGACAGGACTGTTGAGCGATTTTGCTCTCTCCCTCTGGCGTTCCGGGGGCCTTCCCGTCCTAGGGCTTGCCAGCCCGAGTTTGCACAAAGATCACACAGATGGACAGCCAGTGGAGGCAGCTTGCCGGCCCAGCGGGATTGAAAGGAGGAAAGGCTGTGTGGAGAAGAAGGGGGCGGGGGGGGCGGGAGAGGGAAAGTGCATCCCAGGCCTGCCTCCCCGTCTCATTTTATGCCTCCCCCCCAATCTCATTTTCTTGACACACGCTGTGATTGCTGCCAAAAAAAAAAAAAAAGACTGGATCACTTCCTTTTTTTTCTTTTTTTTTCTGAACTTTTTTTTTTTGGTTTTTGGTGGTTTCTTTTTTTGTTTGTTTTGATTTTGTTGTTGTTGTTTTGCTTTTGCTTTTCTTTTCCAAAAGCCTCTGCAGGCCTGAGCCGTAGGGTAATGAGGCTGCCTTGTGAAGCTGGCAAGCTTGCATGTGTAAGAGTGCGTATACTGGCCATCTGGACTGTGCGCCATGGCAGAATAAAGGCAATAATAATTTTAATGAAGTTTCTTTGGAATCCGTCGTCTTTCGCTTTCCCTCTGATCTGCAGTACCTCGTCAAATCCTGCCCTTCCCTTTTGCCTTTGTACAGTCCTCCCTCCCTCTCTCTCTCTCTCCCTCCCTCCCTCCCTCCCTCTCTCTCTCTCTCTCTCTCTCTCTCTCTTATCTTTCAGAAGAGTGGAGTGTAATCTTGCCTTTCCATCTCCCAAGTTATAAATAACCAGGCACCAGGAAGATGTTTTACCAGGGGTGAATTGCTCCCGGTTCGGGGCTCTGGAGCACGGGTGAGGCTCGAGAAAAGGGGAGGGTGAACACGCCCCCACCACCACCATTATGCAGGCCGAGTAGGCCATGCCCACCATGGCCATACCCACCCAACAACCGGGCAGAGAACTGGTTGCTAACATTTTTCAATCCCACCCCTGCTCAGAAGCCTGTCCTCAGTGTAGACTAGGGGTGACATGCTCCCGATTCGGACCGGATCAACCGATCCGGTAGCGATGGCAGCGGGTGGTTCGGAGAACCGGTAGCAAAAATCCCTGCACGCCCCCCCCCCCCCCCCAACCATGCCCAGCTGAGCCGCACGATCATCAGGCTTTTTTTTTACTTTTAAAAGCATTTTTTCTACAACCTCTTCCGACGAAAAAATGCTTTTAAAAGTAAAAAAAAAAAGCCTCTGATGATCGTGCGGCTCAGCTGGGATCGTCAGAGGCTTTTCAAAGCATTATTTTCTGCAACCTCTTGGCCGAAGAGGTGGTAAAAAAAAATGCTTTGAAAAGTCTCTGACGATCCCAGCTGAGTTGTCTGATCAGCAGAGAGGCTTTTCAAAGCATTAGAAAAAATGCTTTGAAAAGTTTAAAAAAAAAAAAAAGTTGGCCATGCCCACCCATTCACATTACCTCCACCACCACCAATTCCACTCCCACAGAACCGGTAGTAACAAATTTTACATTTCACCCCTGTGTTTTACATATTCTCTGTGACTGTGTGTTTTAATCTTGTCCACTTGTCGCCATAACTTTGAATTTGCTCTTCATTCCTCTATGGCAGAGGTAAGGAAACGATGGCCTTTGAAACGCTCCGTCTTGAGTCTGTTTGGAAAGGAGAAATGTAGTTTCTTGAACAAAAGTGGATGTTTCCAAGTCTAAATTATTTGAATCTCGATGTTTTGCATATCCCTTGCGTGACAGATTTGGATGGATGGATGGATGGATGGATGGATGGATGGATGGGCTCATTTCCTCTGGATCAGGGGTCTCCAACTTTGGCAATTTTAAGACTTGCGGACTTCAACTCCCCACAAGTCTTAAAGTTGCCAAGGTTGGAGACCCCTACTCTGGATTACAACAAGCAAAATTAGAGGGTGAGATTTGTGCTGAAAGACAGGAGAAACTGAAGCCAGAAAGTCTTGATTTTGCGATTCTTTTGACCCGAATTATGAAAGTGTGAGACCCCTTCGTTGGATCCCAAAATTGTTTTTAAGACTCGTGCCACATTCCTTACAGATGAGATCAAGGTATGGGGGAAAAAAATACCTGATAGACATTCAATCTAGCTGGATTCTCTTCCTTTCACATTCCCAATTTGGCGGAACTCATCCTATCCTTCCACTTGGGGGTTTCTGCATTCAGAAAAAAAAGTGGACACTTTCCTTGTTTGTGAATTTCCATGCATTCCAGAGAGAAAGAATGGCAAAAATGAGAAGTCCTACTCCTCGTTTTCCATTCTTTGTGTAATGACAATCCCCCCCGCCCAGTTTCTCAACTTCCTTGAAGTTGGGGGAACCATTCCTTGAAGCTGGTCCAGTCCCCATGTGGGGGGAAAAATAGCATTTTAAAGTCCATCTGCCATTTCTCCTGTTTTCTGCCTTGACTGCCTGGTTTCTTCTACCTGAGTTTAATATAGAGGGAAAAAAGCAGGGGTGAAATCCAGCAGGTTCTGACAGATTTCGGAGAACCGGTAACGGAAATTTTGAGTAGTTCGGAGAAACTGGCAAATACCACCTCTGGCTGGCTCCAAAGTGGGGTGGGGATGGAGATTTTGCAATATCCTTCCCCCAGGATTGGGAAGGGAATGGGAAGTTTGCAGTATCCTTCCCGCAGGAGTGGGGTGGGAATGGGGATTTTGCAGTATCCTTCCCCTGGAGTGGGGTGGGAATGGAGATTTTGCAAAATCCTTCCCCTGGAGTGGGGAGGGAATGGGGACTTTGCAATATCCTACCCCTGGAGTGGGGTGGGAATGGAGATTTTGCAATATCCTTCCCCTGGAGTGGGGTAGGAATGGGGATTTTGCAGTATCCTTCCCCTGGAGTGGGGTGGGAATGGGGATTTTGCAGTACCCTTCCCCTGCCATGCCCACCAAGCCACACCCACAGAACCAATAGTAAAAAAAAAAATGGATTCCACCACTGGAAAAAAAGCAGTTGGTGCACACTCCTGTGGAGCAAAGCAGATCTGTCATTGCGATCATCCATCATCATGCGTTTCATTCACCTGACACTCTGCAGATGGTTTTTTTCTTTCCTGGCATCAAAGAGGCTGGTTGCCTCTAATGCAGGAAGGTTAGGGAACGATGGCCCTTTTATGACTTGTGGACTTCAACTCCCAGAATTCCTGGCTCAGGAATTCTGGGAATTGAAGTCCAAAATGTCAGAGTGGCAATTAATCCCATTCTGCTTTTGGGTAATTGCACCTTGATTAGAGAATGGATCGTGGCCTTTCCTTGCAAGTATACCTTAAGAAAATAAACCGAGATATATTTTCTAAGAAAAACTCATTTATTTGTTATAAAGAAAATAAAACATCTTACTAGCTAATTAATTACATCTTGGCAGCGTTTCTGCCGGACCTCTCTTGGCCGGAGAACAAAGAAAAGATAGAAGAAAGTGAAAAAATGTGGACATGCGCAGTTAGCTTAGAGATAAGAACTTGGCAAGGTACGGTAAGTCTGAAAGTTCAAAAATAAGAGCTCATCTGGTAAATACAAAAACGCAGTGACACAAAATTCATAAGAAGGCCAGAGTTCCCCAGCTCTGCTCTAACCAGAGATGATCCTACTTACACAGCTACTTTGGGTACGTGATATGGCAGAGTGCTAGATTAGACCAGGAGTTTGCTAGGTTTGACCAGATGACAAAAGGAGCATCGTGCTGAAATTCCTAATTTATCCCACATATGATACAGGTAGTCCTCGACTTACAACTAGTCGCTTAGCAAACATTTGAAATCCACCTCAGAAAGGTACTTACCAGACAGTTCTGAAGGTCCAACAGTTGGAAGCCTCCTTCCATTGGCAGTTGTTTTAACGGCTGGTGTGTTGACACAGTGGTTAGAATGCAGTATTGCAGGCTAACTCTGCTGACTGCCAGCAGTTCAATCCTGATTGGCTCAAGGCTGACTCAGCCTTCCATCCTTCCGAGATCAGCAAAATGAGGGCCCAGTTTGTTGGACTCTGTACAGCTGACTCTGTAAACCACTTAGAGCAGTGTTTCTCAAACTTGGTAGCTTGAAGATGGGTGGACTTCAACTCCCAGAATCTGGGAGTTGAAGTCCACCCATCTTCAAGCTTCCAAGGTTGAGAAACACTGGCTTAGAGGGTAATGTGTCTCATTTGTGGCATTCTGGAACCAGTCTAGGTTTACAGCTATTTGCAGCATCCTCTGGTTATGTGGCGGCAAATTACGCTGTTTTCACTGGGAATTTTGCAATTTTTAGCGAAGACGCCCCATAGCGAACATGAGATGTGCTTAATGACTGCGGTGATTGCGTAACCAATGGTGTGGTGGCACAGTGGTTATTTTATTTATTTATTTATTTATTTTATTAAATTTCTATACCGCCCTTCTCCCGAAGGACTCAGGGCGGTGAACAGCCACAAGATAAAACACATAAATACAAAAATTTAAAATAAGTTAAAAACGAATTAAATAATTTGGCTGAATTTAAAATACCCAATAATTTAAAACAAATTAAAATTTACATTTAAAAAGGGGAGAAGATTTAGGCCAGGCCAGCTTGATGAAATAAAAAAGTCTTAAGTGCGCGACGGAAGGTGCGCAGATCCGGGATCCTCCGTATCTCCGGGGGGAGCTCATTCCAGATCGTAGGTGCCCCCACAGAGAAGGCTCTCCCGCTAGGGGCCGCCAGTCGACATTGTTTGGCCGACGGCACCCAGAGGAGCCCCTCTCTATGGGAGCGTACTGGCCGGTGGGAAGCTATTGGTGGTAGCAGGTGGTCCTGTAGATAACCAGGTCCTAAGCCATGGAACGCTTAAAAGGTAATAACCAAAACCTTGAAGCGCACTTGGAAGACCACCGGGAGCCAGTGCAGCTCGCGCAGGAGAGGTGTTACATGGGAACTCCACGTTGCTCCCATAACCACCCGCGCGGCCGCATTCTGCACCAGTTGGAGCCTCCGAGTGCACCTCAAGGGGAGCCCCATGTAGAGAGCGTTACAATAGTTACAATAGGTTAGAATGCAGCATTGCCAGGCTAACTCTGCCAACTGCCAGCAGTTCGATCCTGACTGGCTCAAGGTTGACTCAGCCTTCTATCCTTCCGATGTGGGTAAAATGAGGACCCAGATTGTTGGGGACAAATAGGCTGACTCTGTAAACCGCTTAGAAAGGGCTGTAAAGCACTGTGAAGCGGTATATAAGTCTTAAGTGCTATAGTATTATTAATGACTGCCGCAAAAATGATCTTAAAATCAGATTGGTCATGTGGATGACCCAGTTTACAACTGTCACAATTTATGACTGTAATGGGCAGGCTCCATTATAGTTGTAAGTCGAGGACTATCTAAACCTGCATAAAAGGATGGGTGTCCATTGCAGCAATGTTAATGCTCTTTGGCATCCTACTTTTCCTTGATTTTCTCCTTGGATTATATATCTTGAAGATCTTGGCCATATTGTCCAGCTTGAGCAGCTCCTTTATCAGTTAACCATCTGGAGAGGCCATCTTGAGACAGATGGGGCCGGTTTGATATGTCTGACTTCATAGATAGAAGAGCCATTTAGTATTTGCCAGCGGGATAACTAGGAGTTAAATCTCTCAAATTAAATCTATAAAGAGATTTTATGGAATATTGGCCGAGAGAAGAAGTGGGTCAAATCTGTATTAAAAAAAAAATTCTGCCCAGAGGTCTTGTGCCATGAACTGTACTTCAAAATTGCCACAATAACTTGAATTGTTGTCTAGCTTTCCAAAGAGTTCATTAAATAAAGAAATCTACCGTATTTTTCTGAGTATAAGACGCACCGGAGTATAAGGAGCCTTGGTAGTACAGTGGTTTAAAGCACCCTGTTATTAAGATCAGATGCCTGCAAGTACTGCAGGTTCGAATCTCGCCAGGCTCAAGGTTGACTCAGCCTTCCATCCTTTCTAAGGTAGGTAAATTGAGGACCCAGTTGTGGGGGCAATAAGCTGACTTTGTATAAAAGGAGGAAGGCTATTGCTTAGCACATTATAAGCCACCCTGAGTCTCCGGAGAAGGGCGGCATATAAATCAAATTAAAAATATATATATATGCACCTAACTTTTTTGGTGAGGAAAAGAAGAAAAAGAAATCTCCCTCTGCCTCTGAGCAATTTTCCCTCGTTGCAGCAAACAGCCTGCTTTACTTTCAGTTTTGTTTTCAGCATAGTTTGATTAGCACAAGGAAAAAAAAAAATCAGCTCCAGCAATTTACCTCTTTGCAGCAAGCAGCAGAGCCCTGTGCAAAACAGCTGAGAGCAAATCAGCAGAGAGTTGGGAGGCCGATCCAATCAACTTGTGCTAATTGGGCTATGCTGAAGCTGAAAGGAGCTGTTTTTTCTTGCTGTTTGCTTGCAAGGAGGTAACTGCTGCGAGGCCGAGGCCAAAGGGTGGGGGCCAGTGGGTGGCCGGGGCTACATTCGGTGTATAAGACCCACCTAAATTTTCACCCCCTTTTGGGGGGGGGGAAAGTGCATCTTATACTCCGAAAAATACGATATATGAATATCCCAAAGGTGCTTTTCCAAAAGACAACTGGACTTTCTTGTGCGTGTTTTTTTTTTCTTTGAAAACGTTTCACTTCTCATCCAAGAAGCTTCTTCAGCTCAGAACTGAAGAAGCTTCTTGAATGAGAAGCGAAACGTTTTCAAAGAAAAAGGCATAAGAAAGCCCAGTTGCCTCTTGAGAAAAGCACCTCTGGGACAACCAGAACGTGGATGATTGAGAATCTCCACAGACAACTCTATAGGACCTGAGATACTTGCCTGACTAGGTGGCTCAGTGGCTAAGACACTGAGTTTGTCAATCAGAAAGGTTCGGCGGTTCGAATCCCTAGTACAGGTCTCCTGCGTGAGCAGGGGGTTGGACTAGATGACCTCCAAAGTCCCTTCCAACTCTGTTACTTCTCTGTAGGTCAGAAGCAGGAAGGAGAGGACGCTACTGTGAAGTCTTCCTTTTTGTCTTCTCCAGCAATTGAGGTCCAGGGTTCTGTTGCCTGATGGCTGGAGACAAAATGCAGCTATCTGGATTAGTACCTAGTGATAACCTAATCCTCCAGAGGTTGATCTAATCTTTTCAAGCTGTCCAGATTGGCAGCTGTCAACACCCATATTTAACTAGGTAGCCGTGTGAAGAATTGCCTTCTTCCTATCTTGAATCTGTCACTATTCAACTACATCGATCTTTAGGGAAGAGTGTTCAAATGAAACGGAATTCTTCTGGCTTCCACTACATAAAACTGTTTTCAGAAATATATTTTCATGTTTTTTCTCTCGTAGCGCTGTAGGTAGGTGACCCAGAGGCAAATGTCCTGCTCTTAATGCAAGAGAAAACGAGGGACATACATACATACAAATACACCATTTCCATCTTGTCGCCACTTTGATAAACAATATGAAGCTGAGATTTGGGCATTTTAATTGATTTGAGCCAGAAGTGCCCATCAAGTTTCTGGAATGCTGAAGGAATTGATCCTTGAAATAAAATTGTGGCTATTCTGCCAACGGGCAATTTCTCTTTCAGACTTGCTTGGCCAAGCTCAAGCTAAAGTCAGAATACAGGGGTTGCAGAGTGCCATTTCTCTGCAGATACTGGCAAGCTGCTTAAATCTGAAAAGGTATTTAGTGCAGAATGGCGGAAAGTAAATTGGAAGGGCGAATTGAAATAATAAGAGTCCAATTATTTGGAGAATGGCTTATTTGAGTCCCATTTCTTAGCCCTAAGCCTTCCTACTATCCGTCAAAACCATCAGGAAGACACTTCCCTGCCAGGGGTGAAATCCAGCAGGTTCTGACAGGTTCTGGAAAACCGGTAGCGGAAATTTCGAGCAGTTCGGAGAACTGGCAAATGCCACCTCTGGCTGGCCCCAGAGGGAGATGGGAGTGGAGATTTTGCAGTATCCTTCCCCCAGGAGTGGGGAGGGAATGCGGATTTTGCAGTATCCTTCCCCCAGGAGTGGGGAGGGAATGCGGATTTTGCAGTATCCTTCCCCTGGAGTGGGGTGGGAATGGGGATTTTGCAGTATCCTTCCCCCAAAAGTGGGGAGGGAATGGAGATTTTGCAATATCCTTCCCCCAGGAGTGGGGAGGGAATGCGGATTTTGCAGTATCCTTCCCCTGGAGTGGAGAGGGAATGGAGATTTTGCAATATCCTTCCCCCAGGAGTGGGGCGGGAATGGAGATTTTGCAGTATCCTTCCCCCAGGAGTGGGGAGGGAATGGAGATTTTGCAATATCCTTCCCCCAGGAGTGGGGAGGGAATGGAGATTTTGCAGTATCCTTCCCCTGGAGTGGAGAGGGAATGGAGATTTTGCAGTATCCTTCCCCCAGGAGTGGGGAGGGAATGGAGATTTTGCAATATCCTTCCCCCAGGAGTGGGGAGGGAATGCGGATTTTGCAGTATCCTTCCCCTGGAGTGGGGAGGGAATGGGGATTTTGCAGTATCCTTCCCCCAGAAGTGGAGAGGGAATGGGGATTTTGCAGTATCCTTCCCCCAGGAGTGGGGAGGGAATGCGGATTTTGCAGTATCCTTCCCCCAGGAGTGGAGAGGGAATGGGGATTTTGCAGTATCCTTCCCCCAGGAGTGGGGAGGGAATGGAGATTTTGCTGTATCCTTCCCCCAGGAGTGGAGAGGGAATGGGGATTTTGCAGTATCCTTCCCCCAGGAGTGGGGAGGGAATGGAGATTTTGCAGTATCCTTCCCTCAGGCGTGGGGAGGGAATGGGGATTTTGCAGTAACCTTCCCCCAGAAGTGGGGAGGGAATGGGGATTTTGCAGTATCCTTCCCCCAGGAGTGGGGAGGGAATGGAGATTTTGCAGTATCCTTCCCCTGGAGTGGGGTGGGAATGGGGATTTTGCAGTATCCTTCCCCTGGAATGGGGAGGGAATGGGGATTTTGCAGTATCCTTCCCCCAGGAGTGGGGAGGGAATGGAGATTTTGCAGTATCCTTCCCCTGCCACGCCCACCAAGTCACGCCACGCCCACAGAACCGGTAGTAAAAAAAATTGGATTTCACCACTGTTCCCTGCCCGTCTGTTTTCTCTTTAATCACGCTTCTGCAATCATGAGGACTGGCTACTCAATCGCAAAATGAAAACTTCGGAGCATCAGACCTCACGACGACCGCGCCTATTTGCAGAACTTCAAAAACACACGCACAAAAAAAACAAAAACAAATGGAGTTTGTGTATGCTCTGTGTGGCATCCAGATGCAGTCCTGTTTTTAATTTTCCACTAATTAGCCAATTAAGGCTTGCTCATAATCTTGTCTCTTTGCTGGAGTCTCCAGGAGGATTCCTTCCATTTCGTCCTTCTCCGGGCCTCATCCAGCTTTGAAACATTATCTGCCCCGTGTCCTGATTTCTTCCCGACCTTCATTCGGAGCCCAGACTGTCTGAGAAAAGGCCAGTGCCTAGTCTTGCAGATGGTATGTCCCTGGGGAGGGGACCGGAGAGGGTTGGGGAGCAGCTGGCTTCCTTGCAGCCAAGCCCAGGTAGAGATCTCTAGGAGAAGAATCCTTCGCTTCCGATCAAGGATGAGAGATGCCTCTGGGCTGCTGGCTACACATTCCTGCATTGCCTCCTGCATGGAGACAAATCCAAACCATTTCCGCAAGCTTGTTTGTTCTTGTCCTTCTTCTCTTTCATAAAGAAGGCCCTTGGAAACGGGCGGCTTTTTCCCAAACACATGTGGCCAGCGCATAAACGGCTCTTCCAGAACTGCCCCTTTGATCACAGGTTCTCCGCGTCCAGCTGCTTCCTTTGTCGTAAGCCCAGGGATGGGGCTTAAACAGTGGCCAGAAGCCACCCAAGGGCTTAATGATGGGGTTGGACTAGGCCTGAGAAGCTTCTGGGGAAGGAATAATGCTGGTGTCAGGTCTCGGAGCTCAAGAGACACGGGAGCTTGCAATAACCAAGATTATGTTGGCTGGGAGGGAGGGCTTATGAAAATTGACCCATAGGGAAGGTCCTGGATTATAGGTGGGTAGTCCAGGGAGATATGCTTGTTAGATACCATGTTTTCCCCAAAATAAAACCGGGTCTTATATTAATTTTTGCTCCAAAAGACACTTTATGACTTATTTTCCAGTTAGGTCTTATTTTGGGGGGAAATACACTATTAAACGCCTCCGTCTGATTGACGAACTTAACTGGGGCTTATTTTGGGGGTAGGGCTTATATTACGAGCATCCTGAAAAATCATGCTAGGGCTTATTTTTTTTTATTTTTTTTAATTTGATTTATATGCCGCCCTTCTCCGGAGACTCAGGGCGGTTTACAATGCGTTAAGCAATAGCCTTCATACTTTTGTATATTTACACAAAGTCAGCTTATTGCCCCCACAAACTGGGTCCTCATTTCACCTACCTTAGAAAGGATGGAAGGCTGAGTCAACCTTGAGCCTTGGAGAGATTCGAACCAGCAGTAATTGCAGGCAGCTGTGTTAATAACAGGGTGCTTAGACCACTGTACTATCAAGGCTCCTTTTCCGGTTGGGTCTTATTTTTGGGGAAACGGTATATATCCTTGGGCGGTGCTCGGTACTTTTTTTCTGTTTTTTTTTTTTTTAATTTGATTTATATGCCACCCTTCTCCGGAGACTCAGGGCGGCTTACAATGCGCTAAGCAATAGCCTTCATACTTTTGCATATTTATACAAAGTCAGCTTATTGCCCTCATAATCTGGGTCCTCATTTCACCTACCTTTTAAAGGATGGAAGGCTGAGTCAACCTTGAGCCTGGTGAGATTCGAACTTACAGTAATTGCAGACAGCTGGTGTTAATCACAATGCTATCAGTCTGCTGGCTCACCAGGCTCATTTTATTTTGTTTTTGTTTTTTTAATCATGTTTTATTGATTTTTTTTCCCCCGCATTCACCCACAAATTTTATGAACAGAGTATTGGCCATATCATATCTTATACAACTTATCATATCCAAATATATTTTACTCAGTTACAGTTTCTGCCGAAATCTTCTTTTTCCATGTTTTTTGATCATATCTTAATATTCCTATGCTTATTTATATAAACAACATCTTCATTCGCCCTCAAGTTCTAATTTCTCTATTTTTACTCATATTTATTCTCTCTTATTTTTTTTAATAATTCATTTTTTATCCTAATACATTTGCACATGTTGGGGGTTGCCTTTCTTCCATGTCATCTTTTTTCTCGGTACTTTTTGAGCTTGGTGGTTTTCTTGTAGAGGTTTCATTACCAAGCTAGGTAACATCATCGGTGCAGATATACCCTTCCATCCATCGGAGCCTTCGTGTGACATGACCCACCTAAGCGACATTGATTCAACTCCAAGCCAAATCCAAAAATGCTAGGGAATGTCTTTGAATATTATTAGCTCTGGTTGGTAGGTAGGCTGTTGGTCTGAGCTCCAAGCTTAGCCATCTGGTTGCAAATGTTTCGTCATCTGAACAAACAATATTCAGACCAATTTGCATCTCATAGAAAGGTGTTTAAAGACCTGTGTTCTGACAGATGAGCAAAACTCAAAACGCACTGACGGCGTCTCCTCGAATGGTGACGAAGCGTTTGTGACCAAGTTGCCAACTTCGGAGCACAAACCAAGAGCCTAAATGCTAGGGAGTTTCTAGAAACTTGGTTCTCTGACAAATTAATAGACACATAAACACAAACAATATATACATACTCTGCAGAAGAGATAATCAACAAGACAAAAAGGGAATAAAAAGATCAAAATTTCTCCTCGCCAGCAATCAGATGAGCATAGATTGGCTACAAGATTAATATCAGACCAACAATGAAGTAAACAATACGATCAAGGAATTGCCAAACAAGCTAACAGCCCAACCAAAAAATCTCTAAGACAGGGGTGAAATGCTACCGGTTCGTTCTGGTTTGGGCGAATCAGTAGTAATAAAATACCAGTTTTTATCGGACAAATAAAAAAAGCTACTGGTTTGTTCAAACTGGTAGTTTATAAAAGCTACGATCCGACAATCACCTGTGTCACAAGGTTTAGCTTTGCATGCACAGTACACGCCAAAAGGAGACTTGGGAAGATAAGTAAAACAGCGAGGAGGGAATCAGCTGTGGCACGCGGTTTAGCTTCGCTAGAAAGCAGGAAATCCTGCTTTCTAGCAAAGCTATACCGCGCAGCACAGGTGATCATCGGATCGTAGCTTTTTTTTAACTATAAATACAGGTAGCCATCGACTTATGGCCGTAATGGAGTCTGGAATGTATACCATTGGTCATGATGGCCATAAGTTGAGGCATCAACTGACACGATTTTACCACACTTTTACCACATTACCATATTTTTTGGTAGCAATCCTTAAGTAGACACCATGGTCATTAAGCAAATGGCCACTGTTCTTAAAACATATCCATTGCATGCAATGGGGGGGGAAGGGTCTTGCTGGCTGGGGAATTCTGGGAATTGAAGTCCACATTTCTTAAAGTTGCCAAAGTTGGGAAACACTGGGATGGATGGAGGGATGGAGGGATGGATGGGTAGACAGACGGACGGATTTACTGGCTGGGGAATTCTGGGAGTTGAAGTCCACAAGTCTTAAAGTTGCCAAGGATGGTCCCCGCCCCTGCTCTAAATGGAGACCCCTTTTTTCTTCCCCCCCCTCTAGAATTGGCCTGCCATCTGCTCTCCTCCCTCTGTCGCCTCCCAAAAACTCTCTGATTCCCCTCCCTAACTAAGCCGGCTGCCTCTGACTTCCGTCCATTGATCTCCTCTTTGCTTTCATCTCTCAGCCGTTCTCTCTCCTCCCCTCCCTCCTCTCCTTTCAGGGGTCTTCCCCGAGATTCAGCTGCTCCCAGTCTTGGCAAGTGGGCCAACCGGAGCCGGTTGCATTATGATCCCAAGGGGCTCTTGCTAAAGCCCCCTTCCTTTCAAGGGCCATCAAAGGCTTCGGAAGCTGCCAGGGGCTTTCCAAACTCTTGGCCATGTTTGGAAGAAAGAGGAGCAAAGCACGGCAGCCATTTCGCTGGGCAACTTGTTCAAAGACAATATCCCTTCCAGGATTGCGGGGGGGGGGGGGATGGACCTCTTCCCTGAATCCAGAGATAAATTTATTTATTTATTTTATTTTATTTAAAATATTTATGCAACTGCCGGCACACTCACAAATGCCAAAGTCGTGCAAGTGACTTTTCTTTTTGCTAAAAGATGCCACTCTGTACAGCTTGTTGTCATTAGTTGCAAAGTCGTGTCCGACCCATCGCGACCCCATGGACAACATTCCTCCAGGCCTTCCTGTCCTCTACCATCCTCTGGAGTCCATTGAAGCTCAAGCCGATTGCTTCAGTGACTCCATCCAGCCACTTCGTTCTCCGTCGTCCCTATCTTCTTTTGCCCTCCATCTTTCCCAGCATTAGGCTCTTCTCCAGGAAGTCCTTCCTTCTCATTAGGTGGCCAAAGGATTTGAGTTTCCTCTTCAGGATCTGGCCTTCTAAAGAGCAGTCAGGGTTGATCTCCTCTAGGACTGACCGGTTGCATCGCCTTGCAGTCCAAGGAACTCGCAGGAGTCTTCTCCAGCACCAGAGTTCAAAGGCCTCAATTCGTTGGCGCTCAGCCTTCCTTATGGTCCAACTTTCACAGCCATACATTGCATTACTGTACAGGTAGTCCTCGACTTACAAGCACAATTGAGCCAGTGGTAGGCTGCTGCCGGTTGTAACAACCGGTTCTCCCCGGAACCGAAAATATGAGTGCGTGCATCGAAAAACTGGCAATTATATAGGACGTGATAGCGCCAGGGAAGGTGGGCAGGGCCAA
Organism: Pituophis catenifer annectens; assembly: GCF_029215685.1. Lineage (NCBI taxonomy): Eukaryota > Metazoa > Chordata > Lepidosauria > Squamata > Colubridae > Pituophis > Pituophis catenifer. The sequence goes on along the minus strand of NW_027256886.1, from coordinate 6,260,256 downwards.
CTGCTGGTCAGAACTACCGGTTCGCCAGAACCGGTCTGAACCGGCTCACCACTGAATTGAGCCCATTGCTAAGCTGGTTAAGTAAGTCGTGCCCCATTTTGTGACCTTTCATGCCACAGCTGTTAAGTGAATCACTGCAGTTGTTCAGTGAGCAACATGGTTGTTCAGTCACTTTATCCTCCCGGTTGACTTTGCTTGTCAGAAGGTCCCTAACGGGGAAAACATGACCCCAGCCGGGACACTGCAACCGTCACAAGTATGAGTCAGTTGCCAAGCATCTGAATTTTGATCACGTGGGGGATGCTGCAGCAGTCGTAAATGTGAAAAACTAGTAGTAGGTCGCTTTTTCAATCCCGTTGTAATTTTGATGGGTCACTAAACAAGGACTACCAATAGCGGAGGGGATCAGGATGACTTAAATTAGCCATTTGTTTTCCAAAGGACTCACAATCCACATTACTAATGAAAGTTTATCTTTTTCTGTATCCTCCAGTTTCCCTCCCCCCCTGCCCCCACCTCCCAAGTCAAACTCCAATCACTGTCAGGATTCGATCTGCTGATAGAGGCACACATGGCCACCATCTGTTTGGGGTTGTATTGTACCACCGAAGGGTGTGCCCTCTTGACAAGTAATCTGCTACTGGGCTATTCTCAATTTTCCCTGCTGGTCCCTTTCTGCTTCCAAGCTTCTATATGACATCCTTAACAGAGTATCCAAGTAGGATAGGATAGGATAGGATAGGATAGGATAGGATAGGATAGAATAGAATAGAATAGAATAGAATAGAATAGAATAGAATAGAATAGAATAGGAAGAAATAGGAAGGGATAGGATAGGATAGGATAGGATAGGATAGGATAGGATAGGATAGGATAGGATAGGATAGGATAGGATAGGATAGGATAGGAAAGGAAAGGAAAGGAAAGAATAGAAGAGGAAGGAATAGAAGAGGAGAGGAGAGGAGAGGAGAGGAGAGGAGAGGACAGGATAGAATAGGAAGGAATAGAATAGAATAGAATAGAGTAGAGTAGAATAGAGTAGAGTAGAACAGAACAGAACAGAACAGAACAGAACAGAACAGAACAGAACAGAACAGAATAGAATAGAATAGAATAGAATAGAATAGAATAGAATAGAATAGAATAGAATTCTTTATTGGCCAAGTGTGATTGGACACACAAGGAATTTGTCTTGGTGCATATGCTCTCAGTGTGCATAAAAGAAAAGAGATGTTCATCAAGAATCATAAGGTACAACAAGTAGCACCCATCCTTAACGCAGTTAGTCCTCGACGTACAACCATCTGTTTAGTGACTGCTGTTCAGTACTCTTCAGTTATAATTACACTGAAAAAGTGACCAGTCCTCACACTTATGACTATCGCAGCATCCCCATGGTCACGTGATCAAAATTTGAGCGTTTGGCAATCAGCGGATATTTTACAGGGTGTATCTCGGGGTCGTGTGATTGCCGTTTGTGACTTTACTGCAATCTTCTGAGAAGCAAAGTAGAGGTAGTCCTTGACTTACAACAGTTCGTTTAGTGACCAACGTCACTAAAGTTACAACGGCACTGAAAAAGGGGACATGATTGTTTTTCACAGTTACAACTTTTGCAGCATCCTCATGATCACGTGATCAAAATGCAGATGCTTGGAAACTGACTCATACTTATGACGGTTGTAGTGTCCCAGAGTCATGTGATTCCCCTTTTGTGACCTTCTGACACGCAAAGGCAATGGCAGAGCCATTGGCTTGCTAACTTACATCAACTGCAGTGATTCACTCAACAACTGAGGCAAGAAAGATTGTAAAATGGGGCAACATTCACTTCGCAACTGTCTCATTTAGCAACAGAAATTTTGGGTTCAGTTATGGTCGTATGTCAAGGACTGCCTGAAAATCGGAGAAGATGGATTGATTTAACAACCATATGAGTTGTGGAACTCATGAGCAATGATTCGCTCAAGAACCGTAACAAAAATGAGGCAATGAGTCCACTTCACAAGCATTTCGTTTAGCAATGGAAATTCTGCTCCCAACGGTGACCATAAGGCGAGGACTTCCTGTACTGGTGGCAATGTGTAGCCTCCATATTGGTGTCCCAAAAAATCAAAATGGCAACCACAACTCTGCCTTTGAACTTGGAATCTTAGTGGACAATCAGCTAAATATGAGCCAGCAGTGTGCAGTGGCAGCTAAAAAAGCCAATCCTAAATTGCATTAACTGAGGGATACAGTCAAGATCAAATGAGGTACTAATACCACTCTATAAAGGCCTAGTAAGACCACACCTAGAGTACTGCATCCAGTTCTGGTCACCACACTATAAAAAAAATGTGGAGATTCTAGAAAAAGTGCAGAGGAGAGCAACCAGGATGATTAGGGGACCGGAGACTAAAACATACGATGAACGGTTACATGAACTGGGCATGGCTAATCTAGTGAAGAGAAGGACCAGGGGAGACATGATAGCCGTCTTCCAATATTTGAGGGGCTGCCACAGAGAAGATGGGGGTCAAGCTATTTTCCAAAGCACCTGAAGGCCAGACAAGGAATAATGGATGGAAAGTGACCAAGGAGAGATTCAACCTAGAAATGAGGAGGAACTTTCTAACACTGAGAACAATCAACCAACGGAACAGAAGTTGCCTTCAGAAGTTGTGAGAGCTTCATCACTGGAGACTTTCAAGAAGAGATTGGACTGCCATTTGTCAGAAATGGTGTAGGGTCTCCTGCTTGAGCAGGGGGTTGGACTAGATGACCTAGAAGGACCCTTCCAACTCTGTTAATCTGTTAAACTTTTGAACCTGTAGACAGGCTTCTTGTTTGCACCTCTTGTATACCTTGTATACCTGAGAACCAAAACAAGAGGGACGGACAGTGTCCAATCCTGGCTTGTCTCTTGCTGGCAGAATCTTTCGCACGAGGGAACGCCGGTTTAGTTTTCTGCCCCTTGCACGGACAGCCTCGCACCCAAAGTATTTGTGATGCTTCCCAGATGCTCTTTTTTGTAATTTACTCCGCCGTAAAAGTGTGATCTCCAAAGCCCTTGCACACTTGCTTACGTGGAGTGGGCCTGCACTGAATCGGTCTGGGTGTGTGCTTGTGTTAAAAGAACAACTACAACCGAAGGCAAGGGGGCAGCTGCCTTTGTAAAGCCCCCCCTTTTTTTAAAAAAAAAAAGAAACGTGTTTTCAATTAAACTATTTCGGAAATTTATGAAGCTCTGGAGTCTGTGTGGGTTTAATGAAGGTTGGGGAGCGGAGAGAAGAAGGAATAGCAGTAATGTGAGCATTAGTTTGATCCCTTGGGGAGGGGGCTTCGTTGTATCTGTGCCTCATCAAACTGTCTGGTCATCTGGCTTTAAGCCAGCAGTTTTCAAACTTGGCAGCTTTAAGATGTGTGGACTTCAACTCCCAGAATTCCCCAGCCAGCCTTGCTGGCTGGGGAATTCTGGGAGTTGAAGTCCACACATCTTAAAGCTGCCAAGTTTGAAAAACAGTAAGCCACCCCAATGATTGCTCCATCAATTTCACATGCAGCATAGCACAACCATGTGGCACCAATGATTTTTTACACAGCACATGAAACTGAAAGACATTTTGGAAGACCGGGGTTCCTGTGGGTCATTCCCCCCCCAACCGATTGATTGTCAGGGATTTCCTCTGGATGGGGTGCAAATAACAGCAAACTCAAGATGGAGGCTGTGGTAGTGTGGTCCAGTTTCAATTGTTTTCTTCAGGAGCATCTTTGATTCGATCAGCATAATCACCCCTCTTGACTTTTTTGACCTGATCCTGTGTACCTAACCCTGATTCTGAGAGGAAACCGAATGTGTTGAGTGCGGAGAATGACCAGATGTTGTCAGTAGCTAGAGGACAAAGGATACACAAGAAAGTGTTTGCATACTTGGGCCTACATGGATTAAAGCGGTAATTTCTCAAGGCTACTCCCTGTGGACTTCAACTCCCAGAATTCTGAGAGAGTTGAAGTCCACCCATGGTGGCTAGGGAATTCTGGGAGTTGAAGTCCACCCCTGGTGACAGGGGAATTCCGGGAGTTGAAGTCCACCCATGATGGCCGGGGAATTCTGGGAGCTGAAGTCCACATCCATCCATGCTGGCTGGGGAATTCTGGGAGCCGAAGTCCACCCATGGTGACAGGGGAATTCTGGGAGTTGAAGTCCACCCATGGTGACTGGGGAATTCCGGGAGTTGAAGTCCACTCATGATGGCTGGGGGATTCTGGGAGCTGAAGTCCACATCCACCCATGCTGGCTGGGGAATTCTGGGAGACGAAGTCCACCCATGGTGACTGGGGAATTCCGGGAGTTGAAGTCCACCCATGATGGCCGGGGAATTCTGGGAGCTGAAGTCCACATCCATCCATGCTGGCTGGGGAATTCTGGGAGCCGAAGTCCACCCATGGTGACAGGGGAATTCTGGGAGTTGAAGTCCACCCATGGTGACTGGGGAATTCTGGGAGTTGAAGTCCACTCATGATGGCTGGGGGATTCTGGGAGCTGAAGTCCACATCCACCCATGCTGGCTGGGGAATTCTGGGAGACGAAGTCCACCCATGGTGACTGGGGAATTCCGGGAGTTGAAGTCCACCCATGATGGCTGGGGGATTCTGGGAGCTGAAGTCCACATCCACCCATGCTGGCTGGGGGATTCTGGGAGCTGAAGTCCACAAATGCTGGCTGGGAATTCTGGGAGCTGAAGTCCACATCCACCCATGCTGGCTAGGGAATTCTGGAAGTTGAAGTCCACCCATGCTGGCTAGGGTATTCTGGGAGCTGGAGTCCACCCATGGTGACTGGGGAATTCTGGGAGCTGAAGTCCACCCACGTTGGCTGGGGAATTCTGGGAGCTGAAGTCCACCCATGCTGGCTGGGGAATTGTGCAATTGCTTCCATCATTTTAGCATTTTCCTGCCTGTCCAGACCAGTTCTCCAGCCATTAATAACATGTTTTCACGCTGCTTCCCTCTCTTCCCTTTCCTACCAAACCACTCCATCATGAAGGGGAGCTGCAAAATGCACGGAGAGCTAATTTAGGAGTCCAGTGGGTGCCTGTGGAATTTGTGGAAGGTATGTTGTGGGTTGTTCTGATGCATTCCTCTTATGGGAGGGGAGGCATCCACAAAATGGTGGGTTGGGCCAGTGAAAAAAATTCCCGCTGACCAGAGACGCAAGAAATAAGGCTACTGCCTGTTCCAAGATATTCAGAACCAGCCATTGTTTTCCTTTGTCCTTTTGCTTCCTCAGTTATTCATCTTTTGAGGTAGGTCAGAACTGAGACAGGCACCGCAAGAAATATTAGGTTTATGGATATCACTGATCCTCGAAAGCTTGACTCTTTCTTTCTTTCTTTCTTTCTTTCTTTCTTTCTTTCTTTCTTTCTTTCTTTCTTTCTTTCTTTTCTTTCTTTCTTTCTTTCTCTTTTCTTCCTTCCTACCTTCCTTCCTTCCTTCTTCCTTTCTTTCGTCCTTCTTTCTTTCTTTCTCTTTCTTTCTTTCTTTCTTTCTTTCTTTCTTTCTTTCTTTCTTTCTTTTTAAATATTTTTTCTTTAAAAAAAGCTACGTGACCATATACACAATAATCCTAGGAGTGTCACAATAAGATTAAACAAAAACAGAACAAATAGAAACCAACCCGTCCTTACCACAACATCATATAAAGTGGTGTCATCACATCATATAGAGTTATTTATTTATTTATTTGTTTGTTTATTTATTTGTTTGTTTGTTTGTTTGATTGATTGATTGATTTATATGCCGCCCTTCTCCAGAGACTCAAGGCAGCTTACAATGCATTAAGCATTGTTGAGTTGAGTTGTGAGCTGCCCACAGTTGTCGTTGAGATGGGCAGCTATAGAAATCAAATTGAATCAAATCAAAATAATAAATAAATAAATAAATAAATAAATAAATAAATAAATAAATAAATAAATAAATAAATAAATAAAATGAATAAATAAATGAATGAATAAATAAATTCCTGTATTCACTGGTTGGCAGGGCTCATTTTTATTCTACCCAAAGCTCTGATGAAGAGCCAACCCTCTTATACCAAAGAGACTCAAGACAGACCAATCTAGAGTTTCTTTCTCACCCTTTCCTGTTTTCTGGAGCTCATTTTATAATTTCATCAATGGCTGTTGCATGTTTTCTTCAAGGCCCTCCCCGGTACTCCTCAATGGGAGACAAGGGGAGACTTTGCAAGAAAGCCCTAGATCAGGGGTCCCCAAACTTGGCAGCTTTAAGATTTGTGGACTTCAACTCCCAGAATTCTCCAGCCAGCATAGGACTAGAACTCACAGTCTCTTCATTCCTAGGCTAGCACCTTAACCACTAGACTAGATTAAACTGGCCTGAAATTAAGCATGGAACCTCCATGTTCCAGGACAGTCTACCTTCAAATGGGAGGGGCAAAAAAAGAAGGACAATGGATTCTCTCTGGCTTTGAAAGAAAATCTCTGTCACAGTCTCGAGGATCTGGCATCTGACTGAGGAAAGGAATTCATAAGATCTTCAGAAGTGGGCCAGAGGTGGGTTTCAACAGGTTCTGACCAGTTCTGGAGAACCGGTAGCGGAAATTTTGAATAGTTCAGAGAACCGGTAAATATTACCTCTGACTGGCCCTGCCCCCATCTATTCTCTGCCTCCCGAGTCCCAGCTGATTGGGAGGAAATGGGGATTTTGCAATAACCTTCCCCTGGAGTGGGGAGGGAATGGGGATTTTGCAGTATCCTTCCCCTGGAGTGGGGAGGGAATGGGGATTTTGCAGTATCCTTCCCCTGCCACCAAGCCACCCCCACCACACCACGCCCACCAAGCCTCACCCACAGAACCGGTAGTAAAAAATTTTGAAACCCACCGCTGAAGTGGGCCCAGATCAGCTAGTAAATCTCCTCTCCTGCCTAGGAAATAAAGATGGGAGGGGGAGGAAAGGAGAATGATGGTTCTTTGGCCAAACAAAATTTTCTGAGCAGCCCTAGATTTATTCTACCCCTAACCCCCCTCCCCTCAGTTTAAATTATTGTGGAAACCCAGTGACTAAGAACGCTGCTAACATCAAATAATGTAGGGGGTCTTGGTTTTACTTGTATCCCCCCAACTGGAAGGTCCCTGGCTGGCTGGGGGGGATGGGCCGATTCTGCAGCAAACAGCCCTGATCTCCCTTCCTCCCCCCCATTTTTCTTTCAAACTCCCCTCACCCACCCACCCGCCATCTCCTGCAAACTGGGCCCATCCATCCATCCCATTGATGTTTTCCTTTCTAATCCCCTGTTTAGGATTTAAGCAGGGGACATAAAGGACCGAATTGTTTGCGTTTCTGGAAAGGGCTGCCGAGCTGGGGAAAGTTTGTTGGGGGTGGGGTGGGGGCTAAGATTCTCCAAATAAATGCTAAATAAATGCCAACCGTGGGGCCTCCTTAAGCCCCCTTTCCCACTTTGCCCGATGGGAAAGGAAGACGGGGGGGTGGGGGGGAATGCGGTTTGTGGCTGATCAAAAGGAGGAAATTTGGAGCTTAAATGGCCCCAGTGCTCATGGGGCTGATGGGAGTTTCAACAGAGTCATTTTGTGGGGAGAGATTAACAGAGTTGGAAGGGACCTTATAGGTCATCTAGTCCAACCCCCCCCCCCCCGCTCAAGCAGGAGACTGGACAGCTCTGCAGACTAAAGCACTGTAATTTAACACCAACTGTCTGCAATTAAAGTAAGTTCGAATCTTGCCAGGCTCAAGGTTGACTCAGCCTTCCATCCTTTCTAAGGTAGGTAAAATGCCCCCCAGTTTGTGGGGGCAATAAGCTGACTTTGTATAAAATATACAAAAGTATGAAGGCTATTGCTTAACGCACTGTAAGCCGCCCTGAGTCTCCGGAGAATTTTATTTTATTTTATTTTATTAAATTTCTATACCGCCCTTCTCCCGAAGGACTCAGGGCGGTGAGAAGGGCAGCATATAAATCTAATTTTTTTTTTTAAAAAAAGCAGGAGACCCTACACCATTTCTGACAAATGGCAGTCCAATCTCTTCTTGAAAGCCTCCAGTGATGAAGCTCCCACAACTTCCGAAGGCAACTTCTGTTCCATTGGTTGATTGTTTTCATTGTCAGAAAGTTCCTCATTTCTACGTTGAATCTCTCCTTGGTCAGTTTCCATCCATTATTCCTTGTCTGGCCTTCAGAAAGATGGGCAGCAAACACATTTAATTTAATCAATAAATAAAATAAGGGCTTGGAACCAAAGTCTTGAACCACGACAATTTAGGAGGGGGTGGAAGCTAAAACATGAAGTATCGTCGCAGGAAAGACTAGAGGGGACATGATATCAGTATTCCAGAATTTGAGGGGCTGCCACAAAGAGGAAGGGGTCCATTTATTGTCTAAAGCACCAGAAGACAAGACAAGAAACAATGGATGGAAACTAACCAAGGAGAGAAGCAACCTGGAATTAAGGAGAAACTTCCCAACAGTGAGAACAATTAACCAGGGGAACAGAAGTTGCCTCCAGAAGTTGTGGATGCTTCATCACTGGAGGATTTTAAGAAGGGACTGGACAGTCATTTCTCTCCTTGAGCAGAGGGTTGGACTTGAAGACTTCCTAGGTCCCTTCCAGCTCTATTCTGATTGATTGATCGATTGATTGATCGATCGATTGATTGATTGATTGATTGATTGTCTAGAGAAGAACTAGGAGTGACATGATAGCAGTCTTCCAATGTTTGAAGATCTGCTACAAAGAAGTGGAGGTCAACCTATTTTCCAAATCACCAAAAAGCAAGACAAGGAGCAATGGGGGGTGGGTGGGTAACTAATCAAGGAGAGAACCAACCTAGAAGTAAAGAGAAATTTCCTAACAGTGAGAACAATGAATCAGTGGAAGAACTTGCCTTCAGAAGCTGCAGATAGTCCATCACTGGAAGTTTTAAGAGGAGATTGAACAACCATTTGGCTGAAATGGTATAGGGTCGTGATGGCGAACCTATTGCACCCGTGCCACAGGTGGAACGCGGAGCCATATTGGTGGGCAGGCGAGTGTTGCCCTAGCTCAGCTCCAGCACGCATGCACGCACCGGCCAACTGATTTTCACGCCTTCCGGTCCCACCGGAAGTCAGGAAAATGGCTGTTTCTGGCCTCCGGAAGGCCTCCAGGAGGATGGGGAAGGCTGTTTTTTGCCCTCCCCAGGCTCCTAGAAAGCCTCTGGAGCCTGGGGAGGGGGGGAAAACGGGCCTACCAGGCCCACCGGGCCATCACATGCCAAAAGCAGGGGGAAGTGTGGGGGGGGGGGTCATGTGCGCATGCGTGGGAGGGCGGAGTGCATTGAATTATGGATGTGGGCACACGCACCCAGGACCCATCACACTCCCCCCGCTTTTGGCACGCAACGGCAAAAAGGTTATCCATCACTGGTATATGGTCTCCTGCTTGAGAAGAGGGCCAGATTAGAAGACTTCCAAGGCCTTTTCCAACCTTGTCATTCTATATTCTATGACTTGTAAAGAAGCCAATGTGAAGTTTTGAGTTAAAGCAGAGAGAGAGAGAGAGAGAGAGAGAGAGACAGAGACAGAGACAGAGAGAGACAGAGACAGAGACAGAGACAGAGAGAGACATACAGAGAGAGAGAGACAGAGAGAGAGACAGACAGAGACAGAGAGACAGAGACATAGAGAGAGAGAGAGAGACACACACAGAGAGAGAGACAGAGACATGCAGAGAGAGAGAGACAGAGAGAGAGAGAGAGACAGAGAGAGAGACAGACAGACAGACAGAGAGACAGAGACAGAGACATACAGAGAGAGAGAGACAGAGAGAGAGACAGACAGAGAGAGAGAGACAGAGACATACAGAGAGAGAGAGAGAGAGACAGAGACAGAGAGACAGACAGAGACAGACATACAGAGAGAGAGAGACAGAGAGAGAGAGAGAGAGAGAGAGACAGAGACAGAGACAGAGACAGAGACAGAGAGACAGAGACATACAGAGAGAGAGAGAGAGGGAAGGAGGGAGGGAGGGAAGGAGGGAGGGAGAGGTAGAGAGAGGGGGGAGAGAGAAAGAAAGTGAGGGATATGGCAGTGAATTCATTTCCAGGTTTAGTCTGCAGCTTTTCAAAACCCAAAGCCTCCCACTTCGTTTGGTTTTTTTCCTTCCTTTTTTTAAAAGTATGGCAGCTCTTTCTTCTTTTATTTTCATTTTTGCATAAGCTTAACCAGATATCGTACAAGGATAAAAAGGTACAAAAGAATAAAGAAAAGGAAAAAAAAAAGCAAGATAAAAAAAAAATGAAGCGTGTTAAACATTGGCAAGGGAAACTTTGATAAACACACGTTCTTCCCTCCTTTCCGTGTCTTCCATTTTTCCTAACCGCCGCTAACTGCTATTTAAATATTTGCGCTAAGCGTGAACATCAGACATAGAAGATTATTGCTGATAGCCGCTTGAATCCTTTCATCTGTTAGTTTTTAATTAATCTCTTAACTCTTTCGAAAAACCGTATTCAAAATGACTCAGTTTGCCAGGCTGTGTAATGTGCTATATATAAAGGTTTTAATTTTGATCTTTCTTTCTTTCTTTCTTTCTTTCTTTCTTTCTTTCTTTCTTTCTTTCTTTCTTTCTTTCTTTCTTTCTTTCTTTCTCTCTTCCTTCCTTCCTTCCTTCCTTCCTTCCTTCCTTCCTTCCTTCTTTCTTTCTTTCTTTCCTTCCCCTTCCTTCCTTCCTTCCTTCCTTCCTTCCTTCCCTCCCTCCCTCCCTCCCTCTCTCTCTCTCTCTCTTTCTTTCTTTCTTTCTTGTCTAGCAATTTCCATCTTTTAAAAGGATTTCCAAGAAAACCTGCACTTTATCAGTGTTGTAGCGAACAGATCAGAGGAGAGGAAGGGACTTCTAAAATTTATAACCCCTCGGATGCATCTCCAGGTGGAAGATTTTTTTTCTCTCTTTTCAACATTTTTATTTTTTTTACTTTCTGCATAACAATTGCTTTCTATCAGCCATCAATCTGGTAGGCAGCAAAGCTGCCAAACCAACCCCCCCCCCAACACAGCAATGCCACAAAAACGTGAAATCAATAAGAAATGCCTTTTTAGAAATATTTTAAAAGCTTAATCAAAGGAGAGATTTAAAACAGAGGTACAGGGGACCCCACACAGGCCTCCAAAAGTTGTACATTTCTCAGATGCTGGAAATAAGAAAAATGAAGTAAAAAAAAGAAAAAGGGTCGTAAGTCACTTTCCAGTGATGTTGTAACCTCGAACGGTCACTAAACAAACTGTTGCAAGTCGAGGACTATAGCAATAGCACATTGACTTATATACCACTTCACAGCCCTCTCTAAGTGGTTTACAGAGTCAACCTATTGCGGCCAACAATCTGGGTCTTCATTTTACTGACCTCGGAAGGATGGAAGGCTGAATCAACCTTGAGCCGGTGAGAATCGAACTGCAGTCAACCAGCAGTCAGCAGAATTACCCTGCAGCACTGCATTCTAACCACTATGTGTAATTGCAGGATCAATTAGAGTAGAGTCCTTCAAGTTTCTAGGTTCTATCATATCTCAAGACTTAAAATGGACACCTAAGATCAAAAAACATAATCAATAAAGCTCAACAAAGAATGTTCTTTCTGTGCAAACTCAGGAAGCTCAAACTGCCCAAGGAGCTGCTGATATAGTTCTACAGAGGAATTATTGAGTCCGTCATTTGCACCTCCATAACTGTCTGGTTTGGTTCTGCAACCCAACAAGACAGACAGAGACTTCAGAGGATAATTAGAACTGCAGAAAAAACAATGGCTACCAACCTGCCTTCCATGGAGGACCTGTATACTGCACGAGTCAAAAAGAGGGCTGTGAAAATATCTACAGACCCCTCACATCCTGGACATAAACTGTTTCAACTCCTATCCTCAAAACGATGCTATAGAGCACTGCACACCAGAACAACTAGACACAAGGACAGGTTTTTCCTGAACGCCATCACTCTGCTTAACAACTAATTCCCACAACACTATCAAATAATTTACTAAGACTGTATTACTATTCTTCTCTTCCTTACTAGTATCTATCTCTTCCCGCTTATTACCATAACCATGTTTCTTGTGTCTCTCAATTATATTGTTTTTATTGGTTTCCTAGTACGATTTCATAGCTTATTAGTAATCTTGACTATCACTAAGTGTTATATCTTTTTATTCTTGATGAATGTATTTTATTCTCCTTATGTACACTGAGAGGATATGCACCTAAGACAAATTCCTTGTGTGTCCAATCACACTTGGCCGATAAAGAATTCTATTCTATTCTATTCTATTCTATTCTATTCTATTCTATTCTATTCTATCCTATCCTATCCTATCCTATCCTATCCTACTCCACTCCACTCCACTCCACTCCACTCCGTTCCGTTCCGTTCCGTTCCGTTCCGTTCCGTTCCATTCCATTCCATTCCATTCCATTCCATTCCATTCCATTCCATTCCATTCCATTCTATTCTATTCTATTCTATTCTATTCTATTCTATTCTATTCTATTCTATTCTATTCTATTCTATTCCTGTTGTAACTCCAGGACAACCTGTACCTCCCTTCGGCTTGGACTCCCTGTCCAGTCAATTTCTTCTCCTTCCAGCTTGGTGTTCAGCCACCCTCTCCGTGACCTCAGTTAACTTTCCCTTCCATCTGAAAAACACCCAGTTCCCACCCCTCGTGCTTGGCCCAGCTGCCATCCCCGAGAGGCCAGGCCTTATCTGGGAACGCAAACTCTCTTTACTCCCTCCTTACAAAGAGTAGGCCGACTGGAGGAGATCAATGCTGGCTGGCGTTCTTGGTAATACCGGGTTGCTAACTCTTGGCTGACATCCCTTGGCAGAAACAGGCTCCAGGAACTGTGTCAGCCGCTCAGGCCAAGCACATCTGGAAGGAATCAGAAGTTGAGATGTGGGATGGAGAGGGGGGGAGTAGTGGGGGGTGGGGAGGGTGAAAGACAAGGAGGAGAGCTGAGCCAAACCCAAAACATCTGAGCAGGACAGGGAACAGGGAAGAAGGAGACAAGCAGCTGCGTGGAGAGGTTGGATGGAGGCGAAGGAAACCCACCCCGATCGACAACATCTGGGAACGGACTGATCTGATACTCCATGACAAGAACATGACAGTTGCCTTGATGGATCTGACCCGAGTTCCAGCCCATCTGGTATTCTGTTTCCCAGAAAAAAAACGGCCAGATGCCACCGGATAATTTTGCAGGTTACCCCCGGCGTTGAGAAACCATGCAAGGAAGTTTGGACCGACATCGTATTAGGGTCTTTGAACATTCAGGGCAGGGGCTTCTATTTTAAAACCGTACAGAGGAGCCAGAACATTTAACAAATGGGCGTAGCCAGGATATAAACAAAAGTTCATTTAATTTAATATAATTTAAATGGAAATACAAAAACAAAAACAAAAAAAACCCATGTTAAAGGCTTTAGTTAAAGCCAGGTAACCATTTCTCCTATCTGCTGTCTGCCAATAGCAGACAAAAGTAATACATGCCATTTCTGAAAAGAGCAAATTAGAGAGTTTTGGGTGGGTGGGTGTTGCAACAGTGAAGTTTTTTATATAGAAACCTACAAAAATACCTGGTGGTCCATCGGGTCTGAGTTTTTGTTTGTTTTTATTTGTTAATTTTATTTGTTAATTTTTTTCGTTTTTATTTATTAATTTTTGTCAGATGATAGACATGTGTTCGTCCCAAGCACTTTTAAACTCCTTAAAGTTACTGATGACTGACCCAATAAAAGAATGGCAGAATAAAGAGTTGGAAGGGACCTTGGAGGTCTTCTAGTCCAACCTCCTGCTCAAGCAGGAAACCCTACATCATTCCTAACAAATGGTTGTCTCTTGTTAAAAACCACCACAACGTCTGAAGGCAACTTCTGTTCCACTGATCAATTGTTCTCACTGTCAGGACATTTCTCCTTAATTCTAAATTGCTTTTCTCCTCAATTAGTGTCCATCCATTGCTTCTTATTTATTTATTTATTGGTTCGATTTATATGCCACCCTTCTCCGGAGACTCAGGGCGGCTTACAATGCGTTAAGCAATAGCCTTCATACTTTTGTATATACCTGCTTAGTAGGGCTTTCGGGCCCCCCCAAGCAGTGTTCTTTTTTATACAAAGTCAGTTTATTGCCCCCACAATCCGGGTCCTCATTTTACCTACCTCAGAAGGATGGAAGGCTGAGTCAACCTTGAGCCTGGTGAGATTTGAACTCGCAGTAATTGCAGGCAGCTGGTGTTAGTTAACAGCACTTTAGTCTGCTGCTCCACCAAGGCTCCTTATCCTGCCTCCCCCAGTGCATTGAAGAATAGGTTGACCCCCCCTTCTTTGTGGCAGCCCCTCAAATATTGGAACACTGCTATACACGACCTCCGCTGGAAGTTGGTTCCAAGCTTCCATTACTCTTTCTGGGAAGTCATCAGTACTTTTGATTTATTTCTGTGTTGATTCCTAACAAATCAAAACAACTCAAAAAAATCAAGTGTTTGTGAGTTGAATGTTGAAGAAATGCAATATCCAATATTTTCCGCAATTCTTCATGCGTAAGCTTCTAAAATCCTATGTAGGTGATACTGGCGGGTGAACATCTTACGTGGTTAAATTTGACAAAGCAGCGAAGTGAGGAAAAAATAGAGGGAAGGGACTAGGACAATTATGGCTAACCTTTTTGCCATCGCATTCCAGGAGCAGGGGGTGTCGCTGGGGGGAGTATCACGTGCTTGCGTGCCCACACCCATGGGCGTCCCACACATGCATGCACGACCCCCCCTGCGACCCCCGCTCCTGGCACACAATGGCCCGGTAGGCCTGTTTTTCTCTCTCCCCAGGCTCCAGAGCCTTTCTAGGAGTGTGGGGAGGGCGAAAACGGCCTCCCCCCCCCCAGAGGCCCTCTGGAGGCCGAAAACAGCCTGTTTGCCAACTTCCAGTTCCACAGGAAGTTGGCAAACAGGCCATTTCCAGCCTCCGGAGGGCTTCCGGGGTTGGGGGAGGCCGTTTTTGCCCTCCCCACACTCCTAAAAAGGCTCTGGAGCCTGGGGAGAGAGAAAAACAGGCCTTTTCCACCACCATCCTGAGGCCCTCTGGAGGCAGGAAACAGCGTGTTTCCCTACTTCTGGTGGGCCCAGAAGGCCCATAAATCAGCTGGCCGGTGCACGCATGCGCGCCGGAGCTGAGCTCACGCGCCCACTGATATGGCTACATGTGCCACCTGTGGCACGCGTGCCATAGGTTCACCATCACGGGACTAGGAAATAGGGAGATAATATGCTTTTCTTTCCTAACTAGTTATAGTTAGTTTAGTTTAGTTTAGTTTATTTAGTTCAGTTCAGTTCAGTTGGTTGGTTGGTTGGTTAGTTAGTTGGCTAGTTAGTTACTGACCGGTAATTAGTTAGTTAGTATATTAGCTTACGGGGAAAAGTACCATTGAATTGGGCTTGCTTTGTGGATGCCTGCATTGGGCAGGTATTCTGCATCTAGCATTAATAACTCAATAACTCCAATAAAATTCCAGGAATTTCTTTGAAGACATCCATCCATCCATCTCATCTTCCTCATCCTCTATTTTCCTCACCACTGTCAAGCTTAACCCATTTTTCTTAGCCTGTTCTCTATAGAAAACCCACAATATGTGAGAATCTGCTTCCTGATCATCACCTCTGGGAGCAATCAATCTTTATTTGGTCTGGAGTGATTGACTGGGTCTTCTTGAAGTCCATAGAACCATTCCTGACAATAGAATGATGAAGGCTGATTTCACCCCAGGAACCCATCTGTCAAAAATGGTGTAGGGTCTGCTTGGGCAGAGGGTTGGACTAGATGACCTACAAGGTCCCTTCTTCCAACTCTGTAAGTAAATCTGTAAATAAAATCCTAAAGAAAATATGAGTTCCGTGAAGTGGAAGAAAGAAAATGTGAAGGTGTTTGAGACAGTCATTGAAGATGATTGGAAACATCCAATAATTATAGGCAGAATTCCCCATAATGACAAGAGATCGGCCATATTTAATTTAGGAGATGAGGACTAAGGACTTGTGATGGAGTCAGAAATGGTCAGGAAGTCAGAACAGATTTTAGATCAAAGCAGGTCAAAACAACAAGGGGGTGAATTAATTTGGCAATTGATCGCTGGACGGAAGTGAATGAATCTGGCCAAGATCAAACATCGACATCCCCAGATGATCACAATGACAGACAAAGGCAGTGATAACACAATTCAAACCTTGCCCTGTGTTCTGATTTCAGAAAACGTACAGATGTGCCGGGATTTGTACGAGTAGCCCTCAACATTAGCGAATGTTTAGGAAGTTACAACGGCACTGAAAAAAATGGGACTTACAGCCAGTCCTTGCACTTATGACTGTTGCAGCATCCTCACAATCATGTGTGATCATGGCTGGGCAACTGGCCCTGCATTTATGACGGTTGCACTGTCCTCGGGGTCATGTGTGATCACCATCCGTAACTTCCCAGCTAGCTTCCAGAAAGCAAAATCAATGGGGGAAGCCAGATTCACTTAACAACCGCATGATTCACTTAACAACTTCACCTAACAATGGTGGCAAAACAGGTTGCAAAGTGGGGGCACAACTCACTTAACAACGGTCTTGCATAACAATAGAAATGTTGGGCTCATTGTGGCTGTAAGTCAATACTTACAGCCACAATGATCAAGAGCCTTGGTGGTGCAGCAGACTAAAGTGCTGTTAAGTAGCACCAGCTGCCTGCAATTACTGCAAGTTCAAATCTCACCAGGCTCAAAGTTGACTCAGCCTTCCATCCTTTCGAGGTAGGTAAAATGAGGACCCGGATTGTGGGGGCAATAAGCTGACTTGGTATATAAAAAAGAACACCACTTGGGGGGGGGGGGCGAAAGCCCTACTAAGCAGGTATATACAAAAGTATGAAGGCTATTGCTTAACGCATTGTAAGCCGCCCTGAGTCTCCGGAGAAGGACGGCATATAAATCGAACCAATAAATAAATAAACAATAAATAATAAATACCTGTACCTGTATCTGGAGATGCCACAGAGGAAACCATAAATCTGTCTGCTTTTCCCTTGGAAACACAGTCCTTCTAGTTGTGGATTGACAACAAGTTTGACGAGGGCTGGAGGCGACTCTTAGAATAGCCCATTGAGTTGGGATTCCAGAAAACATTTCTTTCTTCCTCGTACGGCTTCCCACTTCCTTTCTTCTCCAGCGCCACTGATCCAGTCCACATCCCACCACCGTTGCCTTTGTTGTATTCTTGGAAAACTCATCTTGGCAACAGATGGCAAGAGTCATAAATTATTTCCTTTATCACTGGCCTTGTGGCTTTTAGAAAACCCAGAATAGCAACTCTTGCGGGATGTCAGGCTGGAGATCCCTTAAATTAAAATTCTGTTTGGAAAGTTCCCTGCTATTTCCAGTCTGGCTGATCATCATAAAATCCGGAGGTGGAAAAAAACAATGCCCTTCGTATAACCTCCAGCATTGGAGTTTTTAAAGACGAGATTGGACAGCTATTTTTCCAGAATGGTAAAGGGTCTCCTGCTTGACCAGGGGCGGGTTGGACTAGAAGACCTCCAAGGTCCCTTCTAACCCTGTAATTCTATGTTCTGTGTTCTAATTTGTTTTTTTTTGGGGGGGGGGAGGCAAATTTACTGTAAAACAGAGGAGCCAATCAGAGATAAGAGAACACTGATTGTTAGAAAAAGGTCTACTTCGGTCTAGCATCCCAGTTTTACAACTGAATGTCCTTATGCTTACCTGTCGCTCCTGTGACAGGTAGACCTCGCATAGTGAGGTGTCTATGATCGCCCCCAGGTGAGGCAAACTGTTGTGGCCCATACGTGGCCTGTGCAGCTGGGGGCTGATTCGGACAGCGAGGAGGCTGGTGTGGTGCTGCGCCAGCAGCCTGTGCAGCTGGCACTCGAGTCGGACAATGAGGAGGCTGGAGAAGATGTGGTGCCAGAGGCGGTGATTCAGCCAGGGCCTTCAGACCCTCCAAAAGCTCTTCATGGTTTCATGTTTTCCAATAAAATTTGCAGAATTGTTCGGTACAGAGAGACTGCAACAAAGTGGGAAGCAGAAGAAATTAAAAGTCATTTCTGGCCAGATGTCTGTTTGGTCATTTGATAAAGAGAAGACAGTCAGCAAAATAAAACTCCAGTAAGAAACTGAAGGAAGGCTGCTTTTACCCCAAATGGGCCATTTTGTGATAAAATGTGGAGGGGAAAATAAAAGCTGAAATTACAAACATTTTGTGGTAGCTTAAAAGGCACTTCAGCTGGTTGCGTTTTCTGTCTGAAAGCTTGTCCACACACGTCAATAAAAAGAATTAAGCCTCTTTGTATCGTACATTTTCAATAGGTCTATTCCACACACCAAACAAATGGATCCGTCGAATGACGCAGCTGTCTGGAGGTTTCCAGATGTTTGCAAATCACAGCAAACACTTTGAGTTTTGGACCTCCTCTCCGCTTCACAAAAGCGGAGATTTTGCTGGGTTCATACAACAGGTTTAATGTAGTTGTTGGGAGAAATATCCATCTGGTTAAGTTCCAAGCCGGGAGAAAGACACTGTAACCATGGAGTCAGAAGTGGGTTTCAGCAGGTTCTGACCAATTCTGGAGAACCAGTAGCAGAAATTTTGAGTAGTTCAGAGAACCGGTAATAAACATTCTGACTGACCGCGCTCCCATCTATTCTCTGCCTCCCGAGTCCCAGCTGATCGGGAGGAAATGGGGATTTTGTAGTAACCTTCCCCTGGATTAGGGAGGGAATGGAGATTTTACAGTATCCTTCCCCTGCCAGGCCCACCAAGCCACGCCCACCAAGCCATGCCACACCCACCAAGCCACACCCACAGAACCGATAGTAAAAATTGTTGAAACCCACCACTGGAAGAGTTGCCCATTTCTTATTTAACTGAGGGGGAAAAAGACATTTGGCAGCTTGAAGTCCAAATTCTGCCTGACAGCTCAGCAAAAAAGAGACAGGGACACCCATTCCTGTTGTGTACAACCTCTGGGAAAGCTGTAGTTGCAGCACGACAGACGTGCTCAGGTTTGCCCAGATGGGTCTCTGTGAAGAGGAGACGTGGGACTTGCCCCCTGTGCCTGGAGAGTGCCCCAACATGCATTTCTGAAGTGGTTTCCTCACCCACTCAGTGTGGTGAAGAGGCGGATTAAAACACTCCAGTAAAGGATTACTCAGGTTTTGTTCAACAGTCCAAATCACTGCGCTTTTTGCAGGCCGGCCAAAAGCTCTCTGAAAATGGTGCCCGGGACAATACAGGCGGATGTGGGGACGATGAGTCAGTGTTGATTCCATTCTCATTGTCATGGACGGCAAGTCAAGGGGAAATCACACTCAGAAGTGTGTCAGGAGAAGAGTGACGTGTTCTCTGGGAGGTGGGGGGGAGTTCATGGGGCCGGTGGCTTGGTCCGCTCACCGGGGGGGGGAGTTCTACTTACCTTTACTGCCGGTTCGCAACGGGATCGCGGGAAGCTTCTGTTCATGCGCAGATCGCCGATAATGACATCCGGGGCGGTGGGCAGGGCCTCCCACCAGTTTTACTACCGGTTCTTGCGAACCGGTCCGAACCAAGGGCAACCACCACTGCCTCTCACCCACTGTCAACCCTAGGAGATGGACCAAGGCAGAAATCAACACAGGTATGGAAGTCCTTGACCTACGACCCCAATCGAGCCCAACGTTTCTGTTGCTAAGCCAGACAGTTGTTAAACGAGTTTTGCACCATTTCACAAACTTTCTTGCCGCGGTTGTTAACTGAACCACTGCAGTTGTTAAGTTAGTAACACCGTTGTTAAACGAATCCGGCTTCCTCGTTGACTTAGCTTCTCAGGAGGTTGCAAAAGGTGATCGCGTGACCCTGCAACCAACCGTCATAAACATGAATCAGTGGCCAAGCATCTGAATTTTGACCACATGGCCATGGGGATGCGGCCATATAACTTTGAATGGTCACTAAACAAATGGTTGTAAGTCAAGGACTGGCCTAAATATGACCCAGTGGCCAAATGTCTCAATTTTGATCACATGACCACAAGGATGCTGTAATAATGGTAAGTGTGAAAAACAGTCATAAGTCACTTTTTTCAGTGTCATTCTAACTTTGGTCACTAAATGAACTGTTATAAATTGAGGCAGTGGTGGGTTTCAAAAAAATTTACTACTGGGTCTGTGGATGTGGCTTGGTGGGCGTGGCATGGCTTGGTGGGTGTGGCTTGGTGGGCATGGCAGGGGAAGAATACTGTAAAATCTCCATTCCCACCCCACTCCTGGGGAAAGTTACTGCAAAATCTCCATTCCCTCCCGATCAGCTGGGACTTGGGAGGCAGAGAACAGATGGGGGCGGGGCCAGTCAGAATTTTTACTACCGGTTCTCCGAACTACTCAAAATTTCCGCTACCGGTTCTCCAGAATTGGTCAGAACCTGCTGAAACTCACTTCTGAATTGAGGACTATCTGTATCATATAGGTCCAAAATGGTAAAAATGGTACATTTGTCATAAGAAAATCTCTGCAAGTCTGAATTCTGGGAGTTGAAGTCCACAAGTCTTAACGTTCCCAAGTTTGGAGACCCCTGATCTAGAACATGAAGGTAATGGCAAAAAAGGGGAGGCAAGGTTGTGCTATATAACCTCTTGCATTCCTGAAAGATGTATCTAGAATGAGCTTTCCTTTCCATCACAAAAGGTTAGACATGGTTGTTGTTGTTGTTAGTTGTGAAATTGTGTCTGACCCATTGCGAACCCATGGAAAAACGTTCCTCCAGGCCTTCCTGTCTTCTACCATCTTCTGGAGTCCATGGAGACATGGAGGACATTGTTAATTTTTATATCTGTTAAGTCCATCAGCAGTCAGTTAGAGGAAGCGTGGTACTTCTCTGCATGACACAATTAACCGGGCAATTGGTTAATTGCTGAGCCTGGTGGTGCAGCAGACTAATAGCCTGTTCTTATCATTCAGCTGCCTGCAATTACTGCTAGTTCGAATCTCCCCAGGCTCAAGGTTGACTCAGCCTTCCATCCTTTCTAAGGTAGGTAAATTGAGGACCCAGTTTGTGGGGGCAATAAGCTGACTTTGTATAAATATACAAAAGTATGAAGGCTATTGCTTAAACGCATTGTAAGCCACCCTGAGTCTCCGGAGAAGGGCGGCATATAAATCAAATTAAAAAAAAAAAAATTGGCTGTCTTCAGAATTGCTGACACGCATCAATTTGAAGGTTTGCAAAGGAGACTAGACAGCCGATGAAGGCTCAGGTTAGCCATCACTATTCTTCTTGATGGTTAATTAATTACCATTTTTTTGGAAATGTAGAGCAGGTACCTGAAATACCAGCTCCCACCCATGTTTATGAACTTCCTGAATGTGTGTGGTTGGCCCTGTGTGACCCCAAATGCTGGATTTGAAGGTTCGTTCCCCCTCTTCCAGCAGCATTTTCCTTCTGGTTTCAGGTTTCTTGAGTGACCAGGTGTACCAGGAGAACTTTGGTGAGGATTTAGAAAGTGATTTTGAGGATGAGAGGGGCCCCCAGGTTATCCCTTTGTTTGCCTGGGCCGCCTTTCTAAATTCTTGGGAATGGAGATGTTAAATCTTTATCACCTTGTGGAAGAGGACTTCCTTTGTTGACACCTTGGCAAGAGAATGCCTCCAGCCTTCTTAATTACCTGAGAAATGACAACCTTCTCAGCTGCACCTCCTGCGGTGAAAGGAAAAAAGCAGCAGGAAAAAGGAAGGTGTTTAGCTTCCTCCAGAGAATTGCTCTGTTTACAACTTTGATCACCTCAGTGGACCCGATAACTAACTGGAGGTCTTCCTAATTGCCCTGAATAATTCCATTTTCACGGAAAGAACTTTAGTTGCCCAGAGGAAGTATGAGGGGAAACACGACTTCCACAAAGCTTACCAAGATGTTTTGTCTTTCTGTTCCACTTCGGACTCACTTGAGTAACAGAATAATAAAGTTGGAAGGAGGTCTTCTCATCTAACCTCCTGCTCAGGAGGTTTAATCATATTGATTTACAAATCAAATCAAATCAATCAATCAATCAATCAATCAATCAATCAATCAATCAATAAGCCATTTCCTGGATTTGTCCAGTACACCAGATCATATACTGGTGTTGGAAGAAATGTCCATCTGGGTCCAGTTCCAAATGGGGAGCAAGACACTGGAAACATGGAGGCTGATTGGAAAGATGGTTTAATGGTGGACAGGACCACATGGTTTTGAGGTCCTGGGCAAAATAGGCGCATGGGTGAGAGAAAGAGAGAGAGAGAGAGAGAGAGAAAGAGATTTATACCCTCTGTTGGGCTTTGAATTTAAGGTTGTATTCTGATTGGTTGTCAGACTCCCATGGGGCCATGCAGGGGTAACTTTGTAAGTTGTCTTTTGAGTCCCAAGCTTGGTTGACTCTTGCTGGGTGATGCAATCTCCCCAGGTGCCATGTGGTGAGTTCTGTTGTTAGATGGGTAGGGGGCTAATCCTATCTTTGTTGGATCTTGGGTAAGGGCATTTGCTTATGAATAGACCTAGCTATCTCTTTATCTCTTAAGTGCTGTCATCTGCTGTGGGCTATTGAAAGTCTGGAGGCTATTAAGAGTGAGTCTGCTTCCTGCCTTAAAAAACATGTTTCTCCATTTCTCATCCAGGGAGCTATAGTATTCTGCCTTTTTAATATTTCCTAGAATATTTCATTCTTCTAGGAGAGGGGTGGGTGCTAACTTCCTACACTGGTAAGCAATGCTTCTCATAAATGACCCAAAAGTGCTTTTTCAAGAGGCAACTGGACCTTCCGGTTTTTCCTTGACGACGTTTCGCTTCTCATCCAAGAATCTTCTTCAAGCAGATGAGCAGATGAGAAGCGAAACGTCTTCAAGGAAAAACAAACTCTAGTTGCCTCCTGAAAAAGCACCTTTGGGACAACCATGACCTGGATGACTGAGAATCTCCACAGACATTTTAGCTTCTCACAAGTGCTAAGCAACAAAATACCAAAGCAAGGTTAAAATTAAGGTTGTCAAGTCATACAAGACAGTGGTGGGTTGCTACCGGTTCGCCCCAGTTCAGGCGAACTGGTAGCGGCAGGAGCAGGAGGCTCCGCCCACCCACCCGGACAGATCTGCGTATGCGCAGAAGCATCGCGCCCACGAGTGTGCGCACACCCACAAGCGATCCGATAGTGGCCGAAATTGAAACCCACTATTGATACAAGAGCTACGTCTACAGTTTTAATTGACTTAGTTAAGCTTGTGGTATAAACACAGCCCAAGTCCTCTTCCACTTAATTGGATCTGCTTCCCCTTGCTTTGCAGACTATGTGGAAGCTAACTAGGGCAGATCTGTGGTAAAATCTTACCCTACCCCTTATTTCATTAGTGGTGGTTCCTGGGACAGATGGTGCATAGCACAAATAAACAGCTGATGCTATTTCATCTTACTTTCTTGAAATATTTCTTTTTTTTTGTTATGAAAAAGTGGCTGATGCAATGGCTGATGCATCACCATGGCATAATAAAACACTGATCCTGAAAGATCCCAATACATAGCTTATAATCAGCAGATAGTGTAAACCAGGAGTGAAATCCTGCAGGTTCTGACAGGTTCTGGAGAACTGGTAGCAGACATTTTGAGCAGTTTGGAGAACCGGTAGCAGAAATTTTGAGCAGTTCAGAGAACTGGCAAATACAACCTCTGGCTGGCCCCAGAGTGGAGAGGGAATGGGGATTTTGCAATGTCCTTCCCCCAGGAGTGGGGAGGGAATGGGGATTTTGCAGTATCCTTCCCCTGGAGTTGGGGAAGGAATGGGGATTTTGCAGTATCCTTCTCCTGGAGGGGGGAGGGAATGGGGATTTTGCAGTATCCTTCCCCTGGAGTTGGGGAGGGAATGGGGATTTTGCAGTATCCTTCCCCTGGAGTTGGGGAGGGAATGGGGATTTTGCAATATCCTTCTCCTGGAGGGGGGAGGGAATGGGGATTTTGCAGTATCCTTCCCCTGGAGTTGGGGAGGGAATGGGGATTTTGCAGTATCCTTCCCCTGGAGTTGGGGAGGGAATGGGGATTTTGCAATATCCTTCCCCCAGGAGTGGGGAGGGAATGGGGATTTTGCAGTATCCTTCTCCTGGAGTGGGGTGGGAATGGAGATTTTGCTGTATCCTTCCCCTGCCGCGCCCACCAAGCCACGCCCACCAAGCCACACCCACAGAACCAGTAGTAAAAAAATTTGGATTTCACCACTGCTGTAAACTTACAAAATGGGTTACGTAAATAAGTTTCATGCACAATATCTCAACCAGCCCTAGTTTAACTTAAGTCTCTCGCGGTCACTGAGGAAGAACAGCTGATTGCTTAAGGGAGCTAAACTGTTCCATAACTTCCAATGTATTTCCAAAATGAAAACCAGAAAAATCTTCTATTCTTGTAACACCTACTGCTTAGATCAAGGGTCCCCATGGTTTGTGTACTGATTGTGCTCTTCTCTACTGCCTGTATGGGCCTTTTCCAAAAAAAGAGAAGTGGGTTAAAAAAATCTTTAATCTCTGATGGGATTAACAGGGCATTAGTCATAATTCCAAAGCACTCAAAGACTTGGGCTGCATTCATATAAGATGCTTAATCTTACATAACAAGTTGCCATCAAGATTATAATGAATCAAATTTAGCGCCTTCTACAGGTACAGGGACACGGTGGCTCAGTGGCTAAGACGCTGAGTTTATCGATCGAAAGATTGGCAGATCAGCAGTTCGAATCCCTAATGCCGTGTAACGGGATGAGTTCCCGTTACTTGTCCCAGCTTCTGCCAACCTAGCAGTTTGAAAGCACGTAAAAAATGCAAGTAGAAAAATAGGGACCACCTTTGGTGGGAAGGTAACAGTGCTCTGTGCACTTTTGGCGTTTAGTCGTGCCGGCCACATGACCACGTCTTCTGTCATGAATGTTACCTTTATCATTGTAGCATATTTTCAAAATTTAGTTTTCACTCTTATATAATCCCTAAGGGACCTGTTTTCCAATTTGGTATCAGATTTATCTTTGTGGATATCAAGATATAATTTAATAAATTATGATATGTCCTGGAATAATCCCTAGTAGAAATATTTGAGAGTTCAGTCCAAATTGTATTTGAAATTGCTTTTGGTATATATATCTTTTATATTTCTTTTTGAGAGTTTTTTTTTTTTTACATAGCCACCACATATGATAACATGTTCCTTCATGGACGTGGTATTTCCAAAAGTTTTATCTATTTTTGTTATTATTGTTGAAGTTATATTGCAGGTAGGAAACATTTTATACCATTTTTTTAAAGATCTTTGTTATCCTGCTTTCATCATTTATTTAAAATAAATAACTCAAAGTGACGAACAAACATAATACTCCTTCCTCCTCCTTTTTTCCTCACAACAACAACACTATGAGGTGTTGAGAGAGAATGGCTGGCTCAAAATCACCCAGCCGGCTTTCATGGCTAAGGCGGAATTAGAACTCACAGTCTCCTGGTGATTGGCCCAAAGTCACCCAGCCAGCTTCCATCCTAAGGCAGAACTAGAACTCACAGGCTCCTGGTTTCAAAGCTGCAAGCTTAACCATTAAACTCAACCATCTCTCTTAACTTTCCCTTAAATTATAGTATAGATTGGGGTAAATTTAATAGATTTCCCCCTAATTCTTTCCAGAATAGAATAGAATAGAATAGAATAGAATAGAATAGAATAGAATAGAATAGAATAGAATAGAATAGAATAGAATAGAATAGAATAACAGAGTTGGAAGGGACCTTAGAGGTCTTCTAGTCGAACCACATGCTTAGGCTGGAAACCCTATAACCACTTCAGACAAATGGTTATCCAACATCCTCTTAAAAATTTCCAGTGTTGGAGGATTCATAACTTCTGCAGGCAAGTTGTTCCACTGATTAATTGTTCTAACTGTCAGGAACGTTCTCCTTAATTCTAAGTTCATTCTCTCCTTGATTAGTTTCCACCCATTGCTTCTTGTCCTGCCCTCAGGTGCTTTGGAGAATAGATTGACTCCCTCTTCTTTGTGGCAACCCCTGAGATATTGGAAGACTGCTATCATGTCTCCCCTAGTCCTTCTTTTCATTAAACTAGACATACCCAGTTCCTGCAACCTGTTTTTCCTATGTTTTAGCCTCCAGTCCCCTAATCCTCTTTGTTGCTCTTCTCTGTACTCTTTCTAGAGTCTCAACATCTTTTTCACATCGTGGAGGCCAAAACTGAATGCAATATTCCAAGTGTGGCATTACCAAGGCATTATAAAGTGGTATTAACACTTCACGTGATCTTGATTCTATCCCTCTGTTTAGGCAGCCCAGAACTGTGTTGGCTTTTTTGGCAGCTGCTGCACACGGCTGGCTCATATTTAAATGGTTGTCCACTTAGGACTCCCAAGATCCCTCTCGCAGTTACTTGTGACAGTTACAGTTACTACAATACTAATTATGGTATTGTAATTGTTTCATTCAAATTTTGCATCCTCTTTATCGTAAGTTTGAAGCACAGTAGCTTCCACTAACTCCGTGTGTTCAGGAGATCTGTAGAATTATGACATACAGGCTGGTTAGAAACTAGGTAATCCAGCAACGGGAACCAGGTTGGGGAACGTAAATAATAGATTATAAGGACTGAATGTGGCACTGATCCGTCTTCCTTCCTGCCAGTTTTCAAGTTCTTTTTGTAATCCATTTCTGCACTTCAATAGTTAAGTTGGCTCACTGTTGCTTTTTACAGATCATTTTATATCTTTTTTTTATAGACTGTAAAGCTGGATGGCTGTTGTCTATCAAAATACCTGTTCGGCTCAAACATCTTTTACATCATTCTTTCCAATCTCTCTGCTCTTTAACATTTTATAGGCTTATTTTTCTGACATATTCTGTCCCTCTTTCCCTCTCAATTTGGAGAACTTCCTCCCCTCCCTCTTTAGTTTTCCCAGTTCAGTTCTGCTTCTTAAGCAACTTTAGAAAACTTCTCTCTTCGAGTAAAAAAACAACAACAACTTCTTTTTCTTTTAGCAAATCCCTTGTTTTTATAGCTGAATGGCACCTGTTTGTTTCTGGGATGAATCCACCCCGCAAGAACGTTAATCTTAATTACTACTTTCCCATCTTCTGAGATTTAGTGTCTTATCTGTAGTTCCTGTCTGAATCCCGCCTTGTTTGTTCCTTAACAACAGCTGACTCCAGCCTCTCCTTCCCTCCCTGCATTTGGAATGGAGTATTCCAAAGAGGCCATTCAGAAATTTGTATCTCTCAATTCCCTGTCCCCAACATTTTGTCAGCAAAAGGTCTAATATCATTACCTGTTTATTGAACTTGGACAGCTTCTCTGAAGTGATAGATGAAGGGAGGAGGAGGAGGCGGAGGAGAAATAGGAGGAGGAGAAAGGGATGGAGATTGAGGAGGAGGAGGAGGAGGAAGAAGAGGAGGAGGAGGAGGAAGGGATGGAGGAAGAGGAAGGAGGAAGGAGGAGGAAGAAGGAGGAAGAGGAGGAGGAGGAGGAGAAACAGGAGGAGGAGGAAGGGATGGAGGAAGAAGAAGAAGAAGAGGAGGAGGAAGAGGAGGAGGAGGAGAAAGAAGAAGAGGAAGAAGAAGAGGAAGAGGAAGAAGAGGAGGAGGAAGGGATGGAAGAAGAGGAAGGAGGAAGAAGGAGGAAGAGGAGGAGGAGAAACAGAAGGAGGAGGAAGGGATGGAGGAAGAAGAAGAGGAGGAGGAGGAAGAGATGGAGGAGGAGGAGGAGGAAAGGATGGAGGAAGAGGAAGGAGGAAGAGAAACAGGAAGAGGAGGAAGGGATGGAGGAAGAGGAGGAGGAAGAAGGAGGAGGAAGAGGAGAAACAGGAAGAGGAGGAAGGGATGGAGGAAGAAGAAGAAGAAGAAGAAGAAGAAGAAGAAGAAGAAGAAGAAGAAGAAGAAGAAGAAGAAGAAGAAGAAGAAGAAGAAGAAGAAGAAGAAGAAGAAGGAGATGACGACTTTGAACAGTTGCTAAATGAATGGTTGTAAGTCAAGGACTATCTGTAGTCTAGCAAAATCCACCACTGTAAGAGAGGAAGGAGGTAGGGTAGGAGATGACAAAAGGAGCAGGGTAATATTTCTGGTGCTTTCCAAAGGAAGGGAAGGCAAGGATAAACAAGAGTAATACATTTTTCCTCTACACATGCTTAGATGTTCATTCTGTAGTGCGGAATGAAGAATTCCATGAACATCTGGAAGGAGATGAGCAATGATGTCACGTACAACAAGATGCCATCACCTGAATTCCCTACTTGTGCCATGTGCCTGATGACATCACACCTTGTACTAGGCGCCCTTGTTACACTTTTGTATCTGTACCAGTAGACCTCGACTTACAACAGTTCATATAATGACCATTCAAAGTTACAGCAGCACTGGAAAAAAGTGACTTATGACCATTTTTCACCCTTATGACTTTTGCAGCATCCCTGTGGTCATGTGATCAAAATTCAGATACTTGGCAACTGACTCACATTTATGACAGTGATCCCCCTTTGCAACCTTCCGACGAGCAAGGTCAATGGGGGAAGCCGGATTCACTTAACAGCTTAAAGGTAAAGGTAAAGGTTCCCCTCACACATATCTGCTAGTCGTTCCTGACTCTAGGGGGCGGTGCTCATCTCCGTCTCAAAGCCGAAGTGCCAGCGCTGTCCGAAGACGTCTCCGTGGTCATGTGGCCGGCATGACTCAATGCCAAAGGCGCATGGAAAGCTGTTCCCTTCCCACCAAAGGTGGTCCCTATTTTTCTATTTGCATTTTTTACGTGCTTTCGAACTGCTAGGTTGGCAGAAGCTGGGACAAGTAACGGGAGCTCACTCCATTACGCGGCACTAGGGATTCGAACCGCTGAACTGCCGACCTTTCGATCGACAAGCTCAGTGTCTTAGCCACCGATCCACCGCGTCCCTTAACCGCTTACTTAACAACTAACTTAACAGCTTACTTAACAACTAGCTTAACTAACTTAACAACTTCAGTGATACACTTCACAACTGTGGCAAGAAAACGGGACAAAATTCACTTGACAACTGTCCCATTTGTAGTTGTAAGTCGAGGACTTCCTGTATATGATCCTGCTAGGCCTCTCTGGTTGCAACTTGAAGCTTGGCAACCTTTCTGATTTGTTACTGCAGGGGTGAACGTGAGGGGAATCCTGTAAATCATCCGTGTGGAAAGGTCTGGAAAAAGGGAGGCCTGTTGAACTGAGCTGCATTTATCCCCAAGGGAAGCAAGCATTGAATTTCAGCCTGACTTCCACCATAAGAAGATATCAGCTTTGGAATGAAGGTGAAGACTGAAGGTTGTCCTGGCAAAAAAAAACCTGGCTGCTTGAATCGTACCTTGCAGTCCATGAAAGGCTGGGTGATAAATCTCGACCCGACTGACTGTGGAAATGTCACACAAGCGTGGTTTCTCAGTGTATAAAAACTGTATGGCGATGACATGTACAGCAGTGGCCAAAATTGTGGAAACCTTTTTGGGAAAAGTGTATTTTCTAAAACTAGCTAATGACACCACTTTTTTTTTTTGGAGTAGTGCCATAAAATTATATAACAATGGAAAGATAATTTAATCAAGAACATAATGCAATAACTTTTATGAAGGATTTGCTATTAGAATAACAGTTACAGTATAAAGAAGAAAAGTGAAACACGTAGAAAAAAACAGATATACAAAAATTATCACCATAGAAAAAACGAGAGATACAAAAATTATCACCATAGAAAAAACGAGATATATAGAAAAATTATCACCATGTCAGTTAATACTTAGTTGGGTAACTTTTAGCATGAATTACGGACTTACAATGTAAGTGGAGTGAACCAAGTCTTTTAATTCTGCAGCTGTTATAATGTAAACCCAAGATGGAAGGATTGCTTCTATTAACTGGGTTTTATTGCTGGGTTGCTTCTGACCAGGAGTGAAATCCAGCAGGTTCTGGAGAACCGGTAGTGGAAATTTTGAGCAGTTCGGAGAACTGGCAAATACCACCTCTAGCTGGCCCCAGAGTAGGGTGGGAATGGAGATTTTGCAGCAACCTTCCCCTGGAGTGGGGTGGGAAAGGAGATTTTGCAGTATCCTTCCCCCAGGAGTGGGGAGGGAATGGGGATTTTGCAGTATCCTTCCCCTGGAGTGGGGAGGGAAAGGAGATTTTTCAGTATCCTTCCCCCAGGAGTGGGGAGGGAATGGGGATTTTGCAGTATCCTCCCCCTAGAGTGGGGTGGGAAAGGAGATTTTGCAGTATCATTCCCCTGGAATGGGGTGAGAATGGAGGTTTTGCAGTATCCTTCCCCTGGTGTGGGGTGGGAATGGAGATTTTGCAGTATCCTTCCCTACCACGCCCACCAAGCCACACCATGCCCACAAAACCACACCCAGAGAACCGGTAGTAAAAAAATTTGGATTTCACCACTGCTTCTGACTAACAAGTTTCTTTAGTCGGCTCCATAGATTTTCAATTGGGTTAAGATCTGGGCTATTCCCCCCCCAAAAAAGTGGTGTTATTAGCCATCAAACCTCAAAAATACACTTTTCCCAAAAGGTTTCCACAATTTTGGCCACTACTGTAAGTAATAACTTTTAAAGAGAGAATCCTGAGCAGGAATTCTAAGGACTTAGAGATCCTGTCATTTTTGCTGCTGTAGATTAAATTGTTTGCTTGATTATGTGCCATCACGTTGCTATCAAACCCGTATTGACCATGTAGATATATGTATATAACAGAATAATGGAGTTGGAAGGGATCTTGGAGGATCTTCTAGTCCAACCACCTGCTCAAGTGGCGGGAGTGGCGGGCGCACGAGAGCGCAAGCACGTGCTGCTGGCGCAAGTGGAGCTTCACTCACATGCACGATTGGCCGTTGCTTGCATAACCCAGTTCCAAACAGGCCATGGCCCAGTAGTGGGCTGCAGGCTCAGGATTGGGGACCCCTGCCCTATATCATTTCGATCAAGCGGCTTGTCTGAATTCAGTCTCCTGGTGATTGATCCAAAGTCACCCAGTTGGCTTTCAGGCCTAAGGTGGGACTAGAATTCACAGTCTCCTAGTGATTGACCCAAGTCACCCAGCTGGCTTTCATGCCTAAAGTGGGACTAGAATTCACAGTCTCCTGGTGATTGACCCAAGTCACCCAGCTGGCTTTCATGCCTAAAGTGGGACTAGAATTCACAGTCTCCTGGTGATTGACCCAAGTCACCCAGCTGGCTTTCATGCCTAAAGTGGGACTAGAATTCACAGTCTCCTGGTGATTGACCCAAGTCACCCAGCTGGCTTTCATGCCTAAAGTGGGACTAGAATTCACAGTCTCCTGGTGTTTGGCCCAAAGTTGCCCAGTTGGCTTTCATACCTAAACTGGGACTAGAACTCACATTCTCCTGGTTTCTAGGCCAGCACTTTAGCTACTACACGAAACTCTATTATTCTCTATTTATTTATTATCTCTTTTATTCATTAAACATGAAACTCAGTCAACTGAACATTTAAAAATGTGTCACAAATACGATTGACTGGTGCTAATGGTTGATATGGGGTGCTGCCAGCGTCCTAAGTATCAACCAAGTACCTTCTTAAAATATACGATGTTCCAAGTAGCGCAGTTTTTTGCAGTTCCGCTGGTGTTATTTTAGGAAGCTGCAATTTCTTGATGTGTTTTATAAAATTCTTGGACATGGTGCCAAGTGCCCCGATGACAATGGGTATCACTGTGACATGTTTCATCCATAGACGTGTAGTTTCAATGGCCAGGTTGCAATATTTCGTGATTTTTTTTCCAGTTCTTTTTCTTCGACTCTGGCGTCTCCTGGTACAGCAATGTCAATAAATTGTACGTTTCTGTTCTCGACAACTGTGATATCTGGTGTATTGTGTTCCAAATGACGATCTGTCTGTATTCGAAAGTCCCACAAGATCTTCACCATCTCAGTTTCAACAACTTTTTTGATGATTTCTCAATTTTCTTCGGCTGTCCAAGTTTTGCGCTTTTGTCCCAATCGCTTTACAGTTGCATGCCCTGGTCCCCCAGCAGTAGCAACTGAGCCCTTTACCCCATTTTTCGACAGATGTCCATAGCATCTGACGTGGTCCTTGTTGACCCGGGCAACGACCGATCCGGTATGGAATTTTGTTGATTTCTTCTCATCATTGGTGATGGTAGGTGCCTGGGTTGGTTCATGGTGGCTAAACGACTACCAATCCGAAGATCGGCAATCCCATAACCATAGGGACTGCACCTGATAGCCGTCCAGGCCCAGCCACAGGTTATTATTATTATTGTTGTTGTTGTTGTTATTATCTAAAGACAAAGATATAATATATTTATTATTTATTTATTTATTTATTAGTTCGATTTATATGCCGCCCTTCTCCGGAGACTCAGGGCGGCTTACAATGCTTTTAAGCAATAGCCTTCATACTTTTGTATATACCTGCTTAGTAGGGCTTTTGGGCCCCCCTAAGCGGTGTTCTTTTTTTTATACAAAGTCAGCTTATTGCCCCCACAAACCGGGTCCTCATTTTATCTACCTCGGAAGGATGGAAGGCTTAGTCAACCTTGATCCTGGTGAGAATTGAACTCGCAGTAATTGCAGGCAGCTGGCAGCTAAATACTACTTTAACAGTAGTTTAGTCCACTGCACCACCAGGTATCATATGTATGCTATTGTGAGCAGGATAGGAACCTATCATAACTATAGTTGAGATAGCAAGGCAATTTCTGAGAGAATCCTGATTTTAAAAGCTGTTTCGACAAAGGTCTTGCCTGTGTAAAATAAGCTATTTTCCCCCATCCTCCTTGAGGGGAAAGCAAAAAGGAGGGGCTTTCCGGTTTTGGAGGCTGCTACATTCCACGCAGAAGGCACAAAATTGATGCCTGGCAAAGCCCAAAGGTCAGTGGGATGGCATGGGGTGGTGTGAGGAAGTCGACAAGCTGGATTTAAAATGTGCAATTGAAACCAAGGCCAAGTCTTAATTGCCCAAAAGCATCTCTAGTGCATCTTCAGGAAGATAGGAATCCAATACAAGAGGAACATCCTCCCCGCACCCCACCAAGAAAAAACAAGAAAGATGCTCAAAAGCTAAAGATGAGGGGGGAAAAATCGCCACCCAACACAATGGAGGGATGGTTGAAGATGGTGACGCAACTTGCCGAGATGGCTAAATTGACTTCTTTGATCAGAGAAAAGACCCCATCTATGTTTATTGCTGAAAATAAACCCCTTATGGACTTTTTATGCGAAGCAGAAAACAAAATGAAGTTAGGATTTATGGTTTTAATGATAAAACAGGATAGATTATGTGGGTGGGGGTTGGGGTGGAATGAGTTCTACTGTAACCTTATAGCAAGAGGTTTACCTGCTGTAAAGAAAATAGAAAGCTCCTTTTTTATACTTTATAGATTTATAGCATAGCAGCGTTGGAAGGGACTTCGGAGGTCTTTCTCTTTCTTTCTTTCTTTCTTTCTTTCTTTCTTTCTTTCTTTCTTTCTTTCTTTCTTTCTTTCCTTCCTTCCTTCCTTCCTTCCTTCTTTGTTTTTTCTTTCCCTCTTTTCCTTTTTTCTTTCTCTTTTCTTCCTTTCCTTTCCTTTCCTTTCCTTTCCTTTCCTTTCCTTTCCTTTCCTTTCCTTTCCTTTCCTGTCCTGTCCTGTCCTGTCCTGTCCTGTCCTGTCCTGTCCTGTCCTTCCCTCCCTTCCTTTCCTTTCCTGTCCTTTCTTGTCCTTTCTTCCTTTCCTTTCCTTTTCTTTCTTTTCTTTTCTTTTCTTTTGTTGTCTTTTGTTTTCTTTTCTTTTCTTTTTCCTTCTTTCCTTTCCTTTCCTTTCCTTTCCTTTCCTTTCCTTTCATTTCCTTTCCTTTCCTTTCCTTTCCTTTCCTCCTTTCCTGTCCTGCCCTGTCCTGTCCTGTCCTATCTTCCCTTCCCTTCCCTTCCCTTTCCTTTCCTTCCCTTCCCTTCCCTTCCCTCCCTCCCCGTCCTTTCCTTTCCTTTCCTTTCCTTTCCTTTCCTTTCCTTTCCTTTCCTTTCCTTTCCTTTCCTTTCCTTTCCTTCCCTTCCCTTCCCTTTCCTTTCCTTTCCCTTCCCTTTTGCAGCCATAGCTCTTTCTTTCCCCTTTCCCCTTTTCTTCCTTTATTTTCGTTTCTATGAGTTCTTTTGCCTTCTCTCTCAAAAGTTTTAATAAAATTATACATATATATTCATATTTTAAAAAAAGGAAAGACACCCCAAAACTAAGCTAGAGCTCTGAACCCAGACTTGAAAATTGCATGAAATGCAATCCGGATGCTGCCTTCCTCCCTCCCTCCCTCCCCCTCTCCCCTCCCCCGCTTCCCTGGTCTGTCTTTGGTAAATACTACCATGCTAATGGAGCCCCGAGGGAATGGGACAGCGAGGGGAGGGAGATACCTGGTCAAAGCCATGCCTGATCCATAGGGGGTGGGGGCACCTCCTGGCCTTCCCTTCCACCTGTAACAGCAGCATCCTTTTTTCACTTGGATACAACAAGTCCAAGTGTAAACCCGTGGGAACCGGCCTTTCACTCTCGTGCCTTTTGAAGGGGCATGGAATCTGACCTCAGGGACAATCTGGGGTTTTCCCCCCACCCCCTTTTGCTCAAAGGCAGAGCAGGTCTGCCTCCTCCACTCCTCCATCCTGACAGTGCATATGTGGGGCTCATCAGTGCATTACTCTGTTGGCTCCTTTTAACTCTCGCTCACGTCCCCCCAACCCCATACCACGAAAAAAAAAATCAGTGCGGAGCGAATGCTGCTGGCTGTTGTTATCCTTGCCATGATTGATTGCCGTTTTGGTCTAGGAATGCGGAGAGGAAGATGTGGAGTTTAAAATACAAAGTTTGCCCGAGATAATGCGCCCACAAGAATAATCTCAGTTGCAATTTCAGAAACAGGGAAAGAAGAAACAGGAGCCGGATAGTTTTATCAGCAGCTTGGGTGTTAAATCTTGAATGTTCAATGCCGTAATATACAGCTCTCTCTCTCACACACATGTTCGCTGTCAAACAAAGCACATCGGCTCAGGAATTTGAAGAAGTTCGATCTGCATAGACGTTTGTGCCAGGCAATATACAATCCTCCTCCTTAGGAAGAAAAATAAAACAAGTTCATGGATTTGTCCCTTAAATAAAGACATTTCGCAGCAAGAGAGGCTTATAAATTTCCTAATTCGGAAGAAACGAGTGCATCAAGGAAGCTCTAGCGGTTGCCCAGAAGGACCAATTTGCAGGATGTTGGTTGTTAACCACATTTATCCTCTTCTTTATATGGGAAGTTATAGGCAAGGAAGTTGCTGAACTGGATTGATCTGTGGCAGTAAGGTTTCTTGGTGTATTTCTCCAGAAATCAACACTTTAAAATAAGCAATGCAGGTAGTCCCTGACTTATGACTACAATCAAGCCCAAAATTTATGTTTCTAAGCAAGACAGTTGTTCATCGAGTGTTGTCCCATTTTACGACCTTTCTTGCCACAGCTGCTAAGTGAATCACTACAGTTCTTAAGTTAGTAATATGGTTGTTAAGCGAACCCGGCTTCCCCATTGACTTTGCTTGTCAGAAGGTCGCAAAAGGGGATCAAATAACCTCAGGACACTGCAATCGTCACAAATATGAGCCAGTTGCCAAGCATGGGCATGGGGGGGGGGCAGGGATTTTTGCTACTGGTTCTCCGAACCACCCGCCTCCATCGCTACCGGATCGGGCGATCCGGTCTGAACCGGGAGCATTTCACCCCTGGTCCAAAGTTAGATCACCCGACTGTGGTGATGCTGCAGCGGTCGTAAGTGTTAAAAATGGCCCTAAATCCCTTTTTTCAATGCCTTTGTAACTTGAAACGGTCACTAAACCGTTTAGATTGTCATGAGGGGTCCTCTCTGAGCATGCTTGTTTTCTTTCAGATGTTTCATTACCCTAACTAGGTAATATCATCAGTGCTAGTAAGGAGAGGTTGTAAGAAAGGTTGTAAGTCGAGGACTACCTATAGCCGTGGTTGTGAACCTATGGCACACGTGCCCAAAGTGGCACAGGAAGCCGTGTCGCCCGGCACGTGCGGCCTTGCCTGTTTGTCTTCCAGTTTTCTGGTGCGCAAGCGTGTGCAACAATCAGCTGTCCTTCGTGCGCGCGGCAGTGTCAAAAACCAGTGTGCTCAAGCACACTGGCTAGCTGATCGTTGGGTGCACATGCGCGCTAGAACCCAGAAGTTCAGCTTTTCCGAAGCATGGCCCCAATGAGCGTGCACGCGATGTTTCCGCGTGAAGGTTCGCCATCACTGACATATAGTAATTTACTACTGGGACTTCTTCCGGAAAGGAAATTCCTGGATGGCATAAAGCAATTTGGCCTAAAAATAAGGTGACCAACTTTTTTACAATGAGAAGGAGGACACAAATAAATTGAAGAAAAAAAATATCGTAAATAAAAGAAACATTTAATTCATTGCAACAATGAGTCTAATGCGTGTGTGTGTGCCGTGTTGTGTTTCGGTAAGAAATAAACAAAGCCACTTGCGCGCGGCACACTCTCTCAAAACAATTCTCCTGTGCAGAGCGCACGCGTCTCATAATTGCGTCTTGCCGCACTGTACCGAGCCTTGATGAATTGTCATATCAAATACAAATATGTCACATCACATGCGACGGATCGGATCAGCATCGATCGAATACGGAGATTTACAGATTAGTCTTCAAATATCGAAAAGGATGACATGTAGGAGGACACTTTTCGAGAGAGACAGAACTTACAAAAGAAGGACTGTCCTCCCTAAAGAAGGACGATTGGTCACCTTACTAAAAAGAATTTGAACACCTCATCCGTTATCCGTGAAAATTACAGCAAACTTTTGCAGTTGGTCCAATCCATCCTGGTCACTTGGATGAATCAGGCCTTCTCGTTCAGACTAGAAAAAAATGCTCATTCTGAAGACACAGCAATTCCCATATTATTTCTGGAGGGTGTACTATGCTAATTATATATTCCAGCCTTCCGCTTGTGCTCCTTGAGAAAAGTTGCTTGGGTTTTCATGGGATGCTACTTGCTCGACTGGTTATATATTACCAAGCTGATCCAGGAGCATGGGAAAATGCCATTGTGACAAGCCCATACTGTATCAAATCCCAGGACAGTGCTCTGTTTGATACCTCCAACTCAGACAACATCCAATCTTCCAGAACAGCTTATTATGAAAAGCATTTCTCACAACTTCTGACAGACATGCAGGCGCAAAGCCAGAAATGTCATCAGTCGTGGCAGGGAGATTTTAATGCAGTCTGTGGGATGGGAGGGAGGCGGGAATCGTAAGTCAAAACAACAAAAACCTGCCGATGAATAGTCTACAATACCAGTCCCTTTTCTGCTCCTGGTCCTCAAGATGCAAGAGATGGAGATCTCCCAGGAGGACCTCAGGACTTTAAAACAGACAATGATAAGATGCACCCCTGCACTGATTAAATCCTTTAATAGCATCTTATAGTGTCCTAATTGAAGACCCACAGAAGGAGTTGCCAAGTCTTGGAGCACTTTGTCGATCCTTCTCGCTGTTTTCTGAAGCGCTGGAAACAATTAGGTAAAATACGACCTCTTTGCTTTCCCAGATATTCCCCTGGA
Source organism: Pituophis catenifer annectens (assembly GCF_029215685.1). NCBI lineage: Eukaryota > Metazoa > Chordata > Lepidosauria > Squamata > Colubridae > Pituophis > Pituophis catenifer. The sequence goes on along the minus strand of NW_027256886.1, from coordinate 6,222,566 downwards.
AAGAAATTAAAAAAAAAAAAGAAAAAGAAAAAAAAGAGGCAATATCATTCAATCTGTGCTACAGATTGACATGCCATCTTAATTGCCCTGGCATTTTCCCAACGAATCCAGAAAGCTGCAGTTTGGCAAAAGGGCTGAGAAGTTTCAATTGTAGATCTTCCCGCTCCTCGTCTTCCCATCCTGTACAGCCAGAATGGCAGTTACCAAGGTTTCCCCCCACCAACCCATCCCCAGGAGGGCGGGGGGGGGAAGGAAGGACAATTAAAGGAATTGAAGGCCATCATTGTTGCAAAATGAATCCGACTCCACCGCAGCTCGGCTTGCTCATGTGGAGGCTGAAAGTGGAGAGAAGACACAGAAGTCCTTACAAATTGGGTTTCACAATGTATCCATCCCGACCCATTCACAGTCCCCCTTTTGCAATTTGAAAGGGAAAGTCAAGGGGGCCTTCCTAATTGCGTTTGCTTGTCCTCCGGCTGAAATCCCTGCCATTTAGGAGATCGGTGCTTCCTAAGGTCGTGTTTGACTGCTGATAATTGGTCCTTTTCTTAGCCGTAATGAAAAAATTGTTTAACGTTGCCTCTTTTATGTTTCTTTTTCTTTCTTCTTTTAAACTTCTCAATCCAGTCAAATGTTTCTTAACCTCAGCTACCACTGGCTGGGGAATTCTGGGAGTTGAAGTCCACACATCCTAATATGGCTGAGGTTGAGATACGGAGGAGGTCAAGCAATTGTGTAGCCGCTGTCCAAATGAAAGTCGGAGACCCGGACACAAAGTTGTAGTTTTATATCAATGAATATATTTAGCATTTATGTTTAGAGCAAGCAAGATAGTCAGGAACATCATGAGGTAAATCAAACAGCATACAGAGCACCCAGAAGAAAAAGGCGGGAAAAATAGAAACTCCCCCTTTATGCCACAAGAACCAATCATAGCTCAGATTGCCTCATGCATGAACCAGCACTCTCCCAACTAATCAACTACAAGTGTGTGTTATGGCCCATTAAATGCTTTACTATTCCAGCTACTAAATTAAATATCCTAACAGGTGATCTGGTCCAGTTGTGTCCAACCTTGGCAACTTTCAGATTTATGGACTTCAGCTCCCAGAATTCCCCAGCTAGCATGGCCCGTTTTTGCTCCCAGGAGGCTTCAAGGAGGCCTCCTAGGCCCAAAATGGGTCACCGGGGGGTGGCACACACCCCCGTGGCCCGTTTTTGCTCCCAGGATGCTTCAGAGAGGCCTTCTAGGGTCAAAATGGGGCACGGGGGGATGGCGCATCCCACCCATGACCCGTTTTTGCTCCCAGGGTGTGTGTGAGGGAAGACGAGTGCTGCCAATCACAACCTCCTGGCCACGCCCACCATGGCCATGCCCACCCAGCTGGTCATTAGGGCAGAGAATGAGTTGTTAAATTATTTCAATCCCACCACTGCTTACAACCATCTGTTTAGTGACTGTTTGAAGTTATAACGCCACTGAAAAAAATGACTTTTGATTGGCCTTACAAGTGCCACAGCATCCATATATTCATGTGATCAGAATTACGGGACCTGGCAACTGGCATGTATTTACAATAGTTGCAACATTCTGGGCTCACACCATCACCATCTGTAACCTTCCCAGCCAGCTTCCGACAAGCAAACCCAATGGGGAAGCTGGATTTGCTGAATGGTTGTGTTATTCATTTAACAGTGGTACGCTTAACACCTGTGGTTAAAAAGGTCATAAAACCAGCCCTGGCTCACTTAACAACCACACTGCTTATTAGTGGAAATTCTGGTCTCAATTGTGGTCATAGGTTGAGAACTACCTGTACTTCATCCACGTGTTGATCCCCACTCCGCTTAACATTCTTGAGTTCAACCATGATAGCCAAGGTGACCTATCTATTAAGTATCCTGCTTTATTGCTAAAAATGGAAATCCATGGCCTAAAGATTAGATTTTCCTATTGTCCCCATACATACTACAGAATAGCCCTACACCAGAGGTGGGTTTCAGTAGGTTCTGACCAGTTCTGGAGGACCAGTAGCGGAAATTTTGAGTAGTTCGGAGAACCGGTAGTAAAAATTCTGACTGGCCCTGCCCCCATCTATTCTCTGCCTCCCAATTCTCAGCTGATCGGGAGGGAATGGGGATTTTGCAGTATCCTTCCCCTGGAGTGGGGTGGGAATGGAGATTTTACAGTATCCTTCTCCTGCCACACCCACCAAGCCATGTCCACCAAGCCACACCCACAGAACAGGTATTAAAAATTTTTGAAACCCACCACTGCCCTATATACCATGCTTTTGCTGGGAAGAAACACAGATTTTTAATAGCACATTTTATCTCCCATCACTTAGAATACTGTATCCAGTTTTTGTCGCCACGATATAAAAAGGATGTTGAGACTCTGGAAAGAGTGCAGAGAAGAGCAACAAAGACGATTAGGGGACTGGAGGCTAAAACATAAGAAGAACGGTTGCAGGAATTGAGTATGTCTAGTTTGATGAAAAGAAGGACTAGGAGTGACATGATAGCAGTCTTCCAATATCTCAGGGGCTTCCACAAAGAAGAAGGAGTCAAGCTATTCTCCAAAGCACCTGAAGGCTGGACAAGAAGCAATGGATGAATACTAATCAAGAAGTGACGCAACCTAGAACTAAGAAGAAATTTCCTGACAGTGAGAACAATTAATCAGTGGAACAACTTGCCCCCAGAAGTTGTGGGTGTTCCATCACTAGAAGTTTTTAAGAAGAGATTGGAAAACTAATCTGTTGTCTGTTGTCCCCGGTTCAGACCGGTTCGCACGAACCGGTAGTAAAACCGGCAGGAGGCCCCGCCCACTGCCTCGGATGTCATCATTGGCGATTGTGCATGCACAGAAGCTTCTGCGCACATGCAGAAGCAAGATGCATGCGCAGAAGCAAGGTGCGTGCGCGATCCCGTTGTGAACCAGTAGTAAAGGTAAGTAGAACCCACCCCTGGGTCTCCTGCTTGATTAGAAGACCTCCAAAGTACCTCTCAACTCTGATACTAAAATCAGTTTATTAATCTGGGATGTAACGTATCTACTGAACACTTAAAAACAGACCCCTGAAATTAAAAAAATAAAAGTGAGAAAGTGAAACATTCCCAGCTTATTTTCCAATCTTAGACCACCAGAGATACCCATTGTATTCTTGGGTGGTCTTAAAGTGCCAAAAAAGCCCCTCCCATCATTACCCATTCTTGTATTTTACAAGGATTACAAAAAACCTACCTCCAATTCTTCATGGACATCTTCCAGGATTTTTCTTTTTCTTCTTCCACTTGGGAAGATCACCAGCTAAGAAGCCACTAGAAGTGATCATTGCTTCTTCTCCTCATCTTTGCTTTTAGCTATCCTGTGGGCTGGCTGCGGGTTTACGTTCCAGTGGCAACTTTAAGAATAGTTCTAGCCAGTAGTGGGATTCAAATAATTTAACAACCGGTTTTCTGCCCCAATGACCAGCTGGGTGGACGTGACCATGGTGGGTGTGGCCATGGTGGGCCTGGCCAGAAGGTGTGACAGGCAGCACTCGGCCTCCTGCACCCCCCTGGGAGCAAAAACGGAGCAAAATAGGGGCAGGGTGGGAAGGGGTGGGGCCAGCCAGCAATTTAACAACCAGTTTTCCCGAACCGGCCCGAACCGGCTGATCCCACTACTGTTTCTAGCTCTTTTTGAACTGACTTCAATGGTTAGTTGATATTTCACTATCTACTGGAGCTCCTGAAATCCTTGGAGGCTGTGAGAAAAGACTGCCTGCTGTTTGGAGGATTTCTCACCATAATTTTATTTTTTTTTAAAAAAAAAGTTAAAATATAGTATTCCAAAAAAAGAAAGTTTTTTTTTTTACAAAAACAAATATTTTTTAAAAAACACACACAAACAAGTCATTCAGACAAAAAGACACTGCTGTTTGGAACAAGGAGTGTTTAATTTCCCTTACTAGACAAAAGAGATAGAATCTGAGTTAGGATGTCCTACTTCCCTTGCTATCATTCATTACAAATTCACTCTCTTCTTGTTTTGCTTTTCTGTTTCTGACTTAGCTGTTGTTGTTGTTTTGTGCATTCACAGATCTCAAATCTTTCTGTATTTTAATCTTTCTATTACAAATGTACAGTTCCTGGAGATTCTATCTTTCTTTGGTTTCCTTCCTTCCTTCCTTCCTTCCTTCCCTCCCTCCCTCCTCCTTCCTTCCTTCCCTCCCTCCCTCCCTCCCTCCTTCCCTCCCTCTTTCCTTCCTTCCTTCCTTCCTCCTTCCTCCCTCCCTCCTCCCTCCCTCCCTCCTTCCTCCTCCCTTCCTCCTCCCTTCCTCCCTTCCTCTTTCCTCCCTCCCTCCTTCCTCCCTCCTTCTTTCCTTCCTTCCTTCCTCCCTCCCTCCCTCCCTCCTTCCTTCCTTCCTTCCTTCCTTCCTTCCTTCCTTCCTCCCTCCCTCCCTCCTTCCTCCCTCCCTCCCTCCCTCCCTCCCTCCTTCCTTCCTTCCTTGCATTTCCAATACTCCTTTTTCTTTCATTTCAGCACTGCAGAGATCTGTAACGATAACAGAGTTGGAAGGGACCTCGGAGGTCATCTAGTCCAGCCCCCTGCTCACCCAGGAGACCTGTACTAGGGATTCGAACTGCTGAACTTTCTGATCTTTCTCGGTTTTTCCTTCCAGTAGACATTGTTTATGACTGCATCTCTTAGTTTTTGTAGGGTTTCCTGAGCTTTCCTTCAGGGCTTCAAGCTACATCTGACCTAACGTCCATGTACTGCAGATCCATGAAAATCTGTTTTTCTGAAACCCAGTATCCGAGTCTGACTCTTTTCTGTTCCTCTCCACTTGTCATTTATTTATTTATTTATTTATTTATTTAATTTGTATACCGCCCTTCTCCCAGAAGGGACTCAGAGCGGTGAACAGCCAAAATTAAAAATACATACAATACAAAAGTTAAGATAATTAAAAAGAATTAAATCATTGGCTTCCCAATTTAAAACCCCCAAGTCATCATGAGCTTGAGAATCATATGGGCACTTGGCTTGCCCATCACCTTTACTTCCTGGACCAATTCCTACCTGTTGGGGAGAATTTGATTCAGGATAACAAACCTGAGAATATGAAAGCTTGAATTGCTGCGTAGAATGACTAAGGTTTTCATTACACAAGACCTGGTGATGAACACTGCTTTAGATGACTCCTTTAAAAAAAACAATACATTGAAAAGAAATATTTTAGTTACATTTTAGCCAGGATTATTAAAGGACTGGGAGTTTTAGTCCAAACACAGGTGTGAGAAGACCATTTGATATTAATTACCTGTTTGGTAAAGACCTACCTTTTTTCCCTCTCTACTCAGTCCTATTGTCAGGCGACACAATTGGATGATTTAAGGCTACAATCCAAGGCCCATTTAATTGAGAATAAACTCCATTCAGACAAGATGACTCACCTGGATAGGGATTTAACCCCTTTTTCTGGATTTGCACAATACCATTAAACCCCAAATGAATCAACTGGATTGGCATCGTATAGCCCTCAAAGCCACAAATCAGGCTAACCAGCGTTTGACTTGAAACTAACCAAGTTCGTTGTGCAAGCAGACAGCAGCTCAGTTTTCAGCCGGCCCAGTTGAGTGTGTTATCTGAGCTCTCAAGCTTGGGAGATGTTCTTTTCCTTCTTCGACTTGTATAGGCTTGTGCTGTCAGTGGCTTTAAAATGGCTCGGCCGAAATGCAGCGCTTGCAAGTAAAGGAAAACAGATAAGATAAAAATCACTTTAAATTTTTGAACGCATTCATCATTTCATGGTTATGCCAGGAACACAAGGGGGAAAAAAAAAAAGAACGAATTCTGCCTTTTTTTAACAGAACGGCTTTTAAAGACACAGGGCTGTTTTTGAACAGAATAACAGAGCCGGAAAGGATCTTAGAGGTCCTCTAGTCCAACCCCCTGCTCAAACAGGAAACCCTATACCAGTGGTTCTCAACTTGTGGTCCTCAGACCCCTTGAGAGGCCCTGATGTTATCACAGGGGGTCCGCGAAGACTTTAAAAAATGTTATGATTTAAATCCTGAGTTAATTCTTGGGGGAAGGCAGGCATAGCCATAATCTGTGGCCACACAAATTATTTAAAGGGGCTCCATGGTGAAGAACAGCTTGAGAATCCCTTCCAAGACTGAGTGGCTGTGGTTCCCGGCATCCCTATATAGTCAGTTGACTCCATCACTGACTATTGGGGGCGAGTCTTTGGCCCCTTCGGAGAGGGCTCGCAATCTGGGAGTCCTCCTGGATATGCAGCTGTCCTTGGAGGAACATCTGACGGCTGCTGCCAGGGGGACTTTTTGTCAGGTTCGCCTGATCCGCCAGTTGCGGCCCTTTCTTGATTGGGATGCCCTGTGCACAGTCACTCATGCCCTTGTCACCTCTCGCCTGGACTGCAACGCTCTCTACATGGGGCTCCCCTTGAAGGGCACCCGGAGGCTCCAACTGGTCCAGAATGCGGCCGCGCGGGTAGTCATGGGAGCTACCTGGCGCTCCCATATAACACCTCTCTTGCGTGAGCTGCACTGGTTCCCAGTGGTCTTCTGGGTGCGCTTCAAGATGTTGGTTATCACCTTTAAAGCGCTCCATGGCATAGGACCTAGTTATCTTCGAGACCGCCTGCTGCCACCGACGGCCTCCCATCGACCTCTGTGCTCCCATAGAGAGGGCCTCCTCGGGGTGTCATCAGCCAAACAATGCAGGCTGGTGACCCCCAGGCGGAGGGCCTTCTCTGTGGGGACACCTACCCTCTGGAATCAGCTGCCCCCAGAGATAAGGAGAATCCAAGACCTCGGTGCCTTCCGCCGTGCCCTTAAAACCTTCTTTTTCCAGCAAGCCGGGCTGGCCTAACACTTTTTAAATGTTTTAATTGGTTTGTTACTGTTTTTAATTGTGGGGCCAAATTTATATATATCTTTTAGTGGTATTTTAATATTTGTACTCTATGTTTTTATGTGGCTGTACACCGCCCTGAGTCCTTAGGGAGAAGGGCGGTATATAAATTCAAAAATAAAATAAAATAAAATAAAATAAAATAAAATAAAATAAAATAAAATAAAATAAAATAAAATAAAATAAATAAAGAATCACAGTCCTATACCATTTCAGACAAATGGTTGTCCAGTCTCTTCTTAAAATTTTGCAACCCAAAACTTCTGAAGCCAACCTGTTACACTGATTAATTGTTCTAATGGTCAGGAAATTTCTCCCTAGTTCTAGATTGGTTCTTTCCTTTATTTTTGCATTAAAAAAAAGATGTAAGTGAAGCTTCTTCTCCAGTAATATTGTACTGCAAACTAGGGCATAGAAAATCTTTGCCAGACCAATTCTCGAATACAGTTCGTCTGCCTGGAATCCACACTGTATATCGTACATTAATACAACTGAGCGAGTTCAGAGGTATTTCACGAGAAGAGTCCTCCACTTCTGTTCACAATAGAATCCCTTATGCCACCAGGCTTTAAATTTTGGGCTTGGACAACCTAGAACTACGCTGCCTACGGTCTGACCTAAGCTTAGTACACGAAATTGTCTGCTACAGCATCCTACCTGTCAATGACTACTTCAGCTTCAATAATACACGGGCAAATAATCGATACAAACTCAAGGTAAACTGCTCCAAACTCGATTGCAGAAAATACGACTTCAGCAACAGAGTGGTCAATGCCTGGAATGCTCTACCTGACTCTGTTGTTCCATCCTCAAACCCCCAAACCACTTTAACCTTAAACTGTGTACCGTGGACCTCACCCCTTTCCTAAGAGGTCCATAAAGGGGGCGTGCATAAGCGCAGCAGCGTGCCTACCGTCCCTATCCTACTGTCCCCATTTATCTGTACTCATTTCCTGTGTTCATGTCCATGTTTATACTTACACCTGTTTTCTCATACATGTTTGACAAACTAACTAAATAAATAAAAATAAATCAGTCTGTTAATTTTCCCTGGTTTTTTTTCCTCCCCCATCTAACACACTAGTCCATGCTAAGCACAAGGAGGATATTCAGATGACAAGTAATCATTATCTTAGTGCAACTATAATTACAGAAGGACCATCCCAGAAAAATTTGGCAGGAATGCTTCAAGCATCAAGTAGACCTCCCCAACAACAGCGCTTTCGCTTTCTCCGTTCCTCTGAAGTCCTAAAAGTTGGGCTTGCATTCTTAATAGCTTTTATTATTTGGAAATATAATTTAGCTAGGAACTTGTTTTCTGTGCAAGCAGTCCTCTAACTTACAACCGTTCGTTTAGTGACTGTTTGAAGTTACAAGGGCCTTGGAAAAAGTGACTTACAACCATTCCTCACTCTTATCACCGTTGTGGCATTCCCCCCATGGTTATATGAGGGGAGAGGAGAGGAGAGGAGAGGAGAGGAGAGGAGAGAAGAGAAGAGAAGAGAAGAGAAGAGAAGAGAAGAGAAGAGAAGAGAAGAGAAGAGAAGAGAAGAGAAGAGAAGAGAAGAGAAGAGAAGAGAAGAGAAGTGAGAAGTCAACCCTGAAGCTGTTTGCTATGGGTGTATTACTTGGAACCTTGACAAAGAGCCTTGGTAGTACAGTGGTCTAAGGCACCCTGTTATTAAGCTGGTTATTAAGACCAGATGCCTGCAATTACTGCAGGTTCGAATCTCGCCAATGCTCAAGGTTGACTCAGCCTTCCATCCTTTCTAAGGTAGGTAAATTGAGGACCCAGTTGTGGGGGCAATAAACTGACTTTGTATAAATATACAAAAAGGATGAAGGCTATTGCTGAGCACATTGTAAGCCGCCCTGAGTCTCCGGAGAAGGGCGGCATATAAATCAAATTAAAAAAAAAATGGAATGGAATGGAATAGGGAGTAGAATAGAATAGAATAGAATAGAATAGAATAGAATAGAAGAGTTGGAAGGGCACTTGGAGGTCTTCTAGCCCAACCCCCTGCTTAGGCAGGAAACCCTATACTTGTGGCAAGAAAGGTCATAAAATGGGGCAACACTCACTTAGCAACAGAAATTTTGGACTCAATTATGGTCGTAAGTTGAGAACTACCTGTTTCATTCCTCCTCTTGCACAAAACTCAGCCTGTGCTGGCTGTTTATGGTAAGAGAAGTAGGTCAGCCTATTGTGAAACTACAGGCAGGCGATGTTCTCCTGCAGCCTTTATGACTCTTGCACAATAGCTTCCCCTCCTGGAGGAGACCCTGGTTGACTTCTGCTGAACTTCAGGTGACTTCTCGTTGGGAGGCATGATGGGACCATCTGCCTTCTGCTCTGCTTGGCCAGTGAGTCAATCGGTGTGTTTTTCTCTGAAAGTCTTCAACCTTGACTCACATCCCTGAATGACTCCTCAAAGACTTTCTTCCCTCTGCTGCTCTCATTCTTGAATTGAATTGAATTGGATACTTTATTTGGCCAAGCGTAATTAGACACAAAAAGAATTTGTCTCCAGTGACGAAGCTCTCAACATACGTGCATGGCAACCAGAATCGTGATGATAATCACAATAAGGTAAAGGTAAAGGTTCCCCTCGCACATATGTGCTAGTCGTTCCCGACTCTAGGGGGCGGTGCTCATCTCCATTTCAAAGCCGAAGAGCCAGCGCTGTCCGAAGACGTCTCCGTGGTCATGTGGCCGGCATGATTAAACACTAAAGGCGCACGGAACACTGTTCCCTTCCCACCAAAGGTGGTCCCTATTTTTCTACTTGCATTTTTTACGTGCTTTGGTACTGCTAGGTTGGCAGAAGCTGGGACTAAAAGCATTTTTTTCTGCAACCTCTTCAGCCGAAGAGATTGTAGGGGGAAAGAAAAAAAGCCTTTAAAAGCCTCTGGTGATCCCAGCTGACTTGCCTGATCGTCAGAGGCTTCTAAAAGCATTTTTTTCTGCAACCTCTTAAGGTTGTAGAAGAAATGCTTTTAAAAGTAAAAAGAAAAAAAAAGTTGGCCACGCCCACCCAGTCACATTACCCCCCACAAGCCACGCCCACAAAATAAGCCACGCCCACAGAACCGGTAGTAAAAAAAATTAGAACCCACCCCTGGAAAGATCTCTGGATTACTTTTGGGCCAATAACCAGGAGATGGTGACTTCTAGTTCCCTCCTTAGGCATGAAAGATGCCTGGGCGACTTTGAGCCAGTCAATCTCTTTCAGCCGAGCCCACCTCACAGGGCTGCTGTTGTTGTGGGAAAATAGGAGAAAGGAGACGTATTAGGTATTTTGCTAAAGGAATTTATCCTAATCCCTTTCTGAGGATTGGCTAACCTCCTTCTGAGACATCCATTTTGTTTTTTCTGAGTCACAAACGAACACACTACATGTGTGTGTGTGTGTACATGTATGTGTATATTTTTGCTCTTCCCTCATATTCTGGGTATGTAAAACACACCGTGAGTTGCATTCAGTTTGTTCTGAGCCCATCTGCTCCTCCCATGTTGGGGGTGGGGGAAGGAGAGAATTTAATTTAATTCAATTTTTGAAAGTTCCTTTCTGGAACCAACCCCGTTTTTGAACTTGATCCTTCTCTCACCAGTTTTTCCCACAATACCAAATTTGGTTTCCTTCTACTCAGTTTTCATAGAGTTATCCTGCTGATGGATGGATGGAAAGAGTCCCAACTTCCTTTCTGTAATTCCCTTCCAACGTTCGGTTGAGTTGCAAACAATAAAAAGATTAATTTTACTGCCATTTCATATATAGCCTATTTGAGCCAAAAAAAAAAAAAAAAAAAGGAAAGAAAGAATTGACTCAGCTCTCAAATATAGTCAGAGTCCTTGGAGTCCAAAATCTCAACCTATTGGCACAGAGTCCTCGTATGTAATCTTTCACTCTTGTGAAGTTGCCAGGAGAGGACATCCATCACAGTACTAAGAGAGCCAGGAACTGCAGAGACCACATCTAGAAAACGCTACAATTGAGTAATGCAATGTAATACAATGCAATGAGACATGTGCAGATCTATACACTGGAGAAACAAAACAACCACTTCACAAAAGCATGGCATAACATAGGAGAACAAGCCCATTAGGACAAGTGTCAGCAGTCCATCTGCACTTGAAAAGACAAATGTCACTCTTTTGAAGACAGCAAAATCCACATTCTGGATAGAGAGAATCATTGGCTTGAAAGAGGGGTAAAAGAGGCCATTTATGTTCGAATTGAACATCCCTCTCTCAACAGAGTGGAAGGAATACAAAACCACATACCTCCTACCTCCTGTCTACAATGCAGTCCTTTCAGCAGTTCCAAGATTTTGCAACCATTTGCACTTTGCTTCAGGTGACCCTGGAGGCACAGATAAACCCCCAAATGGCCTCAATGGCTCTCAGAGAGAGTGCTAATGACCAGATGACTGCAAAGAAATACATCCTTCCTTCCATCCACCCCGCACCATCTTGTCAGAACATATCCTTCCACCTTCCCACCATTCAATCACAACTGATGAAGCTTCTTGGATGAGAAGCAAAATTTCCTCTTCTTCTTCTTCTTCTTCTTCTTCTTCTTCTTCTTCTTCTTCTTCTTCTTCTTCTTCTTCTTCTTCTTCTTCTTCTTCTTCTTCTTCTTCTTCTTCTTCTTCTTCTTTTCCTCCTCCTCCTCCTCCTCCTCCTCCTCCTCCTCCTCCTCCTCCTCCTCCTCCTCCTCCTCCTCCTCCTCCTCCTCCTCCTCCTCCTCCTCCTCCTTGGAAAACAAACAGTCCAGTTGCCTTTTGAAAAAAGAGCACATTTGAGTTTACAATTTTATCTTATTTATGTGACTTTTTTTTTATCCTGCATTTTTTGGTTTATAAGTACTGGGTAGTCCTTGATTTACAACCACAATTGAACCCAAGAGTTCTGTTTGCTGTTAAGCAAGGCAGTTGTTAAGTGAGTTTTGCCCCATTTTATGACCTTTTTTGTCACTGTGGTTAAGCAAATCACTGCAGTTGTTTAGTGATTCATGCAGTCGTTAAGAGACCGTGGCTTCCCTCATTGACTTTGCTTGTTGAAAGTCTCCAAAAATTGTGAGAAAACAGGCAATGCTTTTGAGAAACTGTTGATGTGTTGATGAACACTGGTGCATCACCCAAAAATGTTGTGGTGTGTCACCTTTAACACATGTGATATAGATTCACCGTCATTGTGTTCAACGCCTGTTGGCCCCAGGGGTAGGCTTCAAAAATTTTAGCAAGGGGTTCTTTGCTGGGTTGCTGGGTGGGCGTGGCCATGCTGGGCATGGCCTAGTCGGAGGCTCCGGAGGCTTTCCTCGAGCCTCCAGGAGGGCTAAAACGTCCTCCCAAGGCTCCGGACGTCTGGTAGGCCTGTTTTTCATCCTCCCTGAGCCTCCGCATGCGTCCTGTACTTACCTGCATCCAAAACGGGCCGCGTGGGGACTCCTGGGAGGGGCGGGGCAGGGTGGGTGGGGCCAGCCAGGAGTGGGATTTGGGGGTTCTCCGAACTGCACAGAATCTTAGCTAGAGGTTCTCCCGAACCCCTGTGAACTCCCAGCAGCCCACCCCTGGTTGGCCCTCAGTGAAGTTTCTGAGCTGGGGGACAATGCAAGAGGCCCTGGGAGAAGGAAGGGAAGGAGAAGCATTCTTGATGCCTGGGATTTCAAACAGAAAACTCAAAACTCAGCGAAACTCTCCTTCAACTCCCCTGACTCATTTTTTTCTTCAGAATCAGATGGGGCAGGCTGACGGTTCCACTCAACTTCTAAGTTGTGATGCCACAGCATTGGACACTGCAGAGTACAAAGAGGGTGGGGGCAAGAGGGAAAAAAATACGGGGAGTAAGGTCTCGAAACATAACAGGCTGGTGAGAAATTGCTGATGCGGATGTGTGGAAGAGAGAGAGAGAGACTGAGGAATGCTTCCTGCTCTGGGTTGTGTAGGAGTGTCGACTGTTTGTGTCTGTAGCTGATTCCTTCACAAAGGTGAGCAGGAGGGTGACTCAAGGCAACAGGGTGTGTTTTCAGGCTGAGGTATGTGAAGTGATGTTTTCATTGCTGAGCAAATAAGCCGTTCATTCGGCAAGGACGATTTCCAGTTCAACAGGAGTGGTGGGCTCTTTCTCCACAGCCTTCTCTGTGGCTGCTGCCAAGATCCGAGAGTCAGAGATAAGATCCTGGTTTGTCTGCATGTGCACTGAGGAAAAAATGAGGCTTGATTTGGGTGGGTGGCTGTTTGTGTATGGTTGCACCTGGGTATCCAGAAAAGGAATATCCCTTATGGCAGGGGTCCTCCCAACCCCTGGGCTGCGCCTTGGTACCAGCCCGTGGCCCGTTCAGAACCAGGCTACGTAAGCGGCAGGCGCACACACATTTGCCCACTGCTCACACAGAACCATCCCCTCTCCCAGTGGTGGTATTCAGTTGGTTCTATCCGGTTCGGGCAAACTGGTAGTGGCAGCTGAGGGAGGCTCCGTCCACTCATGCAGACATCATCACGTCCCATTTTTGATGTTCTGCGCATGTGCAGAAGGTCCTGCAGAGGTTTCACACGTGAGTGAAGCGAGCACGCATGCGTGCTCACATTTACGAACCGGTAGCGAAGGTAAGTGAATATCACCCCTACCCTCTCGCCCTCCACCGCTGCTGCCACTGCAAGTCTGCAAAGTCAGAAAGGTTGGGCACCACTGCCTTATGGGATTGATTTCCCAAGCTCACCTCATCTTTGTCAAGAAATATCAACCAGGTAGTAAGGAAGGGAGAGAATAACCCCAGCTAAAGCTCCAGAGAGCTGCTGCCGTCATTAAGTGATTTAACTCATATATATGGTTTGGTGGTTTATTTGCTCTAAAGCAGGGGTGAATTCCAGCAGGTTCTGACAGGTTCTGGAGAACCGGTGGCGGAAATTCTGAGCAGTTCAGAGAACCAGTAGCACAAATTTTGAGTACTTCAGAGAACCGGCAAATACCACTTCTGGCTGGCCCCAGGAGTGGGGAGGGAATGGGGATTTTGCAGTATCCTTCCCCTGGAATGGGGTGGGAATGGAGATTTTGCAGTATCCCTCACCTGCCATGCCCACCAAGCCACGCCCACCAAGCCATGCCCACCAAGCCACACCACGCCCACCAAGTCACCCCCACAGAACCAATAGTAAAAAAAATTGGCTTTCACCACTGGTCTAAAGCAAACATAATTTAAATGGTTTCCCCTCTCCACATATTTTATCAACCTAGTGAGATAGGTTAGATCAATGTTTTTCAACCTCAGCTACTTTAAGATATATGGACTCCAACTCCCAGAATTCTCTAGGTACTTGGGGAATCTTGGGAGTTGAAGGCCACACAGGTTAAATTTGCTGAGGTTGAGAAACACTGCCTTAGACAATCTCAGAGCCTACTTACTAACAGCATAGCTAGATATAAAATATGTTTCATGGGTTCTGAGTAAAAACTGGCATCAAGTTTTTGGGGACATCAAGTAACAGGGGACTATAACTTTCTAAATTGGATTTTAAAAAGAGTCTTGTTAAAGCTTTAAAGAATTTTGCGACAAGGGGAAAAGAAAAAATGAAAAGAAATCAAGTTCTAACTGAAGGAACTAAAGATCAAGATTGTTAAATGTAACAGTAAGGAATATAAGGTTGGTTTATTTGATCAAAATTAAAATATACCTAGTGTCTCTGGTAACATTTAATGGGCTTTTGCTGACACCAGGAATAAAATGATAACGTTTTATGGATTTCTTTATGCATAAGAGGTCTATATCAGAAGAAAAGATCATTTGGGTTATTTTAAGAATAGTAAGTTACGAAAGTGGATATACTTGTGATGAAGGGAGGAGTCATTTCTTTTTCTTTCTTTTCTTTTTCTTTACTATAGTTTTTCCCTTTTTTCTCCATTTTTCTATTTTCTCTCTACCTTCAATTTTTTCCTTTTATTTAGTCTGTATTAATCTTTATTTTTTTTTAATTGTCATGTTTAATAGAATTATTATAAAAAATATAACACGGCAAAAATAACCTGGTGCCTGTTCCAATCATCTTTGCCAGTTTTGCTCTAGAAACTCTTAACTTGATGAGCTGTCACACGTTCGAATCTCATCCTATCTCTGATGTAGGGTTGCCAGTGTACTTGAAAACTAGAACTAGAGCTAGAAAACAGGAAACTAGAACTAGAAAATAGGATTTAAAAGTTCTTCATGTCGACATCTAGACCCTACAAAGACCTTTTAAATCCTATTTTCTAAACGATCGCATCATCAAATCCTTCATGCCAAATATAGCAATGCTGAGAAGCAGGTTAGTACATTCAGCCGTGACAGAGATATTAATATTGAGCTGTCTATTTAATAAAGCCAGCAAAGACGTATATTTCCTGACAAAACAGCAGACATTGATGGACTGTCTTTTTTAATCCATTGGTTTCCTCATTATTATTATTTTTTTCATTCAAAGTCCAAAGAGGCAAGGAAGGAATTGTGTATCGTTTTGCTTAATAACACAGAAACCAGGGGTGAAATGCTCCCGGTTCGGACTGGTTCAACTGAACCGGTAGCGATGGCGGCTGGTGGTTCGGAGAACCGGTAGCGATGGCGGTGTGACGCTCCGCCCACGCGCCCGGTTGTCATTGCTTCCTGGTTTTACCCAGGAAATAACCTGTTTTTTACTCTCTGCGCATGCACAGAAAGGTTCGTGCATGCACAGAGGGTCCAAGCGCACCCATGACATGCGCACGCATGCACTTCTGAACCAGTTGGGAAGGTAAGTAGATTTCACCCCTGACAGAAACTCTGTAATTTGTAAAATGTGGATTTGGCCAGCCCTTCGTACAAAGAGTCTATCACCCGAAACTATACATGGTCTTCAACTTATGACCACAACCGAGCCCAAAATTTCTGTTGCTAAGCAAGACAGTTGTTAAGTGAGTTTTGCCCTATTTTACGACCTTCCTCGCCACAGTTTTTAACTGAATCACTGCAGCTGTTAAGTTAGTAACACTGTTGTTAAATTAATCTGGATTCCCTACTGAGTTTGCTGGTCGCAAAAAGGGATCCTATAACCCTGGGACATTGCAATTGAAACCATCATAAATATGAGTCAGTCGCCAAGCGTTTGAATTTTGATCCGTGACTACGGGGATGCTGCAACGGTCGTTAAGTGTGAAAAATGGTCATAAGTCACTTTTTTTCACCGCCATTGTAACTTCGAAAATTCGCTAAACAATTGGTTGTAAGCAGGGGTGGGCTTCAAAATTTTTTGCAAGGGGTTCTCTGCCCGGTTGCTGGGTGGGCATGGCTATGGTGGGTGTGGCCTAGTCGGCCTCCTGCATCATGTGGGGGGGTATTTTTGCCCTCCCCGGGCTCCGGAGGCTTTCCTTGAGCCTCTGGGAGGGCGAAAACGGCCTCCCCAGGCTCCAGAGGCTCTTTGGAGGCCGGAAACGGCCCCATTTCCCGCCTTCCTGAACTTCCGGTAGGCCTGTTTTGCGCCCTCCCCAAGCCTCCGTGTGTGCCCTGCACTTACCTGCATCCAAAATGGGCCACGTGGGGACTCCTCGGAGAGGCGGGGTGGGTGGGGTCAGCCAGGAGTGGGATTTGGGGGTTCTCTGAACTGCACAGTATCTTAGCTAGAGGTTCTCCCAAACCCCTGCGAACCCCTAGCAGCCCACTCCTGGTTGTAAGTCAAGGACTATCTATGTATACATGGGAGGCCTGTGTAGGATGACTCCCTTTTTATTTTTTTTCATTTTGCTGCTTGTTATTGTTTGAATTTCCCTACCTAAAGAAAAGCACAATCGTATTTCTGTATGCCGGTATGTTTACATTTGTATTTCTTGGCTTGGCCTTCGGTATTTTGTGAAGAATGTAATTGAAGTAGGTGTACATTTTACAGCAGCCACAAGTTTCTGCTTATTTTGTTTATGTTAAAACTCACACCCTGCTCTCTGCTTTAGCTGCATGCATAAGCAATCATGTGTTTTGGGAACATCCGACTTTTTTTTCCCCCACGTGCCGCTATACAAAACCTCACTCCACCTTTTCCTTTGGTGAATGGAAGCCACGCAATTGCACATGTGCTAAAATTATTTCTACAATAATTGTGTGAGCCATCTCATCCACGGATGTGTTTTATTGTTTTGTGTTGCGGACTACACGGAAGTTCAGGTAGTCCTTGTCTTACGACGATAATGAAGCTTGCCCATTGCAATCGTAAGTCATAATGATCATAAAATAGCCTGTGAGCAGAGGAGGGATTCAGCTGGCTCTGTCCGGTTCAGGCGAACCGATAGTGATGACTGAGGGAGGCTCCGCCCACCCACCCGGACGTAATACGCAAGCAAAGAGCATGTGCGGAAGGCCGTGCGCGTGCTCACATTTGCGAACCGGTAGGGAAGGCAAGTGAATCCCACCTCTGCCTGTGACTGACCTGATTTTATAACTAGTTTTGGAGCGGTCGTTAAGTGAACTAATGGTTCACTACGGGCCAGTTTTGCTGAAAACTGGAAGTACATGCCTTTTTTTGGGGGGGGGGGGAGGGCAAAACCATAATAAAATATAGCCACATGACCGCAGGACACTGCAAATGACCTAAATGCAGATCGGTTGCTGAACTCCTGTCAGACCCTCACAGGCGTGGCAGCCCTGGGAATTGCAGAATTGGAACATAAGCATCCCTAGAAATGTCCGTTGTAACTTCAAAAGGTAGCTAAGAGACCGGTTGTAAGTCAAGGATTACCTAACAGTGGTGGGATTCAACCAGTTCACACCACTTCGGACGAACCGGTTGTTAAATTGCTGGCTGGCCCCGCCCCTTCCCTCCTCGCCCCTTCCAGAAGTCCCCACCCACCCCGTTTTGGCTCCCAGGTAAGTGCAGGGAGGCCTACCAGGCCCAAAACGGGGCACGGTGTGTGTGTGTGTGTGTGTGTGTGTGTGCGGCGCAGCTCTCCTGCGGCCCATTTTTGCTCCCAGGTGGCTGCAGGGAGGCCTACTAGGCCCAAAATGGGGCGCGAGGAGGTGGCACACACCCCCTGCTGTCCGTTTTTGATCCCAGGGGAGTACAGGAGGCCGAGCACCCCTGGCTCCGCCCACCATGGCCACGCCCACCCAACCGGTCATTAGGGCAGAGAACCGGTTGTTAAATTATTCGAATCCCACCACTGCCTATAGACCAGAGGTGGGGAATCATGGCCCCTTTATGACTTGCGGATTTCAACTCCCAGAAATCCTGAGCCAACATGTCTGGCTCAGGAATTCTGGGAGTTGAAGTCCACAAGTCATTCCAAGGGCCATAGTTTCTCACCCCTGCTGTAGATAGACCGAACTGATACATAATTTTGTGAGATTACCAGATTAACAGAGTTGAAAGGGACTATTCTGCCCCAGCTACAGACCCCAAAGAACGCAGCACACACAAAGTTTGTACAAACCTTAGTTTACTAAAATAAAATCAGGGTTTTTTCTTCAAACAAAGGCTGTTAATTACTTTCTTAACAGCCTGCAAGAATCCAAAGAATAAATAATCTTAATCTTACTATGGTTGGCAGAAAGCCCAGAAGCAATTTGCAGAGAACTAAGATCAAGGCACGAAGGAGAGTGAACGGTTGTTCCCTGCAAATTGCTTCAGTCAGCATTCCTCCTTAAATAGGCTAAGGGAGTGGCCAATTAGCCCCAAGCCTTACTCTCGAGGAGACCTCCTCCTGAGGAGCCACTCCTGCCTTTTGGCAGCTCTGCGCGCCCGTGCATCGAGAAGAGGCTCCTCCTCTTCGTCCTCTTCACTGAAAGGAGCTTCTGGAGGTTCTGAAGGCCCTGGCTGAATTCCCGCCTCTGGCACCACATCTTCTCCAGTCTCATTGTCCGACTCGAGTGCCAGCTGCACAGGCTGCTGGAGCAGCACCACACCAGCCTCCTCGCTGTCCGAATCAGCCCCCAGCCGCACAGGCTGCGTACGGGCCACAACAGGGAACTTGTAGGTCAACTAGTCCACCCCCCTCAGTCCATGCAGCAGACCCTACACCATTTCTGACAGATGGCAGTCCAGTCTCTTCTTGAAAGCTTCCATTGATGAAGCTCCCACAGCTTCTGAAGGGGCAGCTACATAAACTTGATAAATAAATAAATGCGGAGGAAAAAATAAATAAATTTTGCTGACCTTACAAAGTTTCACAACTTGCTGAGCCATGAAAATCCTATGCCGCCCAAGTCAGCTAATTAAAGTGCAAAACAGAATTCTTGGGAGGGGCAAGCGATACGCTAATTGGTTTGGTCTTGGAAGTAGCAAACTTTCAAGGTTGGGTTACGATTCTTACCAAGGCCGTGCTCTTGTTTATTTACAGGTTCCCCCTCTGAATTAGTTGATTGTGAGACAGATTGGCAGTCATTGATATTAGCTCTTTCTCTGGGAGCAATTACAGGTCATCCTCGATTTACGACCAAAATTGAGCCCAGAGTTTCTGTTGCTAAGTGAGACATTCGTTAAGTGAACCCTGTCCCATTCTACGACCTTTCTTGCCACAGAATCACTGCAGCGGTTAAAATAACACAGTGGTTCAGTGAATCTGGCTTCCCACCTTGGCTTTACTTGTCAGGAGGTCACAAAAGAGGATCACAGGACCCCGGGACAATGTGTAATCGTCATAAATATGAATCAGTGGACAAGCATCTGAATTTGGATCATGTGAATTTGGATGCTGCAATGGTCTTGTAAAAAATAGTCATAAGTGACTTTTGGGTGAGGGGGCTGCTTCTAATCCTATCCCTCTGCTTTTGTTAGCTGTCAAACTTTGCTGCAAGCAGTTTCGACATATCCTGTCTTGAATGGATTTCTGCCTGCAGTGCTTGCTTTGCTTATGAATAGAGCCATCTAGATAGCTGGCTTCCTCTTTCAATAAGCTCTTTTTCTCTTAAGTGCTGGCACCTGCACTGGGCTATAAAGAAAAACTTGGGGACATAAAAATGATATACCCTGTTAGGACCCAACTGGAAAATAAGCCCTAGCATGATTTTTCAGGATGCTCATAATATAAGCCCTAACCCCCAAAATAATCCCCAGTTAAGATTGTCTGCCAGATGGGTGCATTTATTACCGTATTTCCCCCAAAATAAGACCTAACCTAACCAGAAAATAAGCCCTAATGTGTCTTTTGGAGCAAAAGTTAATATAAGACCCGGTCTCTCTCTCTCTCTCCCTCCCTCCCTCTCTCCATCCATCTATATCTATATCTATATCTATATCTATATCTATATCTATATCTATATCTATATCTATATCTATATTTATATCTATATCTATCATCCATCTATCTATCTATCTATCTATCTATCTATCTATCTATCTATCGTCTATCATCTATCTATCTATCTATCTATCTATCTATCTATCTATCTATCTATCTATCTATCACTTGATGGCTGCTTCCTGCTTCTAAAAACACGTTTCTCTATTTCTCCTTTAGGGAAATATAATATTGTGCTTTTTAAATATTTCCTGAAATATTTCATTCTTCTGCGGGGTAGCTTCTGACTTTCTACAGGAAGTCGAGGACTACCTGTGCCTTTAGTTCTGTTAGTGAAGCAAGCACACCATGGTTGAGGCTGTCCATCCTGTGGCCATCTGAGGCATTTGTCTCATACCTGGCTTCGCTCCAAGGCTCTGGCATGGTTGCTTAATTTTTCCAGGACAAAATGGGTTCCTGAGCACCGCGTAAGAGTAATGCTAACTAAGAGACAATGAATGCCGCATGTCCCTGGAGACAGGGCGTCTGAACTTCCCTGTAGCATCGTTTGCTCAATCTGAGTTTTCTTCCTTTCGATAAGAGGCTGATGTCAGGGAAGGGAGAAAGAGGCAATGAGCAACGATATCATAACGTCTCAAGAATGGGGAACTAAATTGACATTAATATAGCCAGGGGAGAAACATGCATGACAGGAAAGCTCGAAATGGCTTAAAGCAGACTTACAACCACAATTGGGATTGGACCAGAAGTGGGTTTCACATACGGTAGCAATATCCTTTCCTTGGAATGGGGTGGGAATGGGGATTTTGCAGTATCCTTCCCCTGCCACGCCCACCAAGCCACGCCCACAGAACTGGTAGTAAAAAAAATTGAATTTCACCACTGCTATTAAGTCTATCAGCCAGATTTATTTATTTATTTTGAATTTGTATACCGCCCTTCTCCCTGAGGACTCAGGGCGGTGAACAGCCAAGTAAAAACATCAAATACAAATATTAAAATACAGTTAAAAGATATATATAAATGTCACGTTAGCTAGTTGGTAGAAAACATGCAATTTAATTAGAGACTGCATACAATTTCTAGGACCACAAAGAGGAGTGTGTGTTACAATTTATTTCTGCCCTGGTGGGAACATATACACACCCCTTGAAGCAAAGTTGCATTCCTACCGTAGTTGCATTTACTGAGGCCTCAATATCACTGAACTCATTAGCGCTGCCAACTTCTCAGCAGACAGGCGTAGAACGATGAGTGATACAACTGTGATTATGGTTGCAAGAAATAGAAAAGAGGAGTGGGATTACTGAAAACAGCCCGATTACACGTGCTCAGATTTCTTTTCCTGGTGAGAAACAAAAAGAAAAGAAAAGAAAGAAGAAAGAAAACATGAGAAAGAGATAGAAAGCGGCACTGACCTCGAACTGTGTAGCTTGTTCATTTCCTCAAATTAAACCAGAAACTCCCTGTTTGAAATTGGAAGTTGGGCCAAAGCTAAGGTGACCAGATTTTAACATTGGTAAAGAGGGACATTGTGGGCGTGGCTTATTTTGTGGGCGTGGCTAGCTGGTCATGTGACTGGGTGGGCGTGGCTAGCTGGTCATGTGACTGGGTAGGCGTGGCTAGCTGGTCATGTGACCGGGTGGCCATGGCTATGTGTATAGGGACTACTCAGAGGGCTGGAAAGTCATTTCTGACAGGTCCTCACACTTTTGACTGGTCCTCACACTTATGACCATCCTCACATTTATGCCCGTGCAGCATTCTTAACAACCATATCACTCATTTCACAACTGCTTCTCTTCACCATGGTGACAAGATAGGGCAAAAATGTAAAATGTGAGGACAGTCGTAAGTTCGAGGACTGGTCAAAAGTGCGAGGACCAGTCAAAAATAACTTTTTCAGCCGTCTGAGTAGTCCATATGCACAAAAGGACTAACCAGAGGGCTGAAAAAAGTCATTTCTGACAGGTCCTCACACTTTTGACTGGTCCTCACACTTATGACCATCCTCACATTTATGCCCATGCAGCATTCTTAACAACCATGTCACTCATTTCACAACTGCTTCTCTTCACCATGGTGACAAGATAGGGCAAAAACGTAAAATGTGAGGACAGTCGTAAGTTCGAGGACTGTTCAAAAGTGCAAGGACCAGTCAAAAATAACTTTTTCAGCCGTCTGAGTAGTCCATATGCACAAAAGGACTAACCAGAGGGCTGAAAAAAGTCATTTCTGACAGGTCCTCACACTTTTGACTGGTCCTCACACTTACGACCATCCTCACATTTATGCCCGTGCAGCATTCTTAACAACCATGTCACTCATTTCACAACTGCTTCTCTTCACCATGGTGACAAGATAGGGCAAAAACGTAAAATGTGAGGACAGTCGTAAGTTCGAGGACTGGTCAAAAGTGCAAGGACCAGTCAAAAATAACTTTTTCAGCCGTCTGAGTAGCCCATATGCACAAAAGGACTAACCAGAGGGCTGAAAAAAGTCATTTCTGACAGGTCCTCACACTTTTGACTGGTCCTCACACTTATGACCATCCTCACATTTATGCCCGTGCAGCATTCTTAACAACCATGTCACTCATTTCACAACTGCTTCTCTTCACCATGATGACAAGATAGGGCAAAAATGTAAAATGTGAGGACAGTCGTAAGTTCGAGGACTGGTCAAAAGTGCGAGGACCAGTCAAAAATAACTTTTTCAGCCGTCTGAGTAGTCCATATGCACAAAAGGACTAACCAGAGGGCTGAAAAAAGTCATTTCTGACAGGTCCTCACACTTTTGACTGGTCCTCACACTTATGACCATCCTCACATTTATGCCCGTGCAGCATTCTTAACAACCACGTCACTCATTTCACAACTGCTTCTCTTCACCATGATGACAAGATAGGGCAAAAATGTAAAATGTGAGGACAGTCGTAAGTTCGAGGACTGGTCAAAAGTGCGAGGACCAGTCAAAAATAACTTTTTCAGCCCTCTGAGTAGTCCATATGCACAAAAGGATACAGTAATTGAGAGGGATGAAGGAAGGGAAGGGAAATTAGAGTAGGAGTGACGGTTAAGAGAGGGAGGAAGAGAGGAGGAAAAGGAGAAAGGAAGAGGAAGTAGGGAGGAGAAGAAGAGGGGGGGAAGAGAAAGTAAGAAGGAAAGAAAAGAGAGGTGGTAGGTTTGAGGAGAAAGATTGCTGTACAATAAAAAAGATGAAAGGGAAGAAAGCCAACCCCAAACAAATATAAAGATATTAAGATAAAGAATGAATTGTTAAACTTTAAAGAATAAAAGAGAACAAATATGAATAAATAGCAATAATTAGAAACACACATACATACAATGTATTTTCTTTGAACAGAATATTTGGCTGGTTCACAAATTTAAACAGTGTTTAGTCATTTCAATTAAATTTACAATTTCTATATTTCCTTTTTGCCATATTTATTCCTCATCTATTTTTTTAAAAAAACAATATTACCCTTCATCCTCATCTTTAATCTTAATCAAATTCAATTTTTCCCTTCTATTCTATTTTATACCCCTTCCCATTGTCATCTATTTTTATATCCATCCTCACATTGGTTAATTATGTAATTATGTAATACAGTTGTTTAATACAAATTCAACATTTTAATATAAATCAATTAGTTATATAACTATCTTTTTTGTATATTAATCAATATGAACATGAATATTCCAATTATTTCCATGCAATCCAATTTCTTACAAATCAATTAATTATACTTACCAATAATAATAAACCAAATAATTTCCCCCATATATTCCTCCAACCACAACTTAACCATTTCTGCTTTCAACACAGTATACAATTAATAATATCTCAATTATTACAATTCCCTAGTTAAAAAGAGCTTTTTTTTCTTTTGTGTTTTAAAATCTTGAACTCTCCTCTTTTGCCCTAAATAATTTTCCATTGTTTGCACTTACCTTTTTTGGTGAGGAAAAGGAAAATAAATCTGCTGCCTAATTTTCCAACGTTGCAAGCAAACCGCAAAGCCAACAGCCTGTTTTACTTTCACTTTCGTTTTGAGCTTGGTTTGCACAAAGAGGAAAAAAAAACTGAGCAATTTAGCAAGAGCAGAGCCCTGTGCAAATCAGCTGAGAGGGGGAAGCCGAGCTAATTAACGTAGGGCGGCCCTTTGAAGCCCCACGGCAAGAGTTTAAACAGGTTTTTTCCCTCTAGCCATCAGCGGGGATTCAGGAGGCAGCCGGGAACCAGGAGGCAGAATGAAAAATCGGGACTTTTTTAAAACGCCGCGGGACGCGGGACAAATTGCTCAAAAGAGGGACTGTCCCGCCAAAAGCGGGACGTCTGGTCACCTTAGCCAAAGCAATAGATGATGAAAATGGAAAGAAAGACAAATTTGAAGTCCTCTTCGGTTTTTCTGCTGAATTTTAGAGAGCTGGGCACTGGTCACTTGGCTTGCTTGATGCTTGAGCAAAACAAATCCTCCTCCTCCTCCTCTCCTCCCTTTATTCAGTATGTGTTCTCCTTCTCCTTGTCCTCCTACCCCCTGCCCCTCCCTCCTCCTTCTCCTTCCTCCTGCTCCTCCTCTTCCCCTTCCCCTTCTCCTTTTCCTTCCTCCTCTTCCTCTTCCCCTCCTCCTTCTCCTTCCTCCTCCTCCTCTTCCCCTCCTCTTCCCCATCCCCTTTTCCTTCTCCTTCCTCCTCCTCTCCTCCTTCTTCTCCTCCTTCTCCCTCCTCCTCTTCCTCTTCCCCTCCTCCTTCTCCTTCCTCCTCTCCTTCCTCCTCTCCTCCTTCTTCTCCTCCTTCTCCCTCCTCCTCTTCCTCTTCCCCTCCTCCTTCTCCTTCCTCCTCCTTCTCCTCCTCCTCTCCTCCTCCTCCTCCTCCTCCTCCTCCTCCTCCTCTCCTTCTCCTTCTCCTTCTCCTTCTCCTTCTCCTTCTCCTTCTCCTCTTCCCAAAAACAGTCCAGTTGCCTTTTTTAAAAAAAAACAAAAGCACTTTTGAGACAACTATGACCTGGATGACTGAAAATCTCCATAGACAGATCTTAAAGTTGATAAGGTTGGGAGCACTGATCTAGTTGATGGCAACAATGAGATATATGAAACATTTGTTTGCAGATGGTATGAGTAATTAAACCAAGAAGGATAGTTAAAGTGATGTAAAATTCACATATGTATCTCTGCAAAAGGCCCCTTAGGAACAATTACTGTAGTTTAATTTTAAAACATTCCTTTCCAATTCCCACGGGATCTATATTTCCAGACTCCTGGCATACCACTTTAAGCTCCCATAGATCACTGCAGAACAGATCTCAAGAGATCATTAGAAGGAACATGTTGTAGACTCTTGAATGTGGGATCAGCACCAGTCTTTAGAGAATGTGATGATCAAGAGCTGGATAGTCGCGAATTCTATCACTAAACCAAAATTAGTGGTAGAACTTCAGCTTGTTTACTCCTACAACTACTTTTGCAAAGGAGATCTTCAAAGGGCTTCCAGAATGTCTCAAGGATTAAATCTGGCAGAACATGTCACATAATGAAATTCCATACAGGAAGATTCCCAAGACTTTAACAAGAACCACCAACCTCCCCTCCCCCAAGATTAACATGAATCAATAAGGGAAATTCTTCGGCATGTTGGAAGTGTGAGGTGGCTCTGGGGAACTTCTACCATATGTGGTGGGAATGCCCAAAGGCAAAAAAAATATTGGAATCTGATAAAGAGTTGGTTGGAAGAAATTTTGTTAATAAATATAGAAGTCAATCCGGTATTCTTCCTTTTGGGAATGACAGAGGGCAAATACAAGAAAGACATAAATTATCTACTACTGCATATACTTACAGTGGCACGGATAGCCTTTGCTCAGAAGTGGAAAGAGAAAGATACCCCAACTGAAGAGGAAATACTACTAATAATTTTCAACTGTGCAGAAATGGATTGACTCACCTTGGAACTCAAGGATAAAAGCGAAACACTGTACTATAAAATCTGGGCAAAATTCTATGAATGGTTAGATAAAAGGAGGATAGCTGAGACAAATGTGTAGTGTTAGACTAGAAATATATACATTATTATAGATAAATATATATGTGAATTGTATAGATAGGTACATGTAGGTATAGATATGTATAATTGTATAGGAATAAGGTATAAATTATTATTATTATTATATTATGTTTAAATAATGTATAAGGTTTAAGAAATATATTATTATATTATCATTAGTATATTATGTATTAGTTTAAAGTGTTGGAAGATGCTTGGGTCCAATGATGTCATATCTATGTCCAATGTTTTTCATTTTGAATTACTAATAAAAAACTTTAAAAAAACAACAAGAACCAACAAAATACTCGAGCAGGCTGGAGTGGAGACAACCATAAAGAACATCCAGAGAACAAATTAAGACACACCGGACTATAAGATGCACTTACCTTTTTTGGTGAGGAAAACAAGAAAAAGAAATCTGCCTCTGCCTCCCAGCAGTTTTGCTTCGTTGCAGCAAACAGCCTGCTTTACTTTCATTTTCGTTTTCAGCATAGCTTGATTAGCACAAGGGGGGGAAAAATCTGCTCCAACAATTTACCTCCTTGCAGCAAGCAGCAGAGGCCGGCGCAAAACAGCTGAGAGCAAAACAGCTGAGAGTCAGGAGGCCGATCCAATCAACTTGTGCTAATTAGACTGTGCTGAAGCTGAAAGGAGCTGTTTTTTTCTTGCTGCTTGCTGCAAGGAGGTAACTGCTGGGAGGCAGAGGCCAAAGGGTGGGGGCCAGTGGATGGGCAGGGTTACATTCTGTGTATAAGATGCACCTAAATTTTCACCCCCTTTTAAGGGTGAAAAGGTGCGTCTTATACTCTGAAAAATACGGTAGTTTCCATCTTGACTTCCACCATCTCCTGTGTTGGCCAGTAGAGAAGACTACCAGTGAGGAATGTTATAGGTCACCTGAGCATATTCACTTCCAGAAGCAGACTTCACAACAGACCAAAAAAAAATTATATAAATACAAGAAGACAGTATAAAATGAGTATTTCTTGGATCCACATCGTCCGAGCTCTAGGCAAGGAGGAGGTTTGTATGCAGATGACTCTCAGAGGTAATTTAAAAACTACTCCATGTGTTGGCTCCTCCGTATCTGAGGACAGACAGTTGGGTGAAATCCTCTTCCACATTTGTGAGAAACCTCATTCAGCAGTGTTTGCTGGCCTCCAACACCATGTCACTATCCAATTCTGAGCAGCCACAAGTTTCCCAGAAGTCAAGATGGAGACTGTGTGTCTTGTAACTATGGCACAATCATTCCTCGATGATTTGTGTTTGGGAGGAACTGCAAATTAAACTACAAGCAAGAGTTCCCAAGAACACTGCAAAAAATAGTTGTGTGATTCTTGCATCTTTTTAAGACTTCTCCTTCTCCTCCAAGTACCCGTATGATTTGGAAATAAATGTTTGAATGAAGGCGAACATGTGTGTCCCAGGATAATGTTGCAGGACTCAATTTGGGTCAGTCGCCAGAATCAGAGGTTTAGTCCAGGGGTGGGCTGCTGGGGGTTTGAGAGAACCTCTAGCTAAGATTCTGTGCAGTTCGGAGAACCCCCAAATCCCACTCCTGGCTGGCCCCGCCCACCCCTCCCCTCCCAGGAGTGCCCACGTGGCCTGTTTTGGATGCAGGTAAGTGCAGGGCATGCATGGAGGCTCAAGGAAGGCGAAAAACTGGCCTACCGGAAGTTCGGGACAGCAGGTTCCGGCCTCCAGAGGGCCTCTGGAGCCTGGGGAGGCCGTTTTCGCCCTCCCTGAGGCTTGAGGAAAGCCTCCGGAGCCTGGGGAGGGCAAAAGCGCCCCCCCCCCGTGTGGTGCAGGAGGCCAACTAGGCCACTCCCACCATGACCACACCCACCCAGCAACTTGGCAGAGAATCCCTTGCTAAAATTTTTGAACACCATCCCTGGTTTAGTCTTCCACGTCTTTCAAATTCATGCTGGAGTCCATTGTTGGAAGAAATATCCTTCTGGGTTCAGCTCCAAGTGGGGGAAAAGACACTTGAAACGTGGAGACTGCTTGGAAAGATGGTTTAATGGTGGACAGGATCACATGGTTTGAGTTCCTGAACAGAAAAGGGGCCGAGATGCTGAGCATGCCTTGGTTTTATGCCCTCTCTGGGCTTTGAACTTCCTGGGGCACAGGAAGAGTATCCTGATTGGTTGTCAGACTCGCAGGGGGTGGGGGTCTTAGCTAGCCTTGCTGGCTGATGTAATCTTCCCAGGTGCCATGTGGTGAGTTTCTGTTGCTAGGTGGGTTCTATTGTGTTGCAGATGGTGGTCCATTGACAAAGATGGGAGGGAATTGGGTTTCTGCCTCTGGCCCATTGACAAAATGGGGGGGGGAAGCAGGAAGGTGGGAGCTGCTTTCTCTTTAAAACATGTTTCTCCATTTCTCATCCAGGGAAATATAATATTCTGCCTTTTTAATATTTCCTAAAATATTTCATTCTTCTAGGAGAGGGGCAGGCGCTAACTTCCTACACCATATTCAGGGAACTTCTCTTCAGCAGACTGTGTGTTATACTATAGATATTTATTATACTTTGGGATTGCTATCAACTGGATTGAATCTGGAGAAAAGATCATGCGTAGATCTTTGAAGTTCTACCAAAAAAAGACCAGAAAGGATTCAGGACTGGTTTATTTAGATTTTTCTAAGCTCCCATTTTCATATCCTGTTCTTCCTGCATTTAGTCCCTACATCTTGAGTTGCCTTCATCCCTTCCCTAGGCTCACTGGTGAAGTAACCTTGAGATCATAATTTAATGTGTTTTCTTCTAGTCCCTGAGGTGACACAAAAAGTATGCTGGCATAGTTTCCACTGTCTCAACTTCTTTATTTTGCCTTGATAATGAAGCTGGCAGGTGCTGCTGATAGCTTCAACATGGAACAAGGTGTAACAATTGGTGGGTTTCCACCCAGTTGAAAAATTTACTTCCTGAACAGGGGTTGGAGACAAGGCATGTTTTGAGACATGGGTAGACTTCAGGATGGGTGGGTTGGCTGACTGACTGTTTTTTGCTATTCAGTTGCTAAGTCATGTCCAACTCTTCATGATCCCATGAACCATGGTCTATGAAGCATGGTCCATGGTCCATAGATCATGGATTAATCATGGAATAATCATGGTCCCCCACTGACCCCATGGACCTAAATAAACCATGGACTAAAATGATTAATGAATGAAAAGAAAAACTAGGGGTGACATGATAGCAATCTTCCAATTATCTCAGGGGTTGCCACAAAGAAGAGGGAGTCAAGCTATTCTCCACATCACCTGAGGGCAGGAGAAGAAGCCATGGATGGAAACTCATCAAGGAGAGAAGCAACCTGGAACTAAGGAGAAATTTCCTGACAGTTAAACAATTAATCAGTGGAATAACTTGCCTCCAGAAGTTGTGAATGCTCCAACACTGGAGATTTTAAAGAAGAGATTGGGCAACTATTTGTCTGAAATGGTATAGGGTTTCCTGCCTGAGCAGGGGGTTGGACTATAAGACCTCCAAGGACATCTGTATATTCTGTTAGGAACCTAGAAGCTAAAACATATGAAAAATAGTTGCAGGAACTGGTAATGTCTAGTCTAGTGAAAAGAAGGACCATTATCTTACAATACTTGAAGGGCTGCCACAAGGAATGGATCTAGTGGTCACTCTGATTTTACTTGCTCCTGTTTGTTTGTTTGCTTTCTTGGGTGCCCATGGTGTTCTCAAGAGGCTTCTCCAAAACCAACGTTAAAAAGAATTAATAGTCTTACTAATCTACTTCTTAAAAGCCAAGACTGTTAAGTTTAGTCATCTAATCCAACCCGCCACCCAAGCAGGACCCTACACCATTTCTGACAGATGGCAGTCCAATCTCTTCTTGAAAGCCTCCAGTGATGAAGCTCCCAACACTTCTGAAGGCAACTTCTGTTCCATGGGTTGATTGTTCTCACTGTCAGAAAATTTCTCCTTATTTCTAGGTTGAATCTTTCCTTGGTCAGTTTCCCTCCATTATTCCTTGTCTGGCCTTCAGGTGCTTTGGAAAATAGCTTGACCCCCTCCTCTCTGTGGCAGCCCCTCAAATACTGGAACTCTGCTATCATGTCTCCCCTGGTCCTTCTCTTCATTAGACTAGCCATGCCCAGTTCCTGAAACTGTCCATCGTATGTTTTAGCCTTCAGTTCCCTAATCATCTTGGTTGCTCTTCTCTGCACTCTTTCTAGAGTCTCAATATTTTTTTTTATAGTGTGGCGACCAAAACTGGATGCAGTATTCTAGGTGTGGTCTTACTAAGGCTTTATAGAGTGGTATTAGTATCTCACTTGATCTTGATTGTATCCCTTTGCTAATGCAATTTAGGATTGCATTGGCTTTTTTGGCTGCCGTTGCACACTGTTGGCTCATATTTAATTGGTTGTCCACTAAGTGTCAGCACTTCAAACTACATTCGTTCCAGTGCTGACATAAGGAGGAGAAGAGGGGGGCAGCAGGCAAAAGGACGCTTGCCTTTTCACCTACTTATTTTCCCTGAAGATAATATCCCCTAGGAGATGGGTTGGGAGGGGGGACATTCCTGGGAGCTGAAGTAGTAGATATGGGGAGAGTGATTTGGAAGATGGCCAATGAGATGCAGAGAATTGGGGAACAGAAAGGGAAGGTTTGGGGTCAGGAAGTCAGTGTTGGCTTCGACATAATCGGGGACAGATTGTTGTGCTTAATAAATGAAAGATTTCATCAAAGATTATCTGCAATTTATTTGAGGCGACATCGAAACCTGACACTAAGACTCCAAGATTTGTCTCACTCTTACTTCAGTAGGTCCCTTCACAAAGTAACTCTGGAAGCTCATTACTCCTGATCTGTTTCTTCCTTGTTGGGACCAAAATCCAGAGGGGGGGGGGGCTGCAAAACTGACACTTTGCAGAAGTCCATAGGTCTATGCCCTGGTGTGTAAAGTCCACTTTTTTTCATTTCTTTCCCTTGTTTTAGTGGCCTGGCCACCAGAATGGAATCGAGAAGGCAGGAAACGGAAATCAACACTGCAAAAGATGCTGTTCCTGTCCAATTTGTGATGCAGATGTTAGCAAAAGAAGAAGAACACCAGCACCAGATGATGGCATGTTTCTCCCTGGGTCAGTGGGAGATTCCCTGCCAAGCTGTTTTCCAGCTTTCCAGTTTTTTTCAAGACTGTGTGCCATCACTTCCCTCTGCTGGCAAAATCAAAAGAATCATCTGCCTGAGAAGCACCAAACCCACTTACCCACCCCTTGGCCTTTTGGTGGGCAGAAGTCATATCTACCATTTAGGGAAGGGAACTCAGAGACCATCATATACCAAAATGGACAGAATCCTGGTATTCTCACAGCCCACCTGTTTCATTTGGGGATTCTTCTAGATTTAGGCAGGAGTGGAAATCGAGGCTTCCCCCTGACAGATTGTGTGAGCCAGCCACCGTGTCAAATCTCCATACTTTTTACATGTTTGTGTGTCCTGTGGTATGTGGACTCAACAATTGTGTCTTGCGAAACCCATGTTTGCAATATGGATTGCAATATGTTGAATATACCCAGGCTGTTTCTTCTCCTAATCTGCCCTACGATGTCTTTCTCCCAATTCATACACAGAGTGTGACAAAAACCAGGGACCCATGAACTAAGGGCCTTTCGCCTTTTATGTTTTGTTCTTCAAGAATTTCAGGAGCAAAATTGGAACAGGATTAGCAATACTCTGAATGATCACTAGGGGGCAGTAAGAGGTAACAAAAGTCTAACTCTTTGCTGCCCTCTAGTGGTTCCCAGGAGTTTTGCAGCTCAGATGTGTTAGTGCTAATAAGACTCTTCCCTTGCTCACCTCTTGTGACGAAGAAACACAGTCTATTCCTTTCGCCCTTTATATTTTATTCTTCAAGAATTTCAGGAGCAAAATTGGAACAGGATTAGCAATACTCTGAATGATCACTAGGGGGCAGTAGTGAGATAACAAAATTCTAACTCCTTGCTGCCCTCTAGTGGTTCCCAGGAGTTTTGCAGCTCAGATGTGTTAGTGCTAATAAGACTCTTCCCTTGCTCACCCCTTGTGAGGAAGAAACACACACAGTCTCTTCTTTTGGTGCCCAGAATTTGTTTGGAAGCAGAACATTCCGTGTCAAAAACCAATGCCCTGTTCTCCAGAGATTCCTCTGCCTGCCCCTGACACCTCAACTCAACGGAAGGCAGCACTGCGATATGGCTGACTGCCCAAAGATAGACTGTCTGTTTTTTTTTCTTCTTCTTCTGAAGAATGTCTTCCTTTTTTCTTGAATAAATTCCTGCAAATCAATCTAACCAGTAAAACCCAAAACCAAGGTTTCATTTATAATTGAAAACTTATAATTGACTTCAGGAGGAAGAGAGATGTACATTTACCATTGTACATAAATGGTGAGGCGGTGGAGAGAGTTGGTAGTTTTAAATTTCTGGGCATTTATATCTCGGAGGACCTCTCATGAGTGTTATGAATGTTAACATGCTTGTGAAGAAGGCACAGAAGAGGCTGTACTTCCTGAGAATGCTCAGGAAGATAAATCTATCTCAGCATCTACTTCTGTCCTACTATCGCAGCGCCATTGAGAGTGTCCTGACATACGGCATTCTTGCATGGTATGGGAGCAGTTCTGCAGTGGACAAAAATGCTCTACAGAGAATCATTAAAACTGCCAAGAATATCATCCAGGCTCCAGCTATCAGGCCTGGACGACATCTTCGCATCTCGCTGTTTGAGGAAGTTGCATAACATTCTCAGAGACTCTTCCCATCCTGCTTACAATCTTTTTGGACTGTTTCCTTCTGGCAGAAGATACCAGAACAATTAAAACTCGGAGCACACGTCTTCTGAATATTTTTTATCCCAGAGCGATAATGGCACTCAACAATGAACTAAAGGGCCACCATCAGTGAGCAGTTGGACAGCATTACTTGGTCTGTTGTGTGGATGTTTGGGTGGTTTAGGGGTGGGGAATTGTGGTGGGTGGAAGTGTGTTTGGGGATTGTTATATGTGTTGGACCTGGTCTTTGGGTGTTAAGAGAATTTCATTGTATGGGTATACTGTGTATATATGTAAAATGACAATAAAGTTATTATTATTATTATTGGCTAATCTTTAGTGAGATTCACAGCCTTTGAGGCTGGTTAATAGCTCAGCAGCTCGAGTCCTAACCAAGGACCTAGGAACTGTTAAGGTATCGTCGGAGGATGTAAGCTGTTCCGAGTAAGGTGGTTTTTTGTAGAGTCAAAACGTTCAAGTCCAGCAAATTTAGAATTTCTAAATAGCGGGGTAGCCCTTTGGGTATTGCTCCAAGGGCTCCAATTACAATCGGGACAACACACGATTTCTTTTTCCACAGTCGCTCAATTTCAATTTGCAAGTCCCGGTACTTTGTGATTTTTTTCTTGCTGCTTATCTTCAATCCGTGCATCACCAGGTATTGCAATGTCAATGAACCATACTTTTTTCTTTTCAACTATTGTTATGCCAGGTGTGTTGTGGGCCAAGTGCCTGTCAGTCTGAATCCTAAAGTCCCACAAGATCTTGAGTTTCTCATTCTCTAAAACTTTCTCAACCTGATGTTCCCAGTGGTTTTTGCTGTACTCAAATCCAAACTTCTGGCACAATTTCCATAATTATTTATTATTATTATTATTATTATTATTATTATTATTATTATTATTATCTTTGATTCATTAAATATGAAACTCAGTCAACTGAACATTTAAAAATGTGTCACAAATACGATTGACTGGTGCTAATGGTTGATACAGATTGCTGCCAGGGTCCTAGATATCAACCAAGTACCTTCTTAAGATGTACGATGTTCCAAGTAGCGCAGTTTTTTGCAGTTTTGCTGGTGTTATTGCAGGAAGCTGCAATTTGTTGATGTATCTTATAAAATTCTTGGACATGGCACCAAGTGTCCCGATGACAATGGGTATCACAGTTACATGTTTCATCCATAGCCGTGTAGTTTCGATGGCCAGGTCGCAATATTTCATGATTTTTTCCAGTTCTTTTTCTTCGACTCTGGCATCTCCTGGTACCCGCGATGTCAATAAATTGTACGTTTCGATTTTTGACAACTGTGATATCTGGCATGTTGTGTTCCAAGTGACAATCCGTCTGTAGTCCCACAAGATCTTCACCTTCTAATTTTCCATAACTTTTTCCACTTTATGTTCCCATGACTTTTTGGATACAGGAAAGTCGTATTTTTTACATAATGACCAGTGAACTAATTTAGCAACTCGGTCGTGTCTTCTTCTTCTTCTTCTTCTTCTTCTTCTTCTTCTTCTTCTTCTTCTTCTTCTTCTTCTTCTTCTTCTTCTTCTTCTTCCTCTTCCTCTTCCTCTTCTTCATTATTATTATTATTATTATTATTATTATTATTATTATTAATAATAATAATAATAATAATAATAATTTTTCCCCCACCTCAAGCACGAAGTCCATAAGCAAGGTGCTCCTTTTTCAACCAGTAGGGAAGCCGCCTAAAATCCTGAGAACTGGGGTGGGGTGGAGGGGGAAGAGAGATTATGGGAAGAAAAAGCCTCACTACTATCCACATACTGATATCTCCATTTCTGAAGCTCCAAAGCTTAGCCTTGGGAGGGAAAGAAGAATGAAGAAATAGTGAGGCAGGATGTTGAATTAGGAGAGAGAGATCAAACCCGCTTCTCCCAAGATCAAGGGACAGATGAGTCAGTGTCTACCGATGGCTGGTTTGCAAATCCTCAGCGGCTCTTTATCTCCCCTGATGTCACCCTCTGGATTCCCAGAGAAGGATCTCACCCGTCAGTCTCACCTTCCAACCCGTTCCTTTCCTTGCAAAAGCTCTTCTATAGTAGGCGCGTTTATTTATCATGCTGGCTGGAACTTGGAGAAAGCGGGGAGCAATTCAGCCTGGCTATATTTAGCAGTTAACAAACATGGTATCTGCACAGGGAAGGGTTGAGCCATTGTTCTGGATCGAAGGCAAAACAGATGATTCAGAGTTTCACCCGGCTGCAGCTCCCTAAACCATAGGAATCTTTTCCCAGGATCCCCAGCCAGAGATGGGTTTCAGCAGGTTCTGACCAGTTCTGGAGAACCAGTTGTGGAAATTTTGAGTAGTTTGGAGAACCGGTAGTAAAAATTCTGACTGGCCCGGCCCCCATCTATTCTCTGCCTCCCAAGTCCCAGCTGAACAGGAGGAAATGGGGATTTTGCAGTAACCTTCCTCTGGAATGGGGTGGAAATGGAGATTTTACAGTCTCCTTCCCCTGCCACACCCACCAAGCCACACCCACAGAACCGGTAGTAAAAAAAATTGAAACCCACCACTGGATTGGATGCTAAAATATATGAAGAACGGTTACAGGAACTGGGCATGGCTAGTCTAGTGAAGAGAAGGATCGTGGAGACATGATAGCAGTCTTCCAATATTTGAATGGCTGCCACAGAGAGGAAAGGGTCAAGCTATTTTCTAAAGCACCTGAAGGCCAGACAAGGAATAATGGATGGAAACTGACCGAGGAGAGATTCAACCTAGTAATGAGGAGGAACTTTCTGACAGTGAGAACAATCAACCAGTGGAACAGAAGTTGCCTTCGGAAGTTGTGGGAGCTTCATCACTGGAGACTTTCAAGAAGAGATTGAACTGCCATTTATCCTGCTGTCTCCTGCTTGAGTGGGGGGTTGGACTAGATGACCTATAAGGTCCCTTCCAACTCTGTTAATCTGTTAAAAGAGAAGCAGACCTCTTTGTGCAAAGGATGGCAGACTCCCCACTTTCGCTCAAGGCTGCTGGCGGGATTATTCGGGGATCAGATGTTTCACCCCGTCCCTGTTCTCTGTCCTGAATTCCCCAGATTCATGGATAGCTTTACTGTGCTCCATTCAGTCTTTGTTTTCTGCAGAAACGAGACAAAGAGGCGGGCCGTGGATCTTTAAGCTTCTTCAGTGGTGCAGGACGTAGAGACAGTTTTTTTTCATCCCTAAAGGCTGGAACAGCAGGAGGTACAGAAATGGAGAACAGCAAAGGCTCTGTGTGTTGGGAAGGATCCTTCGGTGATGTCAACGGGGTGGAATTTGATGATCCAAACATCGTGTTGGGCCTAGTCCAAATAAGAAATGTTTGGGATCTTCTTCCCTTCCCCTCCCGGCCCCCACCGTTCACACTCGAACCCAAAAAGCAACATCATTTGTTAATTCATTTTCATCAAAGGGCATTGTGTATGGCTGCTAAACCTGATCCTATTAGAAGTGGGGAAAAGTCCAGCGGGAGGCAGAAACAAACACAAATGAAACAAGCAGAGCCTCTCCGGAGCAGATACAGGGGGACACGGAGCTGGTGGTGGGGATGGGGATGGTAGCGCCCAGAAGGTGTGCTTAATTCTTCACATTTCCAGGATGGCAAGGAAGTGGAATAGAATAGAATAGAATAGAATAGAATAGAATAGAATAGAATAGAATAGAATAGAATAGAATAGAATAGGGTAGGGTAGGGTAGGGTAGGGTAGGGTAGGGTAGGGTAGGGTAGGGTAGGGTAGGGTAGGGTAGGGTAAAGGTAAAGGTTCCTCTCGGACATATGTGCTAGTTGTTCCCGACTCTAGGGGGCGGTGCTCATCTCCGTTTCAAAGCCAAAGAGCCAGCGCTGTCCGAAGACCTCTCCCTGGTCATGTGGCCAGCATGACTAAACGCCAAAGGCCCACGGAACGCTGTTACCTTCCCACCAAAGGTGGTCCCTATTTTTCTACTTGCATTTTTTACGTCCTTTCGAACTACTAGGTTGGCAGAAGCTGGGGCAAGTAACGGGAGCTCACCCCATTACGTGGCACTAGGGATTTGAACTGCTGAACTGCTGACCTTTCGATCGACAAGCTCAGCGACTTAGCCACTGAGCCACCGCATCCCTAACGGGTAGTGTAGAGTAAATAGAGTAGAGTAGAGTAGAGTAGAGTAGAGTAGAAGACAAGACAAGACAAGACGAAGAGAAGACAAGAGAAGACAAGAGAAGACAAGCTCAGCATCTTAGCCACTGAGCCACCGCATCCCTAACGCGTAGTGTAGAGTAAATAGAGTAGAGTAGAGTAGAGTAGAGTAGAGTAGAGTAGAGTAGAGTAGAAGACAAGACAAGACGAAGAGAAGACAAGAGAAGACAAGAGAAGACAAGCTCAGCATCTTAGCCACTGAGCCACCGCATCCCTAACGCGTAGTGTAGAGTAAATAGAGTAGAGTAGAGTAGAGTAGAGTAGAGTAGAAGACAAGACAAGACAAGACGAAGAGAAGACAAGAGAAGACAAGAGAAGACAAGCTCAGCATCTTAGCCACTGAGCCACCGCATCCCTAACGCGTAGTGTAGAGTAAATAGAGTAGAGTAGAGTAGAGTAGAGTAGAGTAGAGTAGAGGAGAAGAGAAGAGAAGAGAAGAGAAGAGAAGAGAAGAGAAGAGAAGAGAAGAGAAGAGAAGAGAAGAGAAGAGAAGAGAAGGGAGAGGAGAGGAGAGGAGAGGAGAGGAGAGGAGAGGAGAGGAGAGCTGGAAGGGACCTTGGAGGTCTTCTAGTCCAACCCCCTACTCAAGCATGAGATGCTATACCATTTCAGACAAATGGCTGTCCAATCTCTTCTTTAAAAAACCTCTACTGATGAAGCACCCACAACTTCTGAAGGCAACTTCTGTTCCACTGGTTAATTGTCTTCACTGTTAGGAAGTTTCTCCTTAATTCCAGGTTGCTTCTCTCCTTGATTAGTTCCCATCCATTGTTTCTTGTCCGGTCAAAATAAGTTGACCTCCTCTTCTTTGTAGCAGGCTCTCAAATTGCTACTCCGGTATTTGGAATACGGTATCATTAATAGTAATTATTCCAAATACTGGAACACAATATTGCAGTATTTGGAAGAGGAAAGAGGAAGAAGAGGAAGAAGATGAGGAGGAATCAGAAGAAAAGGGAAGGAGAGGAAGAACAAGAAGAAGGAGAAGGAAGTGGAGGGGCAAGAGGAAAGGGGAGGGAAGATGAATAATCTAAGTGAATAATTCACTTAGAACCCTAGGACTCCAAACCAGGCCCTACTGATTGCATTAAAGCTGATTTGCAAATCAAGTCCCAGCAATTTGATTCACACATACCCCATCAGGCTAGGTTACTTCTTGACTTTTTTACTGCATCCTGCAGAGTCCCCGACTGAAGACATCTTGATGCTTGCGAGTTGGTTTTCTTCTGTTCTTGGGTTAGGGGGTTCTCTTGGAGTAGGGTAATGCTTAGAAATGGGCTAATTGGGAACCAGTTTGGTGGTTAAGATGCCAGACTAGAAACTGGGAGACAGTGAGTTCTAGTACTGCTTTAGGCATGAAAGCCAACTGAGTGACTTTAGGCCAATCACCAGGAGACAGTAAGTTCTAGTACCGCTTTAGGCATGAAAGCCAACTGAGTGACTTTGGGCCAATCACCAGGAGATTGTGAGTTCTAGCACCACTTCAGGCTGACTTTGGGCCAATCACCAGGATATTGTGAATTCTAGTACCACTTTAGGCTGACTTTGGGCCAATCACCAGGAGACAGTGAGTTCTAGTACCGCTTTTGGCATGAAGGCCAACTGAGTGACTTTGGGCCAATCACCAGGAGATTGTGAGTTCTAGTACCGCTTTAGGCATGAAAGCCAACTGAGTGACTTTGGGCCAATCACCAGGAGATTGTGAGTTCTAGCACCACTTCAGGCTGACTTTGGGCCAATCACCAGGATATTGTGAATTCTAGTACCACTTTAGGCTGACTTTGGGCCAATCACCAGGAGACAGTGAGTTCTAGTACCGCTTTTGGCATGAAGGCCAACTGAGTGACTTTGGGCCAATCACCAGGAGATTGTGAGTTCTAGCACCACTTCAGGCTGACTTTGGGCCAATCACCAGGAGATTGTGAATTCTAGTACCACTTTAGGCTGACTTTGGGCCAATCACCAGGAGACAGTGAGTTCTAGTACCGCTTTTGGCATGAAGGCCAACTGAGTGACTTTGGGCCAATCACCAGGAGATTGTGAGTTCTAGCACCACTTCAGGCTGACTTTGGGCCAATCACCAGGATATTGTGAATTCTAGTACCACTTTAGGCTGACTTTGGGCCAATCACCAGGAGGCAGTGAGTTCTAGTACCGCTTTTGGCATGAAGGCCAACTGAGTGACTTTGGGCCAATCACCAGGAGATTGTGAGTTCTAGTACCACTTCAGGCATGAAGGCCAACTGAGTGACTTTGGCCCAATCACTAGGAGACTGTGAGTTCTAGTACCACTTCAGGCTGACTTTGGGCCAATCACCAGGAGATTGTGAGTTCTAGTACCGCTTTAGGAATGAAAGCCACCTGAGTGACTTTCAGCCAATCACCAGGAGACTGTGAGTTCTAGTACCCGCTTTAGACATGAAAGCCAAGTGAATGATTTTGGGCCAATCACCAGGAGACTGTGAGTTCTAGTACCGCTTTAGGCATGAAAGCCAGCTGCGTGACTTTGAGCTAGTCACTCACTTTCAGCCGAACCCACTTCACAGGGTTGTTGTGGTGCAGAAAATGGGAGAAGGAAGTACGTTTACTGCCTTGAGTGACTTATAAAAGTAATAAAGGCAGGATATCAATAAAATAATAATAAAAAAAAATGTATAACTCCAGGCAAGTGAGAAGTTTGCACATAATTCCTACAGAAAAAGCTTTTAAGCATTTTTTTTTTAAAAAAAATCTTTTTCTTTTTACCTGTTCTGTTAGAAACCCAGAAGTGAATATCGAATACGCCAAGAAATGGGGCTTAGGGGACTCAGGATATTAATATCTCTCTTTTGCTAAGTGCTCACTATAATATGATAGACAGTTGGAGCACTCCCTGCGGATAGAGAAGCTCTGAATAATGATATCCTCTTAGATTGCTATTTTTATAGCTGAAAGATTAATAGGACAAAGTAGGTTTTCCTCACCCCATCACCTCAGCTCTGGACTTCTGATACCAAAATGTCAGTCTCCAGGCCCAGATTTCAAGCCGGGGCTGAGAAATGGTGTTTAATGTTTAAAAGTTTCTCCAAGATCTCTACCAAGCCTCTTCTTTTTACGTCAAGGATTCTGCACATGCTCCGAAGAAACTCTTCGCCTTTTTCGCAGAAAGAAATGAAATGCTGATTTATGAGTTTGGAAAGTAAGATGGACTTGGATGAAATGAGGGCTGAAGGGATTTATATAATATTGAAGAGAGAAAGAGAGATGGGATTATAAAAGTGCAACTATCTGTTGAAAAGAAGGTCGGAAGTCATTATATTTCTTAACTTTTATTTCTTTTCTTTCCCACACTTTCCTGTTTCTTGCTCTTTTTTGTTCCCTTTCGTTTCTTTTTCTTCCCTTTTCTTGTTTTTTTTTTTTCTTTTTTGATTTGTCCTCCTGGTGCAGGAATCGGCAACCTTAAACGCTCAAAGAGCCACAAATGTCCTAACTGGAAGCCTCCCCTTCAATTCTGGAGCTGACCGGAAGTCCGGTTCCCCCACCATAGAGTCTCTTTCTAGCACAGCATCCTTTTTTCCTCTGCTGACCAGAAGTACAGTTCCCACCTCCATCATAGAGTCTCCTCTTAGCGCAGCATCTTTTTTCCTCTGCCAACTGGAAGTCCGGTTCCCCCACCACGGAGTCTCCTCCTAGCATGGCATCCTTTTTCATCTACCTGTCCTAACCGAAAGCTCTTTCAATTGTGGAGCCGACCGGTGACAGTGTTCTGCCCCAGCTACGGACCCCAAAGAACACAGCACACACAAAGTTTGTACAAAACTTAAATTTACTAAAATAACTCAGTCTACAATAACAAAGGCTGTTAATAAACTTTCTTAACAGCCTACAAGAAACCAAAGATAAAGTAATCACAATCTTACTAGGGTTGGCAGGAAGCCCAGAAGCGATTTGCAGAGAATCCAGACACGAAGGAGATTGAACTAAAGTTGTTCCCTACAAATTGCTTCAGTCGGCGTTCCTCCTTAAATAGGCTAAAGGAGTGGCCAATTAGCCCCAAACCTTACTCTCGAGGAGACCTCCTCCTGAGGAGCCACTCCCGCCTTTTGGCAGCTCTGTGCGCCCGTGCATTGAGAAGAGGCTCCTCCTCTTCGTCCTCTTCACTTATGGGAGCTTCTAGAGGTTCTGAAGGCCCTGGCTGAATCCCTGCCTCTGGCACCACATCTTCTCCAGCCTCCTCATTGTCTGACTCAAGTGCCAGCTGCACAGGCTGCTGGCGCAGCACCACACCAGCCTCCTCGCTGTCAGAATCAGCTACAATCCGCACAGGCCGCTGACGGGCCACAACAGACAGGGAGCCGCAGCAGAGGGATGAAAGAGCCACATGAGGCTCCAGAGCTGCAGGTTGCCGACCCCTCTCCTGGTGCAATCTTAATAAATATAAAAAATTTTTACGAAGAAAAAGAATCTCTTTCCAGTGGCTAATGGTGTTTTAGGATGGAAAGTTGGATTTTAATAAAACATCAAGTGTACGCATTACAGGTAGTCCTCAACTAACAACCATTGATTTAGTGACCATTTGAAGCTACAACACTGA
This sequence comes from Pituophis catenifer annectens, assembly GCF_029215685.1. Classification (NCBI taxonomy): domain Eukaryota; kingdom Metazoa; phylum Chordata; class Lepidosauria; order Squamata; family Colubridae; genus Pituophis; species Pituophis catenifer. The sequence goes on along the minus strand of NW_027256886.1, from coordinate 6,180,809 downwards.
AAAAAGTGACTTATGACGGGTTGCCACACTTACGAGCTTCGCAGCATCCTCATGATCACATGATCAAAATCCGGGCATTTGGCAACTGGCATATACAGGTAGTCCTCGACCTATGACCAAAATTGAGCCCAAAATGTCTGTTGTTAAGCGAGACATTTATTAAGTGAGTCTAGTCCTGTTTTATGACCTTTCTTATCACATTTGTTAAGTAAATCACAGCAGTTGTTAAATTAGTAACACGGTTGTTAAGTGAATCTGGATTCCCTGTTGACTTTGCTTGTCAGTAGGTTGCAAAAGGGGATCACATAACCTCAGGACATAAATATGAGTCAGTTGTCAATCATCTGAATTTTGATCACGTGATCACGGGGCAGCTGCAACAGTCATATGTCACTTTTTTCAATGCCGTTGTAACTTTGAATGGTCACTAAATGAACTGCTGTAAGTCGAGGACTACCTGTATTTATGACGGTTGCAGGGTCTCAGGACAAGCAAAGTCAGTGGGGAAGCTGGATTCACTTAACAAATCCATAGTTCACTTAACAATTGCTGTGATTCACTTGTGGCAAGAAAGGTCATTAAGTGGGCCGCGCAACCCTGTACTTGACGGTAGGCCTGCCACTTATTAAAAGCACAGCTAGAGTCCTCAGTTTAGAACCTGTGTTTTTTTTTCCCCCCAACTTTGGCAGATTGAAGAAGAGTTGACTTCAACTCCCAGAATTCCCCAGCCAGCAAGGTGTTACCTTAAGCTCATAGGTGCCCCTGGCAAGGCAGGTGGCTGCCAGGCATGGCCACCCAAACCAGCCATTGCAACCCCTGGCTGGGTGTTCAACCTTCTCATCATGTCATAGCCACTAATCTTCAAGAGAAATAAGCGAAGGAAATGCAGATTAAAAGGCTATTGATTAAACGTCAGGAGAAGAATTACAAATCTAATAAATGATCGTCTTTTCCAGCTTTTTTGGGGGGGCGGGGGAAGACAGGGGCTGCCTTTATGAGGCCTGTTTCAACTTTATTACCAAAAAGTGTATTAAAAACCATAAAAGCAGAAACCGGGCTCCTGCAATAAATCCTTGTCTAGTGAAAAGCAGGATGGCACTTAAAAAACATAGCCAAGCCCTTGGCTAGATCGCAAAGTTTCAATCTCCCTTCTTGGGAATGCTATGTATATATCCTACATTATATGTCTAAAAGCTTGTGAGGGATTAAAAAGGTTGGAAGGAAAAACCTGGGTTCATGTATGTCAGATTAGAGCCGGAAGGGACCTTGGAGATCTTCTAGTCCAACCCCCTGCTCAAGCAGGAGACCCTATACCCGTGATGGCGAACCTGTGGCACGTGTAGCCATATTGGTGGTTACGCAAGCTCAGCTCATTTTCAGGCCTTCTGGGCCCACTGGAAGCCAGCAAACGGGCCATTTCCAGTCTCCAGAGGGCCTCTGGGGGTAGGGTTGCCAGGTGTTCACTATTTGAGCGGACAGTCCGCTTTTTTCACATTATGTTCACTATTTTTTTTCACAAAATAGTGGACATTTTTTTTATTCAAAAGCTTTATGATGAAATGGTACGTAATCTAAAGCTGTACGGTCTAAGAGAATAAGGATAGGAGAATCGCGTTTTGTCTTTTTTTTTCATAAGTTAGAACGAGACAAAAGATCGAATATCCATTGAACTCGATTCTCCGAAAAAATTAATGATGAGATTAAAATAAAAATATATTATAAAATTATGTACAGTTCACATTTTTAAAATGTATTGTAGCTTGTGTCGACTGACCTAAAATGGCGTGTTAAAATGTTTGTAATAAAATATATAATTTAATTGTAAAAATTTTTTTTTATTTTTTTACTACTTAAACCCCCCCCCCCCGCTTGTCCGCTATTTTTTGGAAGCAGACCTGGCAACCCTACCTGTGGGGGTGGGGAAGGCCGTTTTCACCCTCCCCAGGCTCCTAGAAAGGCTCTGGAGCCTGGGGAGAGAGAAAAACGGGCCTACCGGGCCCACCAGGCCATCACATGCCAGGAGCCAGGGGGAGGTCATGCATGCATGTGTGTGGGCGGGACGCATAAAATTATGGGTGTGGGCACACATGCACGTGACCTCCCCCCTTCCCCCCCCGCTCCTGGCACGCGATGGCAAAAAGGTTAGCCATCACTGCCCTATACCATTTCAGACAAGTGGATGTCCAGTCTCGTCTTCAAAACCTCTAGTGATGGAGCATCCACAATTTCCGGAGGCAAGCTGTTGCACTGGTTAATTGTCCTCACTGTTGGGAAGTTTCTCCTTAATTCCAAGTTGCTTCTCTCCTTGATTAGTTTCCACCCATTGCTTCTTGTCTTGTCTTCTGGTGCTTTGGAAAATAAATTGATCCCCTCTTCTTTGTGGCAGCCCCTCAAATACTGGAATACTGCTATCATGTCCCCCCTAGACCTTCTTCTCTCTAAACTGACCATACCCAAATCCTGCAACTGTTCTTCATACGTTTTAGTCTCCAGGTCTTTAATCATCTTAGTTTTTCCAAAGCCTCAACATCTTTTTTGTAATATGGGGACCAAAACTGGGTGCAGTGTTCCAGGTGTGGTCTTACTAAGGTTTTATAAAGAAGTATCAATATTTCACATGATTTTTGATTCTGTGCCTCTGTTTATACAATCAAGGATTGAATTCGCTTTTTTTGGCTGCTGCCGCACACTGCTGGCTCATGTTTAAGTGATTGTCCACTAGGACTCCAAGGTCCCTTTCGCAGGTTCGCCCCTCAACACAGTCTACCTTGTGGGTTGTTGTTACAGGGACAATTTGTTCATTCCTCATGTACCCATATATACAGGTTATCTTCCATTTGAGGACCCAGATTGTTGGGGCAATATGCTGACTCTGTAAACTGCTTAGAGAGGGCTGTAAAGCACTATGAAGTGGTATATTATTAATATATGGTAATGTTGTACTACTAACTAGAGCATACAAAACATTTGCTAGACCAATTCTTGAATACAGCTCATCTGTCTGGAACCCGCACTGCATATCGAATATGCATAAATACAATTGAGAGAGTCCAGAGATATTTTACGAGAAGAGTCCTCCATTCCTATAACTGCAATAAAATACCTTATGCCACCAGACTCCAGATTTTGGGCTTAGACAATTTAGAACTACGCCGACTTCAGTCTGACTTAAGCATACTACATAAAATTATCTGCCACAATGTCCTTCCTGTCAATGACTACTTCAGCTTCAACCACAACAATACATGAGCAAATAATAGATACAAACTCAAGGTAAACTGCTCCAAACTCGATTGCAGGAAATATGACTTCAGTAATAGAGTGGTCAATGCCTGGAATGCACTACCTGACTCTGTAGTTTCTTCCCCAAACCCCCAAAACTTTAACCTAAGACTGTCTACTGTTGACCTCAACCCATTCCTAAGAGGTCTGTAAGGGGCATGCATAAGTGCACCAGGGTGCCTACCGTCTCTGTCCTAATATTCCTTTTTACTTACTCTTTTCATGTATTAAAATTATGTTTATACTTTTACCTGTTATCTTATATATGCTTGACAAATAAGACTTATGATTATGACTTATGATTATGATTATATAAGTCTAAGTGCTACTGCTATTTGCAAACATAACTGGGACCAGAATTTCGCTTGCTAGGTGAATTGTGCCCCATTTTACAATAGTTCCTATGGTTTTTAAGTGAATCACTGAAATTACCATATTAAGTTGTTAAATAAATCACATGGTCATTAAGAGAAGCTGGCTACTCCCATAGACTTTGCTTGTCAGAAGCCAGCTGGGAAAGTTGCAATGGCAATCACACAACTCCAGAATTCTGTAATTACCAGTTGTCGAGCGTTCAAATTTTAATCACATGACTGTGAGGATGCTGTGACGGTCATAAATTGAGGACCGGTTGAAATTTTTTTCACTGTCCTCGTAACTTCGAGCAGTTGCTAAACAAATGTTATAAATCGAGGACGACCTGTATTGATTTAGGTTCGCTTTTCAAATTCTATCCCATCTTTCTTTCTAAAAGCTTCCTTTAGGATTATTTCATCAGTTTGATTTGAGGCCAATCCTGGTTTCTTAATCCAGACTGATTTGCAGGGTTGTTGTGAAGAAGACAAAATAAAAGGAGAGTCCAGGTGAGCCAAATTGAGGGATAAATATCTAATAAATACTGTAAAGATATACAGTTAGTTAGGACTCTCCAAACCTGGCAACTTTAAGACTTCTGGATTTCAACCCCCCAGAATTCCCCAACCAGCTGGAGAATTCTGGGAGCTGAAGTCCAGAAGTCTTAAAATTGGCGAGTTTGTAGACCCCTGAAGTAAATTTATCAATCTCTACAGAACAATGGCCATACCTCGATATGCTCCATTAACATAGGGCAGGGGTGGGCAACTGTGGCCCTTTTACAACCTGTGGACTTCAACTCCCAGAATTCCTGAGACAGTCAAGCTGTCTCAGGAATTCTGGGAGTTGAAGTCCACAGGTTGTAAAAGGGCCACAATTGCCCCCCCCCCCGACATAGGGCCATCAGGCTGTGGGAATGTCTATGGGACGAGGGTGGTCAAAAAAGTCAAAATGGAGGCCAAACCGTGCAGTCAAGTCCCTGTTCCCTTTTTATGGGTGATGCAGCCACTTTGTTTGTTTATTTTTGACTCCCCCAAAGGACATTCCTTCACTTCCTTCCAGCCGTTATTTGACAGAATCTTAGGCCATTGACTGAACCACCATAAAAGCGGCTTTTTCCTCCTGATTCTAAGACCAGGCAGCCTCCAGGCAGGAGAAATTTGTTACACATCACCACCCATTACAGTAGTAGTAAGAACGTGAGGAGATGAAAAGACCCTCTCTTTGGTGATTAGGCCTTCTTCCACTGGAGAGCTTTCTCTCCAGGCGTTTCCTTCGCATTTGCACATTTTTCCCTCAGCTCTTTTCAGAGCCATCATTCAGACTTTTCTTTTTTCTTTTCTGTTTCTTCTTTCACAGCAATTTCTTTCCAGGCTTCTGACAGAGCAGAGCAGATTGACGATGTTTTATTTGGGGAAGAAGAGAAAATATGTTTGGACTGACTCACTTCACAGGATTTTGAAAATTATATGTCACTTTATCATCTCTTTCTTTCTTTCATCTATTTTTCTCCCCCCCCCCCGTCTCTCTCTCTCTCTCTCTCTTTTTTCCCCCCTCTCTCATCTATTTCTCTTCCTCTCTCTGAATTTTATATCACCTATCTATCTGTCTATCTGTCTGTTTGACTGTCTGTCATGTACTGTATATATCCTCTATATATTATCTGTCTGTCTTCTCTGTCTCTATTATCTATCTATCTATCTATCTATCTATCTATCTATCTATCTATCTATCTATCATCTCTCTGTATCTCTGTCTCTCTCTCTGTCTCTCTTTTTTCTCTCATCTATTTCTCTTTCTCTCTCTCTATTTTATATCATCTCTCTATCATCTGTCTTCTATCTATCTATCTATCTATCTATCTATCTATCTATCTATCTATCTATCTATCCATCCAATGGTGGGATTCAAATAATTTAACAACCGGTTCTCTGCCCTAATGATTTCTTCCAACAACCAGTTCACCAAACTGCTCAGAAAGTTAACAACCGGTTCTCCCGAAGTGGTGCGAACTGGCTGAATCCCACCACTGTATCTATCTATCTATCATCTATCTATCTCTCATCTCTCTCTGTGTCTCTGTCTCTCTCTTTTTTCTCTCATCTATTTCTCTTCCTCTCTCTCTATTTTATATCATCTTTCTATCATCTATCTGTCTTCTCTGTCTCTATCATCCATCTATCTATCATCTATCTATCTATCTATCTATCTATCTATCTATCTATCTATCTATCAACTCTCTCTTTCTCTCTCTCTGATTGGGGCTCCAATAAAGGGATTTCATGTGGAGGTTGTTGACAGAATAACAACAGATTCCCCCTCCCATCCTCATCCCACCCTCCCCATCTTTTAATTGGGGTGCAACATTTGGATCTTCACATTATTTTATTTATGTCTTTTAGTATTTGTATCATTTTTATCTTTTTAAGAGTATAAGCTGTCCAGAGTTACCTGTGATAAGATGAGTGGCCAATTTTTTTAAAAAACAAACAAACAAATAAATATTGTATCTATCTTTCTGTCTATCATCTATCTCATCTATCATCTATCTATTTCTCTACCTATGTTTCTATTCTCTCTCTCTCTCACACACACACACAGACATCTGTCTGTCTGTCTGTCTGTCTGTCTGTCTGTCTGTCTGTCTGTCTGTCTCTCTCTCTCTCTCTCTATCTATCTATCTATCTATCTATCTATCTATCTATCTATCATCTATTCATTTATGTACCCTGAATGCTGCCAAATCAGTAGAGATTTAATGCATTTGACAAACAATCAGCTAAAACATTTTGTCAACAGAGAAACACATCCACGGTAAGTATACATGAACTGAAACAACCCACAACTAATCCACACTACAGCTGTTTGGGAAAAATTCCAACTTCAGGCACCACTGGAATGTGAGAAGGATTAAAAATCACGCTCAGATGTATAAGCAGCACAACTTTTCCTCGTTGCAATATGCAAGCAAATAAGGGAAGAGGTACTTTTGTTGCTAAGGTGCCAGTTTCCTTGAACCAGTCAGTTTCCCTGAATTTCTCCCCTCCTTCTACTGAAGAGTTTAGCCAGCAGCTAATCAATTTCAGTTCTGCTGGCCAACCTCTCCTCTGTTCTGTTCTGGCTGGCTCAGGAATTCTGGGAGTTGAAGTCCACAAGTTATAAAAGGTCTATCATTCTCACATCCCTGTGATAGATATGTCTAAAGAAATCTGGGTCCAGATCCTTAAGGATGAGGAAAATAGCCAGGAGGGGTCAAAAAAGTCAAGATGGTGGCTGTGTTTCTGCAATTGATGCCTGAGCTCTTTTTAAATGAACAGGGGAGCCATGGGACAATCTTTGTTACCTCATAATTCTTACAAACATAAAAGAGGTAAGGTACAATTTTCAGAAAGCGAAGCTTTAAACCGTCATGTGAACTGGGTAAAAAGTATATGAATAAAATATGTTTAATAATCAGAAAGTATTCGCCAAGGGCACACTGCAACAAATAATACATGCTCCTTTAAGTTCTCTGCTCTGTTCTCAGATTTCTTCCGTGAAAAGTGGTACAGAAACACGTTAAATAAATAAAAAAAATATATGTTTTTGGAATGGGCAATCTGTAGCTCTTCCTATTCACAGTCCCCGATCCCTTTCCAACGGGCCCATCCACTTTCAGGCCCATTTCGTCACCTGAAAATTGGAAATGAAGATTGCAAGCTTTAAAATACGCTCGACGTAAGCTGTTAGAAAATGCCTCCCCAGACCGGGAGCAAAAATAAGAAATGTAGCACCATCTGCTTAGCTTGTCAGAAACAATTGTGCGGCTCCGGTGTAAAAGCAGAAGGACCAAAGGAAGGGGGATACCAGAAGAACACACTTTGCCATTGTCGTGTCTGGCTCGCGGTGTGCATACAGAGCGAGCTTCACTTTTGATCAATGGAGTTCTTAGACAAGGCTTTGGCGCAGTCGCTGCGAATGTACTTCGGTTCAATTACATCGGCCCAAAATGACGGCTTTCTGTATGGCTGCCGATCAGGCGTTTTGGCAGAAACGGCCTGCGTGAATAAAGTTTGAACGCACAGAGAATCGGTCCTGAGCAGAGACTGTCCGTTGCGTACCCACAGAACAGAGACAGCATCTGCACGTACACTGCAGACATTGTGAAGAATCTCCACAGGGCGGGTGTCTCTCGCGTCAGCATACCAGAGGGGTCAAGGGCCAAAGCAGATGGCACTGATGTGATTATACACGAAGAATGCTATGATTGTCTGGAGAGGGACATTCTCTGTCAAAGGAGTTAAAGACCTCCATTTTGAATGTTCTGGAATCTTCTAGTCTCTTCATCAGCCTTTCTCCATCCAAAATGCGCTCGACTCCGGATCCCAGAATCCACGCTCTTGGGGTCTGTAAAGTCTACAAAGGCTACTTCCGAGATGAAATGTGACATGGGCAGGTAGTCCTCGACTTACGACCTCAATGGAGGACAAAAGTCCTGTTGCTAAGCGAGACAGTTATTAAGTGAATTTGGCCCCATTTTGCGCCCTTTCTTGCCACTGTTGTTAAGTGACTCGCTATAGTTGTTAAATTGGTAACACGGTTGTTAGATGGATCTGGCTTCCCCCATTGACTTTGCTTGTCGTGGAGGAAGAAGAAGAAATGTAAGCATTTCCTATAACATTGGAACAAGGCGCTCAAGACCAGGGTGTCAAACACAAGGCCCGCAGGCCGGATCCAGCCCATGATGTGGTCAGTTCCGGCCTGCAGGTCCGTCATAGAAAATGTAAGGGGCTGGCCTGCGTTGCTTCAGCCCAGTCTACCCAATGCGAAGAAGAAACATGCCAGCAGTTTGGGGAGTGGCATTAAGCTGGCCCGCCCACCCAGCTGGCCGCACCCACCCAATCAGCCACGCCCAGTGAGTGGTGTAAAGCTGGCCACACCCACCCAGTCGGCCACACCCACCAGTCGGCTATGCCTGCCCCCCAAAGTCAACCACAGCCCTGATGTGGCCCTCAATGAAATTGAGTTTGATACTCCTACTCAAGACTTAGAACTTAGAATAACTTTATTGTCACTTTAAATGTACACTAATAGGCATACATTAAAATTAAATTTCATTGCATTCAGCTCTCAAAGGGTCACTACCTCCAATATACACTATATAAACATGACAAAAAATTAAAATAATATGCATATAACCACATAGTAAAGGTAAAGGTAAAGGTTCCCCTCGCACATATGTACTAGTCGTTCCCGACTCTAGGGGGCGGTGCTCATTTCCGTTTCAAAGCCGAAGAGCCAGCACTGTCCGAAGACGTCTCCATGGTCATGTGGCTGACATGACTCAATGCCAAAGGCGCACGGAACGCTCTTACCTTCCCACCAAAGGTGGTCCCTATTTTTTTACTTGCATTTTTTAAGTGCTTTCGAACTCCTAGGTTGGCAGAAGCTGGGGCAAGTAACGGGAGCCCATTACCCGGCACTAGGGATTCGAACTGCTGAACTGCCGATCTTTCGATCGACAAGCTCAGCGTCTTAGCCACTGAGCCACCACACCCTTGTTATATAACCACATACCTACATATATTATATGACATAGAGAAACAACACAGTCTATTACGGATGTATACTTTAGTGTTTCTATGTCACATTTTTCTCCTTCTCCTCTGCTTACATCCACCGACCTCTCGCCCACCTATGATTTTTGCATCCTTGAGGGATGATGCAATGATGAACTGCATCTGATTACTGTTATCCCTACCATAAAGCCATCTGTTGACTTCCTTTCTTCCTCCGGACTTCCTTCTCACACCAGTGATGCACTGTCTGGGCTCTGTGGGATGACTCCCTCCGTTACATGCGGGCAAAGCTCCCTCTCTTTAATTGCAAGGAGTCCCGAGGGATTAAGAAGACCTTATCACGTCATGTGTTTCTTATCTCCTAACTTCATATGAGCTACCCTCAACCAAGGGAGGAAGGCCCTGTACCAGCATTTTGGAACGGATGAGGTAAACTGTGTTATCCAGCGCTTCCTCATCCATCCTCTGGGGAGGTGCAGAGAGATACACTCGGAGAGAGAGAAAAACTCCTGATCTACCTTCTCTGGGATTAGAAGCTAAGCATGGTTGGGCTTGATAGTATTTGGCAGGAAAAACCCCAAGGCAATAGGCCGGAGGGGGAATTTGCAAAGATCACAGAAAGAAGACAGGGCTAAAGCTTTTCTGAACCACTGCCAAGAACACAGCATGGAAGTGTTCATGAAATTTCAAGATTGACTTGAAGGGAGAAGTTACCTTTCATTTCCTGGCCAAATCAGAGGACTTTAAACTTGCCCTGGGGGTGGGGGGTGGATGGGAATGATGGGTCAATGTCTATGGGGATTCTCAGTCATCCAGGTCATGGTTGTCCCCAAAGGAACTTTTTCACGAGGCAACAGGATTTTCTTGTTTTTCTTTGAAGACCTTTCGCTTCTCTTCCAAGAAGCTTCTGGATGGTGGGGAATGGAAGGATTTGTATTCCTGGCAGACACCTGGTCATTTGCATTGAAAGGGTTCCAGTTTCAGCAGTTCCGAGAAGGCTCCACACCCATTTGCACCACTCAGGTGACCCTGAGGACAACAGATCAACCTCCAGGTAGCCTCAATGGCTCTCTAAAAAGAATGCAAATGACCAGCTGTCTGCAAGGAATATAAATCCTTCCATTCCCCACCATCCGGTCAGAGCTGAAGAAGCGTCTTGGATGAGAAGCGAAACGCCTTCAGAGAAAAACCAGAAAGTCCAGTTGCCTCTTGAAAAAGCACCTTTGGGACAATGGCTCAATGGTTAAAGACGCCGAGCCTGTCAGAAAGCTGACAGCCCAGGTTCAAGACCTGAGCGCTGCGCAACATGTGTGAGCTCCTGTTACTTGCCTCAGCTCCTGCCCACCTAGCAGTTCCAAAGCATGCAAATGCGAGTAGATAAATAGATACCACTTCGGTGGGAAGGTAACAGTGTTCCCTGAGCCTTGGCTGACCACAAGACTATGGAAGTATCTTTGGACAATGCTGGCTCCCTTGGCTAAGAAATGGAGATGAACACTATCCCCTAGAGTCAGATATGACCAGACAGGGGAAACCTTTACCATTATCTTTCAACTTGCCCAGGGAAAACTGAAAGAGAGAACCATTCTGCAAATTGTTACAGGTAGTCCTCAATTTATGACCACAATTGGGACAGGAACTTCTGTCGCTAAGCAATGCAGTAATTAAGTGCCCGATTTTACAACCTATTTTGCTGCTGTTGTTTAAAAGATCCCATGGTTGTTAAATGAATCCAGCTTTTCCCATTGACTTTGCCTGTCAGAACCCCACTGGGGAGGTTGCAAATGGGGATCACATGACCCCAGGATGCTACAACTGTTTTAATATGCACGGTTGCCAAGGACCTGAATTTTAATTACTTCTGTGAGTACACTGCAACAGTCATAACTGCGAGGACTGGTAGTAAGTCGCTTACTAATATAGATCTATTTCAAGCTATTTAGCTCTCATCAGCTAGCCATACCCTTACTTGGATTTGAACTTGGACTGCCTGCATATTAGGCAGTTGTATTCACCTCTGAGCCACAAGTTCTCCTCCCTTCATCAGCTTGAGCCAGGGGAGAGATTAAGTGTTTTTCTATTGAGCACCTGGTCTACCCCAGCATGTGGGAGGGAGAATACTGCATCCCTTTCAGCTCCAAAATATATATACACGCACACACACATGCATACATACATACATATATATAGTTAAAATTGTGTTTTTAGAAACTTTCTCTTAAGGAAGGGCTTCACAAAACATCTCAAAATTGCTTCTTGCTTTAGCTTTCCTTCCAAAGCTGAATTGGGCTTCCATGCATTATCATGTATTATCCAATTAATGCATGTTCTGCACTCACCAACCATCTTGAATCTTAAACCCATCCAGCTGGCTGAGATGGAACAAAACCCCAAGCTCTCTCCAGAATTAATCTAGGATAAAAGCAACACCACTTAGCATGCTGTATAAATAAATGCATTCCAGTTTCAGCCAGCCTTGATGCCATATGAAATCTAACCTGTCAATTGGAGCATTACAGTTTTCTTTAATGCATGCCTGGCAGTCTTAGCTGTGGCCCATATAATGTAGAGGAAGATCTACAAGATCACGTGAAGTGTTAGTACCACTTTATAATGCCTCGGTAAGACCACATTTGGAAATATCGCATCCAGTTTTGGTCGCCATGATATATAAAAAAGATGTTGACACTCTACAAAGAGTGGAGAGAAGAGCAGCAAAGATGATTAGTGGGCTGCAGGATAAACAGTTGCAGGAATTGGGCATGTCTAGCTTAATGAAAAGAAGGATAGAGGTGGACATGATAGCAGTCTTCCAATATTTGTGGCGCTGCAACAAATAGATCAATCTATTCTCCAAAGTGTCGGAAGGCAGGTCAAGAAGCAATGGATGGAAACTAATCAAGGGGAAAACCAACCTAGAACCAAGGAGAAATTTCCTAACAGTGAAAATAATTAGCTAGTGGAACAGAAGTTGCCTTCAGAAGTTGTGGGTACTTCATCATTTAGAGGTTTTTAAGAAGAGACTGGACAGCCATTTGTCCGAAATGGTATAGCGTCTCCTGCTTGAGCAGAGGGCTGGACTAGAAGACCTCCAAGGTCCCTTCTAACTCCCTTATTCTGTTAATTATTTTCTGTTTAGATGTATTCTATTTTATTTATTTATTTATTTGTCAAATATGTACAAGATAACAAGTATAGGAGTGGTGGGTTTGCCCCGGTGGGAGTGGTGGGAGGCTCCGCTTACCTGCCCAGACGTCATCATGGATTCTCTGCGCATGCACAGAAGCACACACGTGTGCTCCCGATTCCGAACCGGTAGTGAAGGTAAGTGGAACCCACTATTGAAGTATAGGTATGAACATAAACATAAACAAAGGAAGTAAATACAAATAAATGGGGACAGTAAGACAGGGAGGGTAGGCACGCTGGTGCGCTTATGCACGCCCCCCCCCCCCTTTACGGACCTCTTAGGAAGGTCCGCGGTAAACAGTTTGAAGATGAAACTGTGAGGGTTTGAGGATGTAACAACATATAGCGTGGGTTCCAGGCGGACGAGCTGTATTCAATAATTGGTCTGGCAAAGGTTTTGTATGCCTTAGTTAGCAATACAATATTACCAGAGAAGAAACTTCACAAAATTAGGTTAACAACTCTTAGTGCCTTTTTGGCAATGCTGTTACAGTGAGCTCTGGAGCTTAGATCGTTTGAGATGAGTACTCCTAAGTCCTTGACTTAGGAGAATAGGAGACAGAGGAGAATATTCCTATTCTCCTCTGTGACGTACTGGTCAGATATGATGCAGGCATGTGTTGGGGACTGATCTCTCAAGCAGCCAAAATGGTCATGAGAAGTTGTCACTGACACACAGACCTGATGATAGGGCATGCCCATAAGCAGCCTAAACCAGCCATAATGAGCTGGGCAAGATTGAGCCCCTGCCCTGTTATCACCACAATTTCTATTGTGCCACAAATCATGAATTGAGGAAAAGATATGATGGGAGGACACAGAGAAGAGATTGGAGAACATCGGAGCAGCTACAGTCAAGGTTAAGTGGTTTCATATATGGCAGGGGTCTCCAACCTTGGCAACTTTAAGCCTGACGGACTTCAAGTCCCAGAATTCCACCAGGCTTAAAGTTGCCAAGGTTGGAGACCCTGATCTTTGGGCAGGGGTTGAGACCAAGGCTTGGTCAGAAAGATAGGACCTCAGAGCAGTGGTGAAATCTAAAATTTGTTACTACCGGTTCTGTGGGCGTGGCTTGGTGGTGGTGGGGTAATGTGGCTGGGTGGGCGTGGCCAATTTTTTTTTATTTTTACTTTTAAAACCATTTTTTCTACAACCTCTTTGGCGAAGAGTCTTTCAAAAGACTCTGATGATCCCAGCTGAGTTGCCTGATCGGCAGAGGCTTTTTTTCTTTTAAATGCCTCTGACGATCAGGCAACTCAGCTTGGATCATCAGAGGCATTTAAAAGAAAAAAAGGGTTTTTTTCTTTTAAATGCCTCTGACGATCCAAGCTGAGTTGCCTGATCATTAGAGACATTTAAAAGAAAAAAAGTCTCCGCCGATCAGGCAACTCAGCTTGGATCATCAGAGGCATTTAAAAGAAAAAAGGGGTTTTTTTTTCTTTTAAAAACCTTTGATGATCCCAGCTGAGCCATGCGATCATCAGAGGCTTTTTTTTTTACTTTTAAAAGTATTTTTTCGGCCGAAGAGGTTGTAGAAAAAATGCTTTTAAAAATAAAAAAAAAGCCTCTGATGATTGCGTGGCTCAGCCGGGCATGTGGGGGGGCAGGGATTTTTGCTACTGGTTCTCCGAACCACCCGCCTCCATCGCTACCGGATCCGGCGATCCGGTCCGAACTGGGAGCATTTCACCCCTGCCTCAGAGAATAGTTAGAGAAATCTCTGAATAGCAGTTATGGGCACATTTCAATGAGGTCTCCTATTTAAGGAATTTGGAGTAGAGTTCTTTAATTTCTAAGCTGACCCAAAGATGGTAAAGACCTCAACTCATCAGAATGAAAAGGTCGTTAAATCTTTCTCTGTTTGTAGAGATTCTCAGTCATCCAGGTCATAGTTATCTCAAAGGTGCTTTATCAGGAGGCAATTGGACTTTCTTGATTTTTTTTCTTTTGAAGACGTTTCGCTTCTCATCCAAGAAGCTTCTTCAACTCCATTCCCCACTATCCTGTGAGAAGCTGAAGAAGCTTCTTGGATGAGAAGTGAAACGTCTTCAAAAGAAAAAAAAAAAGGAAGTCCAGTTGCCTCCTGAAAAAGCACCTTTGAGACACTCTTTCGCTGTGTTTTATTTTTCATTCCATCTGAGGTTGATTCTTTTGTGTGAATAAATTAACATTGACTCCATGGGTTTTTCACATCCCATGCAACGGGGCGAAGAGTGCGTGTGTTACATATTTGAAAACAATATTGTCTAAGCAGAGTGGAAAGTTTTGGAGCAAATCTGGCCTGCAATGCAAGGAATGTTTACAGGAACCCACCAAAGGGAGCCGAACAATGAACAAAGAGCTACTGCCAAAACTTTGAGCTCTAGCAAACAGCACATCGAGTCCTGTCATGTGACTCAGGGCCCACTTCTAAGTGTACTCAGGCTTTTACCCCATACGTCCTTCCAAGAAACTGGATAAAAAGTTAGGGAATGTGCGGATTGCTCTAAATCCAGATCCTACCAGCGTTGACTTTATTCATTAATCCATTCCAACTGTTTGTCCGTGATCTTTTTATAAGCCCAATTTGTTGTCACATGTAACTTTTCTCTAATAAATTCAGATGTCAGGCGACTTTTTGGCAAGCTCGCACAACACAGTTGTTCAGGCTGCATGAATAGTGACAACACAGAAACCACTTGTGCCTGTCATTCTCAATCCAAAAATCCAGGAAAATTGCATCCTAATGCATAAAACTCAACATTACAGGTTGTTCAGGAAGGTTGCATTAAAAAAAAAAAATGAAGAAGTATGGTTTACTGAGATGTGTGCCTACCCAAGGGCTACATCAGGGGAAGTTGGGTTAAAAATTGCATATATTAGCATAGTTCCTATTAACACAACAGTCTTATTAACCAGGGCTGTTTACAATCCACTGGCACCTTTCTCGCAACACGTAAGATCTTTGTGGTTTAGCACCTTGTATGAATCCAGCCCATCTAATTTATTTATGGTTTGGTATATTATGTGAACCCTGAACCAGGTTAAGTCATTAACCAGGCTTATTATATTGTGTTAGGGGACCTTAAAGAACAGAATAACAAGAGTTGGAAGGGACCATGGAGGTCTTCTACTCCAACCCTCTGCTCAAGCAGGAGATCCTATACCAGTGATGGCGAACCTTTTTTTCCTCAGGTGCCGAAAGTGTGCGTGCACGCTATTGCGCGTGCTTGCATGCCCACACCTACAATACAATGCCTTCCTGCATGCCCCCCTCCCCGTATGCGTGCAGAACTCCCATCCCCGCATATGTGCATGACCTCCCGCACACCTATATTGGGCCTAGCAGGCCTCCCTGAAGCCTATGGAGGCCGAAAATGGCCTGTTTCCGGACTTCCGGTAGCCCATTTTTTGCCCTCCCCAGGTTCTGGAGACTTTCCTGGAGCCTGAGGAGGGTGAAAATGGCCTCCCCCGGCCCTCCAGAGGCTGGAAACGGCCCATTTCTGGACTTCTGGTAGGCCCATTAGGCCCATTTCTTGCCTTCCCCAGGATCCGGAAACTTTCCTAGAGCCTGGGGAGGGTGAAAACGGCCTCCCCCGGCCCCCCAGAGGCCGGAAAATGGCCGATTTCTGGATTTCCAGGAGGCCCATTTTTCACTCTCTCAGAGCCTCCATGGGAGCTCTGTATTTATCTGGCATCCAAAACGGGCCGCATGGAGACTCTTGGGAGGGGTGGCGTGGGTGAGGCCAGCCAAAAATCAGCTAGCCAGCACGTGCATGTGTGCTGGAACTGACCTAGGGCAATGGCTCGTGTGCCCGCATGTATGGCTCCACGTGCCACCTGTGGCACGTGGACCATAGGTCCGGCATCACGGTCCTATACCATTTCAGACAAATGGCTGTCCAATCTCTTCTTAAAAGCCTCCAGTGTTGGAGCACCCACAGCTTCTGAAGGCTGATTAATTGTTAATTAATTAATTAATTGCTCCACTGATTAATTGTTCTCAACTGTCAGGAAATGTCTCCTTAATTCTAGACTTGCTTCTCTCCTTGATTCGTTTCCATCCACTGTTTCTTGTCTTGCCTTCAGGTGCTTCGGAAAATAGGTTGCTGCCTCCCCCCCACCGCTTCTTTGTGGCCGCCCTTCAAATATTGGAACAGAAGAAGTTCTTCATGCTTTCTATACAATGGATGGTTGATGCATGTGCTGTCGCTGACAATTACAATGGCTATCATTGTTAATTTTATGAGTTCTCAGGTGGTGACACATAGCTGAATACGGAGTGGATCTGGTTCATATTTTGAGGGAAGACCACAAGGAAATCCCCAAGCTGCAGGCTACTCTGAAGAACATGAAATAGCAACCGAGAAGCAGGCAGGGACAAATTATTTCTATATTGTTGCCAAGATACGAATAATCCATGAAACCACTTGGAGTCAAGCCCCATTAGGAGGAGTCGACTTGACCAATGACTTCACATCTTCCAGGGCCTTCGAGAAATCGCCAGCCGCCACCAGATGGTTTATTAGCTGATTCTCTCGGCTTCCTGTGATAACTGCCCCCCCCTCCTCAAATTCCAGAAAGCAAAGCCGTTCAGAGCAGCCCCTTCCTCCCTCTCTGCTTTTCGTCCGGCTCCTGTTCCACTCCACGGATATGCAGGAGCTTAAGCTTCCACACCTCGCCCCAGAGAGTCAAATCTTGCTGGGGTAGCAGAGCAGGAAAATTCTCATTAATCTTCATAGACGGGGTGTGGAAGTGGCAGATTGGAGATGAGGCGAGACGGGGGTGGGGTGGGGGTGTTAGGAGAGCCAGCTCAGCAGAAGACAAGAGAGCTCCCAACACTCTGCAAGTGACTTGCCAAGATACTTAAATTCGTCTTTGGTCCTCTGGTCGATTGAAAGTCCTTTGGGAGCAGGCCAAACTATCTCTTAGAGAGCGAGGGGGCTAAAGGGAGGAGGTCTGTTGCAAAGAAGAGCATCCTTCGCCCCATGATCATCTATTCTAAGATCACAGAATAACCAACTTGGAAGGGACATTGGAGGTAGATACAGATGCAGGCAGAGGTGGGTTTCAGTAGGTTCTGACCAGTTCTGGAGAACCGGTAGCGAAATTTTGAGTAGTTTGGAGAACCGGTGGTAAAAATTCTGACTGATCCAAGCTCAGAGAGCACCAAGGACCCCTCGTAAAAGAATAAATAGAACATTAATCTAAAATTAGCAAAGAAATAGCTATGATTATGGCATTATACCATGGGGTGGAGATGGGATCCTCTCTTTAACCCATTAGCCACCTCCAGATTGACATGCCACCATCCAGATCTCTGGCCAAATGCAGAGCCAGGTTTTGAGGTTCTTCTGGAAGACCAAGATGGTGGGAGTGGATCCCACCTCAGAGGAGGTGTGGGTCCAGGGATGGTATTCACTTACTTTCCCTACCGGTTCGCAAATGTGAGCTTCTCTGGCATGCGCCCCATCTATGCATGTGCCCGGCCTTCCGTGCATGCACTTTGCTGGCGCGTGAACCTTCTGCACATGTGCCCAGCCTCAAAAACGTGCCTAAATAGGATGGCATAGAGCCGGGCGAATGGCTGGAACCCACCCGCGATTTCTGCTACCGGTTCGGGCAAACCAGTCCAAACTGGCTGAATACCACCTCTGCGTGTGTCATGATAGAGCCGAGGTGGCGCAGTGGTTAGGGTGCAGTAGTGCAGCTACTTTAGCTGACGGCTAGTTCAGCAGATCAGCGGATTAAATCTCACCGGCTCAAGGTTGACTCAGCCTTCCATCCTTCCGAGGTGGGTAAAATGAGGACCCAGATTGTTGGGGGCAATATGCTATTTAGTATACTGTCTTTGGTGTAAGCCACCCAGAGTCCTCGGAGAGTGGGCGGCATAGAAATATGAATAATAAATAAACAAATAAATAATAATGATATTCCAGAGGGTGGCAGCTGCAAGAGTAAAGGGTTTTTTTGGATCCCAACTGGGATTCCTTGGTTGACAGGGTTCACAGCATGCCCTTTCTGCCTGCGTGAGTGGGTAGGGTTGATCCCATGGTGGGTGGGGGGAGATGGTTCCTTAAGTAGCCTGGACCAATGCCATGAAGGGCTTAAAACATGATGACTAACACCTTGAATTGGACCTGGAAGCAAACCGGCCGCTAGTGCAGCTCACATAACAGAGGTGTAGCATGGACGACTTTAGGGGTCCCAAGAATTTTCTGCAGAGTTCCGTTCTGTGTCAGCTTCTGAATACTCTTCAAGGGTGGCCCCAAGTGGAGCACATTGCAGTAGTCCAACTGAGAGATGAGCAGGGCCTGAGTGACTGAGCGCAATTTGCACCCTTGTGTCCCCCATTGGCCATTCCTTCAGGACCCCCCAGTCCCCATCCAACCCTTTCCACCACCTCTCTTCCATTCCTTCTTGTCACCCTTAACCACCATTATGCCAAACTCATCTTCCCTTTGATTTTCTGCCACCTGAGTCTTTGTCCCCTTCTGTTTCTCTCCCTGAAGGCTTGCAAGATTGTGAGAGAGAGAGAGAGAGAGAGAGAGAGAGAGAGAGAGAGAGACAGAGACAGAGACAGAGACAGAGACAGAGACAGAGAGAAAAATAGAGAGAGAGAGAGACAGAGAGAGAGACAGAGAGAGACTGAGAAACAGAGAGACAGAGACAGAGAGAGAGAGACAGAAAGACAGAGACAAAAACAGAGAGAGAGACAGAGAGACAGAGAGAGAGAGAGACACACATACACATAGAGAGAGAGAAACACACAGGGAGAAGCAGAGAGAGACAGACAGAGATAGAGACAGAGAGAGAAACAGAGAGAGAGAGACAGAAAGACAAAGACAGAAACAGAAGCAGAGAGATAGAGAGACAAAGAGAGACACACACATAGAGAGAGACAGAGACAGAGAGAGAGACAGGGAGAGAGACACAGAAAGACAGAGACAGACAGACAGAAAGAGAGAGAGACAGAGAGAGAGAAACACATAGAGAGAGACAGAAAGAGAGAGATGGAGAGATAGATGAGAAGAGAGAGAGAGAGAGGAGAGAGAGAGGAGAGAGAAAGAAAGAGAGAATGAGAGAGAGAGAGAGAGAGAGAGAGAGAGAGAGAGAGAGAGAGAGAGAGAGAGAGAGAGAGAGACTTTTTTCATCCCTCCTAATTTCCCTGATGGAAAACAGATCGACCCCCCAAAGCCTCTCTGCTTTCTTTAATCATCCTGAGGCACCCTTGGAGAATTTCCTTTGTGGGGGCCTTGTGGGCTGACCCCCTAGTGACCCTTCCCGGTCCAAAGAGATGCAGGAGCAGAGAAAAGCCATCACGGCTTTTTCATGCCTGACATTTGTCCCTCGGTCGCAGCCCTTCCCACCTTCCTGAAACCTTATCAGCTTGAGTTACTGAGTGGCACAAGAGACGTAACCCATCGCGGGGGCCCCTAAAGTCACCAGAGAGCAACTTTAAGGATGGAGCCTTGACCTGGGTCTCAGGACCCATCGATAGCTCCATCCCTTTCACACCCTCTGGGCTAAATATGGCTCTTTGTCTGAAGTCAAAGAGGGGACTGAAACGAAGGGACCAGCTCTGAGGAAGAAGAGGAGGAGAAGGAAGAATGCAGCATTAACCTTTGCAACTGGTTAAAAGAGAGCTACAGAGTTAAAGGCTTAATTCTAACAAGGAATGTTTGGCGAAAAGTCAGTCTGCTCCAGGGGGTGAAATCCAGCAGGTTCTGACAGGTTCTGGAGAACCGGTAGCGGAAATTTTGAGCAGTTTGGAGAACCGGCAAATACCAACTCTGGCTGGCCCTAGAGTGGGGTGGGAATGAAGATTTTGCAATATCCTTCCCCCAGGAGTGAGCAGGAAATGGGGATTTTGCAGTATCCTTCCCCTGGAGTGGAGTGGGAATGGAGATTTTGCAGTATCCTTCCCCTGCCATGCCCATCAAGCCACACCCACAGAACCGGTAGTAAAGAAATTTGGATTCCACCACTGCTCTGCTCCCTTTCCCCCTCTCAGTTCTTCTTGAATTCTGTGCATTTGCTTTCTTCTTCTTCTTCTCCTTCTCCTTCTCCTTCTCCTTCTCCTTCTCCTTCTCCTTCTCCTTCTCCTTCTCCTTCTCCTTCTCCTTCTCCTTCTCCTTCTCCTTCTCCTTCTTCTTCTTCTCCCAAATATGCTTTTTCAAGGGGCAACTGGAGTTCCTGCTTATTCTTTGAAGAGGTTTCGCTTCTCATCCAAGAAGCTTCTTCAGCTCTGACCGGATGGTGCAGAATGGAAGGATTTATGCTCCTTGCAGACAGCTGGTCATTTGCATCCTTTTAGAGAGTCATTGAGGCCACTTGGAGGTTTACCTGTGTCCACAGAATCACCTGAGTAAGTACTCCTGGTTCCTGCAATTTTCCCTCTGGAAATCCATTCCTACTCCCACACCATTCAAAGGGTATTCATCCCAAATTGTGTTGCTAAAAGTCTGTAGACGTCAGAGCTGAAGAAGCTTCTTGGATGAGAAGCGAAACGTCTTCAAAGAAAATCCAGAAAGTCCAGTTGCCTCTTCAAAAAGCACCTTTGGGACAACCATGACCTGAATGACTGAGAATCTTCATAGATATTCTCCTTTTACTCCTTCTCCTTCTCCTCCTTCCCTCCTCCTTCTTCTTCTCCTTCTCCTTCTCCTTCTCCTTTCCTCCCCCTTCTCTTTCTCCTTCTTCTCCTTCTCGTTCTCCTTCTCCTCCTTCCCTCCTCCTCCTCTTCCTCCCCCTTCCTTCCTTCTCCTTCTCCTTCTCCTCCTCCTTCCCTCCTTCTTCTTCTTCTCCTTCTCCTCCTCCTCTATTTTTTCTCAGCATGTTCCTGAGTTTATTTTGTGAAAAAAAGGACTGAGAAGGATGTGTAAACATGGATTGTTCATTCACGCAGGAAATCATCATTTTTCCGCAAGTCTGTAGCCAGTGCGGATTCGCCAACTTTGGTTAAATCCAGGTTTAAACCTGGATCGGAAAGCGGGATTGCAAAGGATAAGGAAAGATGCAAGGCAGAAAGTGAGCAAAGAAATTAACTACTCCACCCCACCCCACAACAGATGGACCCTCCATTCCAGCTCCAGCGTGCCATCCTGAGAAATTCAAACTTTTCCAGCACCCTGACAGGAATGGAGGGAATCTGAGGCTCTTTGCAAGCAGAAGAAATCAAAGCCAGGAAAGGATCATCACAGGGAAGTTATCTCCCTTTGCACAAGGCTCAACCTTGGCAGCTGGAAGATGAATGGACTTCAACTCCCAGAATTCCCTAATCTGAGCTGTGGAATTCTGGGAGTTGAAGTCCACTCATCTTCCAGTCTCCAAGATTGAGAAACGCTGCTTTAGAATATTTCAAAAAGCAAGAAGCTGGTTAGTGAAGGAGGCCCAATTGAGAGGGAGCCAGATTAAAATAGGGAAGGAGAGGCTTGTCACAGTTTTATCCTGGCATTCTGGTAAAGCAGCATTTTTCAAACATGGCCGCTTGAAGATGTCTGGACCTCAACTCCCAGAATTCCCCAGCCAGCATGTTTTGTTTTTTTCCCCCCACACTTGGCAATTTTAAGACGTCTGGAACTCAACTTCCAGAATGCCCCAGCCAGCATATTTTATTTTATTTTTTTCAAACTTGGCAACTTTGAAACGTGTGGACTTCAACTCCCAGAATTCCCCAGCCAACGAGGCAAGGCCCTGCTTCTTTTAATAAAGAACTAAGGCCTCATCCCCCCCCAATTAATGATGACTGGAATAGGACTCTG
Organism: Pituophis catenifer annectens; assembly: GCF_029215685.1. Taxonomy (NCBI): domain Eukaryota; kingdom Metazoa; phylum Chordata; class Lepidosauria; order Squamata; family Colubridae; genus Pituophis; species Pituophis catenifer. The sequence goes on along the minus strand of NW_027256886.1, from coordinate 6,158,683 downwards.
AAATGAATGGAGCCTGTTGCCTATTTATTAAACATAGGAAATAAGATTATGGTTGAGGAGGTTGAAATGGAGGGTGGGGGGGAAACATTAACTGCCCCTCCCAACATCCTGATCCTAATATACTGTAGACACAGAAGGCCCAGCCACCGGCAGTGACTGTTTAGCAAATAAAACCCACACAAGGACCAGTCATGCAATCCGCACAATATTTAGTCTGATTCTTCCTAAATGACACATTCCGTCCTCATTTCTGCATCCGAAAGGGCCAGGAATACAAGAGGCTCTTTTTATGGCTCCATGAATGTGCCCCTCTTCACACATGAAAACATCTTCATTTTCAGGGAAGGCCTCGTTCCTCCTTCGGGGACACGTCCTTCTGACTATGTTTGGCCAGGCCAGGTGGGCACCAAAGGCTTACGAAGATTGCTAAATTATCCCACGTGGAGGAGGCTTCATGCAATTGGTTGGGCCTCCAAAAACCTAACCAAGTTTAGAGCAAATCTGGTTTAGCACATCTCAAACGATCTAAGCCCCAGAGCTCACTGTAACAGAATTGCCAAAAAGAGTTGTTGAGAGTTGTTAAGAGTTGTTAAGAGTTATTAACCTAATTTTGCGAAGCTTTTTCTCCAGTGACATTGTACTGCTAACTAGGGCATACAAAACCTTTGCCAGACCAGTTCTTGAATACAGCTCGTCTGCCTGGAATCCACACTGCATATTGGACATTAATACAACTGAGTGGGTCCAGAGGTATTTCACGAGAAGGGTACGCCACTCCTCTGCTCACAATAGAATCCCTTATGCCCAGTGGTGGGATTCAAGTAATTTAACAACCGGTTCTCTGCCCTAATGATTTCTTCCAACAACCAGTTTGCCAAACTGCTCAGAAAGTTAACAACCGGTTCTCCTGAAGTGGTGCGAACTGGCTAAATCCCACCACTGCTTATGCCACCAGGCTCGAAATTTTGGGCTTGGATAACCTGGAACTACTCCGCGTACGGTCTGACCTAAGCATAGTACACAAAATTGTCTGCTACAATGTCCTACCTGTCAATGACTACTTCAGCTTCAATCTCAATAATACACGGGCAAACAATAGATACAAACTCATGGTAAACCGCTCCAAACTCGACTGCAGAAAATACGACTTCAGCAACAGAGTGGTCGACGCCTGGAATGCTCTACCTGACTCTGTTGTTACATCCTCAAACCCCCAAAACTTTAACCTTAAATTGTCTACCGTGGACTTCACCCCATTCCTAAGAGGTCCATAAAGGGGGCGTGCATAAGCGCAGCAGCGTGCCTACCAGATCTGTCCTACTGTCCCCATTTATTTGTACTCATTCCTGTGTAGATGTACATGTTTATACTTATATCTGTTATCTCGTACATGTTTGACAAACTAAATAAAAAAATAAATCATACAAACGTTGTGGCTTGGTCAAACTCAGAACCAGTTTGGTCTGCTAGTTAAGGCATCGGGCTTAAAAATTGGGAGGCTAGTCCCATTTTAGGCATGAAAGCTGGCTGGATGAGTTGTGCCAATCACCAGGGGACTGTGAGTTCTAGTCCCACCTTAGGCATGAAAGCCAGCTGGGTGATTTTGGGCCAATCATCAGGAGGCTGTGAGTTCTAGTCTCTCCTTAAGCATGAAAGCCAACTGGGTGATCTTAGGCCAATCATCAGGAGACTGTGAGTTCTAGTCCCACTTTAGGCATGAAAGCCAGCTAGGTGATTTTGGGCCAATCATCAGGAGACTGTGAGTTCTAGTCCACCTTAAGCATGAAAGCTGACTGGGTGATTTTGGTCCAATCACTCCCTCTCTTAGTCCTAGGCAATAGTAAAAACCTATTTTGGAAATCTTTTCCAAGAAAATTACAGAGACTCATTAGTTAAGACTGATAGGAAGGCACCAAAAGGAAAAAAAAAAGGGAGAGGGAAAGACCTAGGAAAGAATCTGCAGTACCCACCTTCCTTGAGTCAATTTTAACTTCTGAAATCAAGATGATCCCACCAGAGAAATAGGTGAGCTTTTAGAGGCTTTTCATGATACCGATTTTGAGTTAAGTTGTATTGATTTTATTTTCTTGTTTTCTACTCCGCTTTATTGTTGTAAGCTTTTACATGATTAGATAAGGAGGAAGAAAGAACAAACATTCAATAATCTATTACAAAGGATACTAGGAGAGAAGCCATGTCTGAGTGAGGTTAGCTCACAGCTACGCTTCCTACACCGATGCATTCAAGAAGGAGTCATTCCAAGCAGCCTACGATACCGACCATCGGTCAGCTCAGAGATGGGCAAAAGCATTCCGCAAACGTTACGTAACTTAGAGGCCTTAATCAATGACTGCCGTCTACAAAGGGGCAAGTATAAAGCAACTATCAATATACACAAGGGGCGCTGTCTATCACAACTCGAAGAAGAACTAGTCACCCACTTAGAGAATGTTATTAGGACCCTTGCAAAAAAGAAAGACAGGTGAGAAAAAGGAAACGGAGGATAAAATTCAAAAGTTAAAGCCATGCTCTGAAACTTGTGCAAACCTAGTCCATAATTTATTTGAGCAAACCACCAAGCCAGTAGGAATTATGTATACCGTATTTTTCGGAGTATAAGACACACCCTTTTCCCCCAAAAAAAGAGGGTGCGTCTTATACTCCGAATATAGCCCCGCCCAGCCTCTCAAACAGAGGTTTCAGAGGCTGAAAAAAGCCTCAAAAACGAAGCTTCAGAAAAAAATCCTCCAAACAGAGCTTCAGGAAAAAAAAAAAGCCTCTGAAAGGAAGCTTCAGAAAAAAAGCCTCCGAAACAAAGATTTTGAAGTTTCAGAGGCTTTTTTTCTGAAGCTCTGTTTCGGAGGCTTTCAGAGGCAGAAAAAGAAGTTTTTTTCTGAAACAGAGTTTCAGAAGCTTCAGAGGCTGAAAAAAAAGCAAGGCACAGAGCTCACAACCAACGAACCTGTTGCTAAAATTCACCTCTGGGAACAACTGATGGGGGGTATTCCACCCGCCAATCAGCTTTTTTCTTATTTTCCTCCCCAAAAACTAAGGTACGTCTTATACTCCGAAAAATACGGTACTTGAACATGATGAGGGATTCGACACACAAGATGCCACACCAAGAGAATTCATAGCAGCACTGGAATCCATATTCAACAGAGTAAGAGATACAGTAGAAGAGCCAGAAAAACATGCTATTAGACAAAAAGTATCGGCAATGCCGGTCGCACACAAACCAAACAATGCACCCAATACACAATGGAGCAACGCACCTTGAAAGACCTGAAACAAGATCAGGACATCGTTATTTTACCGGCAGACGAAGGCCATTTCAGCGGTGGTGATGAACCGTACAGATTATGAAATGAAGGCGTTCGCCCTGCTCAAGGATTCCTCAGCATATGGACAAGCAAAGACATCAAAGATGAGAACAATGGTTACCCAACTCAGAGATGTCAAACTCGGTTTCATTGAGGGCTGCATCAGGGTTGTGTTTGACCTCAGGAAGCTTGGGAGCCATGGCCAGGGTGGGTGTGACCAGAGGTGGGATTCACTTACCTTCCCTACCACTTTGCAAATGTGAGAGCATGCATCCACCTCCCATGCATTCTCGGCCTTCCGCGCATGCTCTTTGCTCGCGCACACACCTTCCGCGCATGCGCACGGCCTCCAAAACGTGGCTAAATAGGACGGCATTACATCCGGGTGGGTGGGCGGGGCCTATCGCAGTCACCGCTACTGGTTCGCTCGAACCAGACAGAACCGGCTGAATCCCACCACAGGGTGTGACCGGCTTGATGTCACTTATGCCGAGACACCTGTGGTGGCCTGAGCACTCTGCCAGTGAAAATAGAGCTAGGGAGGCTCGCGCACGGCCCTCTCAAGCTCCGTTTTCTCTGGCAGAGGGTCGCAGGAGGCCATCACAGCTGAAAATGGAGCCCAGGTGGGCACACGCGACCTTCCCGAGCTCCATTTTTGCTGGCAGAGGCACCGCGGACCGATCCTTCTCTATTTCAAGGGCGGCCCTGCGGGCCAGATCTAAACACTCTGTGGGCCAGATCCAGCCTGCGGGCATTGAGTTTGATACCCCTGACCCAACTGAATGCTTATCTCAGTTGGGTCAGCCAACTCAAACAAAACGGTCCCAGATCAGATCTGGGTGTTCTTGATTGTTCTTTGGAAGGACAGATATTGAAGCTGAAGTTCAAATCCTTTGGCCACCTAACGAGAAGACTGGACTTCATTGGAAAAGTCCTTGATGTTGGGAAAGATGGAAGGCAAAAGCGGAAGGGGACGGCAGCGGATGAGATGGTTAGATAGTGTCATGGACCCAGTGGTCATGAGTGGTGTGTTACGGTCCATGTGGCTGCGAGGAATCGGACGCAACTTACCCACTGAACTACAAATGCTGGACTGTGGTTAAGTTCTGCAACCAAAGCTCTACTCTGTAACTGCATTCTTGCAAGAAATTGCCTCGGCACCAGTGGTGGGTTTCAAATTTTTTTACTACTGGTTCTGGCTTGGTGGGCATGGCAGGGGAAGGATACTGCAAAATCTCCATTCCTACTCCAATCCAGGGGAAGGTTATTGCAAAATCCCCATTTCCTCCCAATCAGCTGGGACTCGGGAGGCAGAGAATAGATGGAGGTGGGGCCAGTCAGAATTTTTACTACCAGTTCTCCGAACTACTCAAAATTTCCGCTACCGGTTCTCCAGAACTGGTCAGAACCTGCTGAAACCCACCTCTGCTCGGCAGTACTGCATTTTGTGCTTTACGTTGTCTCCTACATGGAATTTTTTTTAATACATTTTACCCATTTTATACATATTTGCATAAAACTTTTCACAGATTTCCGCATTAGAACGTTCAGCGAAGCAGAACATTGGAGAGCTGAGTTGCGGTTCATGTATTATTCCAAACTGGAAAAGTATGTACGCTAACATGCAAATCGAAATGAATGTCTCTCAGCCCACCCTGAAGCTCACAGGAGAAATATTTTATTTTAACAAGGCATCCCCTTGTTAATATTTTCTTGTAAAAGGGGAAAAAAAATAAAAATAAACAAGAGACGGTGATTTCGCAAGGCCTAGAAAACAGAAACTCTCCTTATCAGTCATGGGAAAACAATTGCAACATAACTATACATGATGTGGTTGCATACTTGGCTGTGGGGACATCCAGAAATGTGATGCATGGTGCCTCCTATTGTTAACAAGGTACAAAAGGAAAATATTTTACAGGAAAGGGAAGATTGGCTTGTTGTTGTCATTGTTGTTATTATATATACACAACAATGTGGAATCACAGCTGCCAGTACTTTAGCTGGTGTTGGTCTTTGGTCTTCTTCACACGCATCTCAGTCCATTCCAAGAACTAGGATGACATCATGTGTTGGCATGGTAGATGTGTGTGGATCTAAACAGGGTGACTATTTGAAAACTGACAGATGGAAATTTTGTGTCGATGGGCAAATTTTCTAAGCACCGTCCAAGATTTTTTTTTTTGTATGGTGACGAGTGTGACAATAACCACTGGGACCTCCATGTCTGGTTATGCCAGGGGTCAGCAACCTGCGGCTCCAGAGCTGCATGCGGCTCTTTGGGCCCTCTGCTGTGGCTCCCTGTCAGGTGATCCCATCACTGGCTGGCCCCGCCCTGCCCATCATCTTCCCCTCCCAGTCACTCCTCGCCTGGCCTGAGAAGGTAAGGGCGACGGTGGGGGATGGAGAAACGGCCATGGCAGAGACAGAGAGATACAGAGAGAGGGAGAGAGAGAGAGAGAGACATAGAGAGATACAGAGAAGGGGAAGGGGGAGGGAGCGAGGGAGGGGAGAGAGAGATATGTCAAAAGGATTTTGTGGTTCCTAGTGGTTTTTAACAACTGGTTCTCTGCCCTAATGACCAGCTGGGTAGGCGTGGCTGGGGGGGGTCATGTGACTGGTGGAAGTGAGTGACATCGAGTTGGCCACGCCCACCCAGGTTTTGTGGCTCCCGGTGTTTTCTTTTCTGTGGGAAACAGGTCCAAATGTCCATCTCATCTAAGCAACTCTGGGTAGCTCACAACAGGGAAAAAGAAGTGACAACCCAGTAGAGGTAGTCCTTGACTTACAATCACAATGGAGCCCAACATTTCTGTTGCTAAGTGAGACCGTTGTTTGAATGAGTTTTTGCCCTGTTTTTCTTGTCACAGTTAAGTGAATCACTGCCGTGGCTAGTAACATGGTCGTAAAGTGAATCTGGCTTCCCCATTGACTTTGCTTGTCAGAAGGACCACAAAAGGTGATCCCATGATCCAGGGACACTGCAACTGTCATAAATATGAAACCAGTTGCCAGGTGTCCGAATTTTGATCACGTGACTACTGCAACGGTTGTAAATAGGAAAAGCGGTCATAAGTCGCTTTTTTCAGAGTCGTTGTAACTTTGAACGGTCACTAAACAAATGGTTGTAAGTCAAGGACTATCTGTGTACAGACATATAAAAACTCTCCATAATCCATTTTTAAAAAGATAAAGTTGCGATCAGCAGAATTTATTCTACATCAGCTCAATACGCCTACTCGAAGAGCTCCCCACCATTGCTGGACCGGTGGGCACAGGTCTAGAGCAGGGCTGTCAAACTCCCGGTCCGTGAGCCAGATGTGTCACGCGGTGGCCACACCAGTGGTGGGTTGCTCCCGGTTCGCACCGGTTCGCAAGTACCGATAGTAAAAATTTGTAGTAGTTTGGAGAACTGATAATAGCATTGGCTGGCCACGCCCCCAAAACTGGTCCCCAGCTCGGTCGCCACTCACTTACCCCGCCCACCTCATCAGAGGCTTTTTTTTTTTTTACTTTTAAAAGCATTTTTTCTACAACCTCTTCGGCTGAAAAAAATGCTTTTAAAAGTTAAAAAAAAAAGCCTCTGATGATCGTGCAGCTCAGCTGGGATCGTCAGAGGCTTCTAAAAGAATTTTTTTCTGCAACCTCTTCGGGCCGAAGAGGTTGTAGGAAAAAAAAATGCCTCTGGTTGAAGCCAACCAGAGGTGGTATTTGCCGGCTTGGTGAACCAGTCCAAATTTCTGCCACCGGTTCGCCTGAACTGGTCTGAACCGGCTGAATACCACCTCCGGGTATGACATGCCTTGATCAAGGAGCGCACATAATGACCTGCATCGCTGCATTCTGCTGGAAAGGACCCAAATCTGGCTTTAAGCTCCTTCTGCGATGTATCATCCATGCTGGGGGATGTCATTTGTGACTCATTGTGGTAAAGTGTCATGAATAGGAGAGCGGCACACAGCTCTAGTTGTGCTTTGGGGTGTTTTTTTTTTCCTGAAACTGCTGAGAATAGGGTGATTCTGAGAATCTCAGACCAGAGAATTAAATGCGATTCGGAAATGGACAAGAAGGGGCAAACACAGTGCCCAAATGTTGTTGTTTTTTTAATACTCATTTGAATAACAGGATAACAGAGAAGGGACCTTAGAGGTCTTCTAATCCAACCCCCTCCTCAAGCAAGAAACCCTACACCCGTGATGGCAAACTTATGGCACGTGTGCCGGAAGTGGCACGCAGAGCCATTGTTCCGGGCACGCGAGCTGTCACCCAACTCTCCTGCAGCTGCGCATGTGTGGGCGCCCCAGCTGGTGTTCGGGCCTCTGGTGTGCATGCATGCAATTCAGGGGACCCAGCTGGCCTTCGGAGCTCTCCTGCGCATGCGAGCGTGTTTCCGCATGCGTGCGAGAGTACTGGTGTGCAGAATGCGCATGCGGACACATAAACCATGCACATATTGTATGCGCAGTGCACGGTGGGGGGCATGTAAAAGCTGTGCGCATGCATAGATGGGGAGGAGGCAAACATTAGCGTAGATAGAATGCATGCACATTAAGCACGCAAAGCGCATACCTGTTTGGCACTCGGTGAGTAAAGGTTCGCCACCACTGCGCTATACCATTTCAGACAAATGGTTATCAAATCTCTTCTTTAAAACCTCCAATATTGGAGCTCTCACAACTTCTGGAGGCAAGTCGTTCCACAGATTGATTGTTCTCCCTGCAAGGACATTTCTCCTTAGTTCTAGGATGCTTCTCTCCTTGATTCGTTTCCATCCATTGCTTTTCGTCCTGCCTTCAGATGCTTTGCAGAGAAATCTCAAAACAAACCAATATTGCATGCCGCAATTGTTGGAAGGAATGTCCACCTGGGTTCAGTTCCAAGTGGGGAGAAAGACACTGGAAACATGAAGACTGCTTGGAAAGATGGTTTAATGGTGGACAGATTTAATTCTTGGTCCTGGGAAAAGAAAAAGGCACTTGGGTGAGAGAGAGATCACAGGGCTTGGAGATCCTGGGCAAAAAAGGGCAGAGATGCTGAGAGCGCCTGGGTTTTATGCCCTCTGTCGGGCTTTGAATTTGAGCTTGTGTTCTGATTGGTTGTCAGACTCCCATGGGGTCATGCAGGGTTGTCTTTTGAGTCCCAGGCTTGGTTGACTCTTGCTAGGTGATGATGATGTAATGAAAGGGCTTTGGGCAATTCCTACCATGGCTTTGCCTGAAGGAGGTAGATCTTTGTTATGTAGAATAGACTGGCTCAGGCCTTCATGGTCCATTGACAAAGTGGGGGCGGGCTGCGTTTCTGCCTCCCTTTTAGGGGAAATATTAGGCCCTTTTAATATTTCCTAAAATACCTTATTTTCCTAGGAGAGTGCTAACTTCCCACGCAATATTGAGCTCTCCAAACACATTTTGGATGCAGAATGAACGAAAGGGAGAGCCCACCCACAATTGGGGGTGGGGGTCTGTGTGGCAGAGGCTGGAGTAGACAGGAAGTCCTTTAACACCCAATATTTCTTCCCGCAAAATTAGGGAGTCTCAAACCCCATTCAGACCCTGCGTCCTCTTTCCATTTTGGCCTGGAGCAAAGGCCCAAACCTCTACACCCCTTTCCTCCCCCCCCCCTTAAAACACAGGGAATAATTGTTCAGGGAGCCAAGCTTGGCTGAAGTAAAAAAAGCTACTTATCCTTGCAAATGTGCAAATTTCTTGGAATATTTTCATCAGCCTAAGCTAACATCAAACATGTGTCTCTCGGGTAAATAATACCCGCCTTTTAGAATCAGGTTGTCGTTCCAAGGGGTTTCACTGGTTGAGGGGGGGGGGAAACATCCAAGCTTTTGCAGATTTAAGTAGGGTCAGCACCCGAAGTCTCCAACATCCAGATAAGAATCTACAAGAAAAGGGGGCATTGAGTTTCAGTCCTGAACCCCAGCAACGGAAAACCTGGGATAAACATTTCAGTTTTGTAAACGAGGCCAGGCATAGTTTGAACCCCCACCCCCCAAAACAAACCCAGGCATTGAACACCGGCAGGTAAAGAGTGACACTGTGTGTGTGTGTGTGTGTGTGTGTGTGTGTGTGTGTGTGTGTGTCTTATACGAGGCCGGGGGTGGTGGTGGGGGCAACCTGTTTCTGGTCGTCATCCCCCCCAATAGCTCCCTTTCCCGAGGCCCCCCAAGACATTTTAAAGAGGTGCCAAGACAACAACTCTAAAGCTGTCAGCTTTTACTACCGGCAGAGTAGAGACCCCCCTCCTTCCCACCCCTGTTTATTTTACTGCCGGGACAAAGCAGCCCACCCACCCCTCCTTGTCCTGTTCGTTCCCCTCCTTCTCAGGATTCCTAAACCTGGGTTCCCCCAACCCCCATCCTGTAGCCGGGAGGGCAGGGACCTGAAAATAAAGGGAATTTGTGCAAAGAAATCCCCAAATGCACATTTTAGAAGAGTCTTGAATTTCCAGTTTGGTAGGAAGAAGGTTGCGATGGTGAAATTTGACAGGATGGGACAAAAGTCTCTTTTTAAAAAAAATAAAAAATAAAAAAACAATTTTATTTGAATACAATCCATCTTCCATTAAACAGTGTGTCGTCTGGGTGCAAATGTCTTGTGCAATGACAATTAAAATTTACAACCATATTCATTATTTGTCTACTCTTAATACTACCGCACTTCCCCAAAAATAAGACCTTGTCTTATATTTTTTTGAACCCCGAAATAAACGCTTGGCCTTATTTTCAGGGAGGTCTTATTATTTTGGGGTGCGTGGAGCAAGATGGGGCTCCTCTTGTCATCTTACCTGATTTCCAGCTCTGCATTTAAATATTTTCGGGGAGGGCTTATTTTAGGGCAAGGCTTATTTTAGCACATGCACTTAAAAGCCCGATTGGGCTTATTATCAGAGGATGTCTTATTTTTGGGGAAACAGGGTAATATAATACTAATAATATAGGGACGTGGTGGCTCAGTGGCTAAGACACTGAGCTTGTCGATCAAAAGGTTGGCAGTTCAGCAGTTCGAATCCCTAGTGCCGCGTAATGGGGTGAGCTCCCGTTACTTGTTCCAGCTTCTGCCAACCTAGCAGTTCGAAAGCACATAAAAAATGCAAGTAGAAAAATAGGGACCACCTTTGGTGGGAAGGTAACAGTGTTCCGTGTGCCTTTGGCGTTGAGTCATGCCAGCCACATGACCACGGAGATGTCTTCAGACAGCAATGGCTCTTCGGCTTTGAAACAGAGATGAGCATTGCTCCCTACAGTCAGGAATGACTAGCACATATGTGCGAAGGGAACCTTTACCTTTACTAATACTAATATACATAGCTTATCTAATACTGTGACAATCCTCTTCTTAACTTACTTAATTCTCAATATATTTTCTATATTTCACTAATCTACTTTTATTTCTAACTTTCATATTTATTATCTAGCCATCGGTAGAATAGTGCCCATATGATATAATAATATTCAGTTTGTTCCTTCTCTTTGATTGCAAGTGTTAACGTATTCATTTCAGCACATTCTAATATTTTCCTAATCACAGTCGCATCCGTAGGAATCTCTTCACTTTTCCAATTTTGTGCAAATACAATTCTAGCTGCAGTTATTACATGGATAATCAGTTATACGTTCTCTTTACTATAAGTTTAAAGGGTGGGACAAAAGACTCTGTTGGTTCTTTGCAATGGGACTCTTAAGCCACCAGACTGAACATTCTGTGCAGAGGAAATAATTTTTTCTCTCGTTTTGCTTCTGTTGAGAAAACCCGCTGAATTTAATTGCGTACATTTTGCACCATCCCTTCTACCCTGGATGAGATGGCAGCAATGTGCAATACCAGTGATAGGTTTTTACCGGTTCGCCCCGGTTTGGGAGAACCGGTAGCAGCGGCGGCGGTGGGAGGCTCACCATGGACGCTCTGTGCAGAAGCGCGGCGCATACTGTCACAGTTCCAAACCAGTAGCGAAGGTAAGTGAAAACCACTACTGGGCAAAACCCCATCACCTCTTTGTACTGTGATGAGACACTGATCTCCGAAGGACTCCCTTGTTAGCAGCGAGTTCACACCCCATGCACCATCAAATCAGGGATTAGCAAGGGCAGAGAGCGGCCGTTCACACAACATGCTGAGCTGAATGACATCAAACTTTGGTTTTGGGTTTTAATATGTTGTGCAAACCCAACTGTTCTGTCCCCGTCCCACACACGCACCCCCACAGACGGCCCGGAGTTAATAAGCCACACGACAAAATCTTTGAAGATAAAGCTGGCAGCAACCCAGTGGCTAGCTGCCAATTCAGACTTTACTCACACAAAACAAAGATTAGACTGCAAGCATTCCGATAAAGCAGGCAAAGTTTCTGCAATACAAGGATTAGTCCAAATGCAGTCCGACAAGGCAGGCAGAAGTCCAGTAACGCAGAGTTCATGGATTATTTCTAGTTTTTGCTCGTTACAAACTGAACCGGCCACCACACCCACATTTATACCCTGTGGGGTGTGGTCCAGTGACTCAGCTAATCTCTGGCACGCCTTCCCCTCTGCTGCGCACGCTTCTCCCTGCGCCTCTGCCGAGGGTCCAGCCAGCACTTATCTTCTTCGTCGCTGTCCACCTGTGGCTGCGGGGACGTGCTTGGCTCTGGGCCTATCTTTTGGCCTTCGGTGTCCTCCGGAGGCATTGCCAGAGAGGAGGGTCCTGGAGAGGGAGGCCTTGCCAACTCCTCCCCCTCACTCTCAGAGTCTGCATCTGTCGATAGCCCTGGCTCAGGCAAAGGAGCCACAACACCAACCTTGTTCGGTTCATTTCGGGTTCTGTAGATCACGCCAAGCAAAATGATGGATTATTCTGCAACCAGGTTAAGCATGTTGCGTGAATTCGGGGACTGAGCCAGCCAAGAGATTCAATTTCAGTTTAGGTTCAATTTTGCTCCTGGGGAAGGGGTGTGTGTGTTATGAAAAAAGCCAGAAGAATGGAATGGAATGGAATAGAATAGAATAGAATAGAATAGAATAGAATAGAATAGAATAGAATAGTTCGAAGGGACCTTGGAGGTCTTCTAGTCGAACCCCCTGCTTAGGCAGGAAACCCTGTACCATTTCAGACAAGTGGTTGTCCAGTCTCTTCTTAAAAACTTCCAGTGTTGGGGCATTCACAACTTCTGGAGGCAAGTTGTTCCACTGATTAATTGTTCTAACTGCCAGGAAATTTCTCCTTAGTTCTAGTTCTAATTCTCCTTGATTAGTTTCCATCTGTTTCTTCTTGTCCTACCCTCAGGAGCTTTGGAGAATAGCTTGACTTCTTTGTGGCAACCTCTGAGATATTGGAAGACTGCTATCATGTCAACCCTAGTACTTCTTTTCATTAAACAAACCTTTCTCTTCCTGGCTGATTCTAGCAAACAAATATTTTCTATAAATCACTAGCAGTAGAAAGGAATCACAACCCCCCTCCCCTCCTCTTCTCTCCTCTTCCCTCCTCTCCTCTCCTCTCCTCTCTTCCCCTCCCCTCCCCCTCCCACCTCCCCTCTCCCCCCCTCCTCTCCTCCCCTCTCCACCCCTTCCCTCCCCTCCCCTCCTCCCCTCTCCACCTCTTCCCTTCCTTTCCTTTCCTTTCCTTTCCTTTCCTTTCCTTTCCTTTCCTTTCCTTTCCCTTCTCTACTCTACTCTACTCCACTCTCCTCCTCCCCTCCCCTCCTCCCCTCTCCACCTCTTCCCTTCCCTTCCTTTCCCTTCCCTTCCCTTCCCTTCTCTCCTCTCCTCTCCTCCCCTCTCCTCCTCCCCTCCCCTCCTCTCCTCCCCTCTCCACCCCTTCTCTTCTCTTCTTCTCTTCTCTTCTCTTCTCTTCTCTTCTCTTCTCTTCTCTTCTCTCCTCTCCTCTCCCCTCCTCTCCTCTCCTCTCCTCTCCTCTCCTCTCCTCTCCCCTCTTCTCTCCTTTCCCCTCCCCTCTTCCCTTCACTCCTCACACTTTTAGCTTTTTGTCTTATTTTTCTCTATGTCTTCTTCTCTATTCTAGTGCAACTTGTATTAGTTCTTACTATTGCTCTTAAAAGATACACACACACACACACAAACAAACACACACACACATACACATATAAAAAAAAACACAACAAAAAGCAAACGAAAGTAAACCAGACTTAAACCTTTTTCCTTCTTGTGGGAACTTTCTCCAAGGGGGAGGGGAGAGCCTTAAAAATATGGATCTATGGATGGCAATCACCTGAAGGGGTCCCGTCCTCTTAATCACTTGGCTTCCCTGCTGGCTTTGATGAATGATGTATTAAGAGTTCTGAGATTTTTTGCCTGGCGGCTGCAGCAATATTTCAACCCCTGAAACTTGGTGTTTTCTTCCTGGGACAGGACATATATTGGGGAGCCCAAGAGGTGGAACTGGGCATGACCTCACCCCACCCCACCCCAAGGCACCACACTCGTTTCAACAAGTTTTTTTGTTTTGTTTTTTGCTGCTGTGGAAATTCCTTGAATTTTATTCGGTCTTTTCACCTGGCCGGGGGAACCTGCATTGGGTGCAGCATCCTTGAACTCAGTTGTGAAATGTTTTTGAGAAGCACAGCTCTTAGGGGAAGCTTTTGGTACACCTCTCAAATTCTTTGGGTTTTCGCCCAGGGGAGAATTTCTTTCAAACTGCGGCTTAAGGCAAACAATAAGTTAAAAACATGCAGGCTTAAAGGAGATACTTCCAATCTGAAGGGATAAAATGGATTTGATCAGTTCAAGATTCTCCTTTTACTTCAAAATTCTCCTCTCTCTCTCTCTCTCTCTCTCTCTCTCTCTCTCTCTCTCTCTCTGCAAAGATAAATACACACCCCTGGATTAATTTCATATTCTAAAGAGAAAAAAAATAAGCAGATAAGATAAGATGTTTTTGGACATGAAGTGAAGGACAGGCTCGGTTCCTATGTGCTTGGGAAAAAAATTATTCTTTCACAATATAATCTAGAGCAGCAGTGCTCAAACATTTTGAGAGCATTAGGTTCTTAAAAATGATTGAGAACTCCCAAGAGTTTTGGTTTACGTGGGTTATATCTATCAATCTTTATTGTATTAGAAATCAAAACTGAGAAATTTAAAAATATATTTATTTGACATTTCAAACACCCTAATGACTCAGCGACCCACCTACCCTCTCCGAGATCCCCAAGCCACCTTTTGAGAACTGCTCGTCTAGATGCTGTATCAACTCCATCAAACATTTACCTTCAACCTGGTAGGAAATTAATTTCTTTCTTTCTTTCTTTCTTTCTTTTTTCTTTCTTTCTTTCTTTCTTTCTTTCTTTCTTTCTTTCTTTCTTTCTTTCTTTCTTTCTTTCTTTCTTTCTTTCTTCCTTCCTTCCTTCCTTCCTTCCTTCCTTCCTTCCTTCCTTCCTTCCTTGGTGGCTCAGTGGCTAAGACACTGAGCTTGTCGATCAGAAAGGTCGGCACTTCGGTGGTTCGAATCCCTAGTATAGCTTTCCTGCGTGAGCAGGGGGTTGGACTACATGACCTCCAAGGTCCCTTCCAACTCTGTTACTGTTATCTATTATTCCTTTCCTTCCTTTGTCGTTCCCTTTTTTCCTCCTTTCTTCCCTTCTTCCTTTTCTTCCTCCCCCTCAGTCTCCCTCCCTCCCTCCCTCTCTCCCCTCCATTTAGAGGAGAACTGTCACCTCACAGGCCAGATTTTTTTTCCTTACTGACAGCACTTCCATCTCACTGGATTTGAATTCAGCCTTATCCGGCCTGTTGCTGAGATTAAGCAATCTCAAGGATAATAATCACTTTCATGGAGTCATAAGGAGCAGTGACTGGTGATATGAGGGAACAGAAGGGGAACTCATCAAATTTGCAGGTGACACTAAGCTGGCAGGAATAGCCAACACCCCAGAAGACAAGCTCGGGATCCAAAAAGATCTTGAGTTGACAGACTTGAACAATGGGCCCTATCCAACAACGTGAAATTTAATGTGGAGAAAAGCAAGGTTTTACACCCAAGGCAGGAGAAACAAAGGTACAAGCACAGATTAGGCGAAACTTGGCTCAAAAACAGCAACTGTGAGAGGGACCTTGGAGTCCTAGTGGACAATCACTTAAACATGAGCCAGCAGTGTGAGGCAGCAGGCAAAAAAGCTAATAAAATCCTTTGCTGTATAAACAGAGACACAGAATCAAAATCACGTGAAGTATTAGTACTGCTTTATAAATCCTTAGTAAGGCCACACCTGGAATAATGTTGAGACTTTGGCAAAAATGCAAAGAAGAGCAACTAAGATGATTAAAAGCCTGGAGACTAAAACATACTAAGAATGGTTGCAGGATTTGGGTTTGGCTAGTTTAGAGAAAAGAAGGACTAGGGGTGACATGATAGCAGTGTTCCGGTATTTGAGGAGCTGCCACAAAGAAGAGGGAGTCAACCTATTCTCCTGTTAGAAGAAATATCCTTCTGGGTTCAGCTCCAAGTTGTGAAAAAGACACTGGAAACATGGAGACTGCTTGGAAAGATGGTTTAATGGTAGACAGGATCACATGGTTTGAGTTCCTGAACAGAAAGGGGCCGAGACGCAGTGAGTCCCCGGGGTTTTATGCCCTCAGTGGCTTTGAGCTTCCTGGGGCCCAGAAAGAGTATCCTGATTGGTTGTCAGACTTCCAGGGGGTGGGGGGGTTTTAGCTAGCCTTGCTGGCTGATGTAATCTTCCCAGGTGCCATGTGCTGAGTTTCTGTTGCTAGATGGGTCCTATTGTGTTAGTTTCTGTTGCTAGATGGGTCCTATTGTGTTGCAGATGATGGTCCATTGACAAAGATGGGAGGGAATTGAGTTTCTGCCACTGGCCCATTGACAAAGGGTAGGTGGGGGGCAGGAAGGTGGGAGCTGCTTCGTCTTTAAAATATGCTTCTCCATTTCTCATCCAGGGAAACATAATATTCTGCCTTTTTAATATTTCCTAAAATATTTCATTCTTCTAGAAAAGGGGTGGGTGCTAACTTCCTACACTCCAAAGCACCAGAAGGTAAGACATGAAACAGTGGATGGAAGGTAATCGAGGAGAGAAGCAACCTAGAATTAAGGAGAAACTTCCTGATAGTGACAGCAATTAACCAGTGGAACAGCTGGCCTCCAGAAGTTGTGGGTGCTCCAACACTGGAGGTTTTTAAGAAGAGACTAGACAACCGTTTGTCAGAAATGGTATAGGGTCTCCTGCTTGAGCAGGGGGTTGGACTAGAAGACCTCCAAGGTCCCTTCCAACTCTACTCTGATTGAAGATCTCCTGTTCCAAAGGTCTGAATGATCTTGCCTGAATTGAAGAAGCTTCTTGGATGAGAAGCAAAATGTCTTCAAGGAAAAACAAAGTCCAGTTGCTTTTTGAAAAAGCACCTTAGGGATGATTTTGATCTGTATGTTTTAGTAAATTTATTGCATTTTTTTAAATTGTTATGATCTGTCCAGAGTTCTTGAAAATTTAGCAACATCCAAGTTTAATAAGTCATTCTCCTTATTGCTATTTTGTCCCCCGAGCAAACGTTGACCAAAATATTATTGGTTTCCCGCAGTGAAAGCTGGGAATAGCAACGTATCCTATTCCCCATCTGAAAGCAACGCTTAGTTGAGAAAAGGGGATTCTTAGGGGATTGGGAGCATATTAGCGAAATAAAAACATAGAAGAAATGTGTGCTAATTGGCACATTAAAGATGTAACTCTGAAGTGCCCAAATCTCAAGAAGCTTTATTAAAAAAAATTTTTTATGGCAATCTAACTGATGTTTCTTTTATTAAGATAATAATTCTGTCTTGAAGATAGTAACAGCAGAAGGACAGAGAAGTAACTTGAGGTTAGTTAATTATGAATATCTTGCATCATCTATTAATTTATGGAGACTCTGCCATTTTCTCCTCTTTTCTGAAATGTATAAATATGAGTGCCATCTTTTCATCTGCAAGAATTCCTCCCACTATTCTGTGGTGGGAATGCCTCCAGTGTTTACCATAAACACAGGTAGTCCTCGATTTACGACCACAAATGAACCCAAAATTTATGTTGCTAAGCGAAAGAGTCATGAGTTTGGCCCCATTTTACGACCTTCCTTGCCACAGTTGCTCACTGAATCACTGCAGTTGATGAGTTAGTCACACGTCATGAAGTGAATCTGGCTTCCCCGTGGAATTGGCTTGTCAGAAGGTCGCAAAAGGGGATCGCATGCCCCCTGGGATGCCGTAACCGTCACAAATATGAGTTAATTGCCAAGTCCCTGAATTTTGATCACGTGACCATGCTGCCATGGTAGTAAGGGTGAAAAGCAGTCATAAGTCACTTTTTTTTCAGTGCTGTTGTAACTTCAAACGGTCACTAAACGAACTGATGTAAGTTGCATTGTGTCATCAAAGCCCCTTGGCTAGACATGTTAAAAACACGGCCCGTGGGCCACATCCGGCCCACGATAGGCCCAAAGTTGTCCTGCAGGGCTGTCCCAGAGATGGTGAGGGACCGGTCTCTGCCACCCGGGTCTACTCAGTCAGCCATGATGACCAGGCCTCGCCCACCCCGGACAAAATCCTGATACTGCCCACAATGGGAGAGAGTTTGACACCTTCGCATGGCCACGCCCTTTGAATGCATTTTGTGATGGACATTAAAAGGGGTGGGGCCAGAGGTGGGTTTCAGCAGGTTCTGACCAGTTCTGCAGAACTGGTAGCGGAAATTTTGAGTAGTTCGGAGAACCGGTAGTAAAAAATTCTGACTGGCCCCGCCCCCATCAATTCTCTGCCTCCTGAGTCCCAGCTGATCAGGAGGAAATGGGGATTTTGCAGTATCCTTCCCCTGGAGTGGGGTGGGAATGGAGATTTTACAATATCTTTCCCCTGCCACGCCCACCAAGCCACACCCACCAAGACATGCCACGCCCACCAAGCCACACCCACAAAACCGGTAGTAAAAATGTTTGAAACCCACCACTGGATCGGGCTTTGATTTCATGATCACAGCTAACTTTGCGATTTATTTTCACTTGCCCCTATGGATGTTCCTGCTCTGAGACGCCATTTTTAGTCTCTCGCTTCTAGGGCAGCTACAGGAAAAACAGCATTTTTTAAAATTTCCGCTTCTTGTGGATGCAATCAGAAAAATGAAGGTTTCAGTCCATGTGCTCCGTCTATTGCTTGAAAAAAAAAATTGAGACATTATTTTCCCCAGTAAATGCAAGTTTAGAAATAAGTCAGTTTAATTTAACGTCTACTTAGTTTAGTTTAACGTCTTCTTAACTTCTAAGAGAAACAGCAGAAGTAAGAATTTTCTGTACTCTTTCTAAATCCCGCCTACTCAACTCAGTTCCTCACGAGATGCACCGACATGCTATTTTACTATGTGTAAGGACTACTGAATGACTGAATCACATATAACACACCAGATGTGCTTTTAGTCCAGAAACAAGCTGAATTCCAAAACGGTTAAATTCATACAACTCTCATCCTGGGTTTGGAAGGAACCTGTTTTGGGGTTTTGCACAGTGGAGATCCTCATGACTTAAAAAACAAACAAACAAAGCAATCAAAGTAAAAATAAACAAAGCTTAGATTTGCCACAGGCTGAGATGAGATTGACAAGAATAAACACTGCAAATTTTTCGGGATGGGTAAACCTTTCACCTCCAGGTTACAAGCCAGATCTAGGCAACTCAATTGGACCAGGGACATACTTTCAATGTATTTATTAATTTGGTTTCTACCGCACCTTTGTTGTTTTATAAATAACTCAAGGGGTGAACATTATCTAATACTCCTGCCTCCTATTTTTCCCACAACAATCCTGTGAGGCGGGATGGTCTCCTGATGATTGGCCCAAGATCACCCTGTTGGCTTTCATGCCTAAGGCGGGACTAGAACTCACAGTCTCCTGATGATTGGCCCAAGATCACCCTGTTGGCTTTCATGCCTAAGGCGGGACTAGAACTCACAGTCTCCTGATGATTGGCCCAAGATCACCCTGTTGGCTTTCATGCCTAAGGCGGGACTAGAACTCACAGTCTCCTGATGATTGGCCCAAGATCACCCAGTTGGCTTTCATGCCTAAAATGGGACTAGAACTCACAGTCTCCTGATGATTGGCCCAAGATCACCCTGTTGGCTTTCATGTCTAAGGCGGGACTAGAAATCACAGTCTCCTGGTGGTTGACACAAAGTCACTCAGCTGGAGTTCATGCTTAAGGCGGGACTAGAACTCACAGTCTTTGGATGATTGGCCAAAAGCCCCAACTGACTTTCATGCCTAAGGCATGAAAGAGTTAGTACCACTTCATCGTGTCTTGGTAAGACCACACTTGGAATATTACATCCAGTTTTGGTTGCCATGATGTAAAAAAAGATGTGGAGACTCTAGAAAGAGTGCAGAGAAGAGCAACGAAGGTGATTAGGGGACTGGAGACTAAAACATATGAAGAACGGTTGCAGGAACTGGGTATGTCTTGTTTAATGAAAAGAAGGACCAGGGGAGACATGATAGCAGTGTTCCAATATCTGAGGGGCTGCCACAAAGAAGAGGGAGTCAACCTATTCTCCAAAGCACCTGAAGGCAGGACAAGAAGCAATGGATGGAAACTAATCAAGGAGAGAAGCAACTTAGAACTAAGGAGAAATTTCCTGACAGTGAGAACAATTAATCAGTGGAACAACTTGCCTCCAGAAGTTGTGAATGCTCCAACACTGGAAGTTTTGAAGAAGATGTTGGCTAACCATTTGTCTGATGTGATGTAGGGTTTCCTGCCTAAACAGGGGGTTGGACTAGAAGACCTCCAAGGTCCCTTCCAACTCTGTTATTCTAAATAAACTTGACGTAGAAGAGAAAATTTCTAACTCATCAAGGAGAAAACCAATCTAGAAATAAGGCGAAATTTCTTAACAGCTAGAACAATTAGCAGGGGAAGAGCTTGCCTTCAGAAGTTGTGGGTGCTCCAACAATGTAGATTTTTAAGAAGAGATTAGACAAACACTTGTCTAAAAGTTGACTCAGCCTTCCATCCTTTCCAAGGTAGGTGAAATGAGGACCCAGTTTGTGGGGGCAATAAGCTGACTTTGTATAAATATACAAAAGTATGAAGGCTATTGCTTAACGCACTGTAAGCCGCCCTGAGTCTCCGGAGAAGGGTGGCATATAAATCAAATTTTTAAAAAAAATGGTATAGGCCAGTGTTGGTGAACCTTTTCAGCACTGAGTGCCAAAACAGGAATCCGCACATGTGTGCATGTACCGGAAACCGGAAGAACAATGGGAGATGGCTCACGTGCCTGGAGAGATGGCTCTATGTGCCATTTCCAGCACATGTGCCGTAGGTTTCCCATCATGGGTATAGGCTTTCCTGCTTGAGCAGGGGGTTGGACTAGAAGAGGTTCCTTCCAACTCTTGTTTTTCTGTTAAATCTTCCGAGAAAATAGCAGCGGGGAAACCTGCGTCCCTTCAGAGATTCCTGGCTCGAAATTCTCAGCCAAATTTGGTCAACCTCGCGTGAATCTGGGTGTCAGCAAAATCTGTCTGGCTCCAGGAACCCACAATCTTCAAACAGAGAGTTGCTTTTTTGAAAATGGAATGCAAGGTCACCTCTGACACTCATAAAAGCATGCCAGGCGTGTAGGAAAGGAAATGAGTCAGAATCCCCGGAGGGTTGCCTCCAGCCATGACCCCAGGAGAATCAGCTCGCAGCAAAGCCCCAGAAGGCTGGGCCTGCCCTCTTCCTTTGGGGAGAAGCATCTTTGAATCACCCTGGGAAGAGAGGCAGACAGTCATGTTTGGCAGCCCTACGACCACCTGGCCCAGACACCTGAAACCACTTTCAGTCTGGAGTTCATTCATTCCTGGAAATGCGTGGCGGGTTTTGATGGACAGATTCCTAGAAATTACTTCTCCCTCACCGAACAGCTTCCATCTGGGTTTGAATCATTCACTCACCACCAACAGAGACGATAAAGGATGGGTCATCCTAAATTTGCTATGTTGCTTGGATGCTACTTCTGGTCCAGGGTAGTATCACCAATGATACAAATTGGCACGGGTAACCTAACTTTTTTTTTTTTTTAATTTGATTTATATGCCGCCCTTTTCCGGAGACTCAGGGCGGCTTACAATGTGTTAAGCAATAGCCTTCATACTTTTGTATATTTATACAAAGTCAGCTTATTGCCCCCACAAACTGGGTCCTCAATTTACCTACCTTAGAAAGGATGGAAGGCTGAGTCAACCTTGAGCCTTGGAGAGATTTGAACCAGCAGTAAATTGCAGGCAGCTGTGTTAATAACAGGGTGCGTAGACCACTGTACTATCAAGGCTCTTATTGATGGAAATAATGTAAATTCGGGTGTAATGAGGTTCAATAGATACCCCTTTCCCCTAGATATAGTAGTGGCCAAAATTGTGGAAACCTTTTGGGAAAAGTGTATTCTTGTGGTTTCATGGCTAATAATAACACTTTTGGGGGGAGTTTCAAGATAATCATATTCCACTGCTGGAATGGCCTGGGAATAGCCCCGATCTTAACCCAATTTAAAATCTATGGAGCCGACTAAAGAAACTTATTAGTCAGAAGCAGGGTGGATTTGATTAAAATCGAGTTGATTTAAATCACAATTTAAATCATGATTTAAATCACTAGTAAAAAGGCTTGATTTAAATCAACTCGATTTAAGTCATAATTTTTAAAGAGCAACTGTCATCTCTGCTACTCCTTTGACCCACTGTTGACTCACCGATAGTCCCAGTGTTGCAGAATATACAGCCTCATGCTGCATAACTAAGCTCCGTTTCATGCTGAATAAACTAAATGATTTATGTATCTTAAATAGAAAACTATCTTACGATAGATTTTTACCCCAAAAGTTTTTTATTAAAATAAATTCGATAAAAATCAAAAAAATCTGATTTAAATCAAAAAAATCCGATTTAAATTAAAAAAATCTGATTTTTTTTATTTTTTTAAAAAAATCATTGATTTTTATCCACCCTGGTGATAAAGCCATCCAGCAATAAAACCCAATTAATAGAAGCAAACATTCAATCTTGGTTTCACATTATAACAGCTGCAGAACTAAAAGACTTCGTTCACTCCATGGGAAGACGTGGTAAGGCCATAATTCATGCTAAAGGCTACCCAACTATTAACTGACATGGTGATAATTCTTGTATATCTCATTTTCTTCTATGGTGATCATTTTTGTATATCTGTTTTTTTTTTACGTGTTTTACTTTTCTTCTTTATGCTGTAACTGCTATTCTAATAGCAAATCCTTCCTAAAAGTTATTGCATTGCATTCTTGATTAAATTATCTTTCCATTGATATATAATTTTATGGTACTACTCCAAAAAAAAAGTGGTGTTATAAGCTAGTTTTTAGAAAATACATTTTCCCCAAAAGGTTTCCACAATTTTGGCCACTGCTGTAGATGCAAACTCCAGAAAATGTTCTAAAACAGTGGCGTTCTTGAAACTCTCTGAGTTTGGTGGGTTTTCTTGCAGAGGTTTCATTACCTAACTAAGTCTAGCACTGATGATATCTAATTGGGTAATGAAATGTCTGCAAGAAAACAACCAAGCTCAGAGAAGAGCAACAAAGATGATTAAGGGGACTGGAGGCTAAAACTTACGAAGAACAGTTGCAGGAACTGAGTTTGTCTAGTCCAGTAAAAAGAAAGACTAGGGGAGATAGGATAGCAGTGTTCCAATATCTCAGGGGCTGCCACAAAGAAGAGGGAGTCAAGCTATTCTCCAAAGCACCTGAGGGTAGAACAAGAAGCAATGGGTGGAAACTAATCAAGGAGAGAAGCAACTTAGAACTAAGGAGGAATTTCCTGACAGTTGGAAGAATTAATCAGTGGAACAACTTGCCTCCAGAAGTTGTGAATGCTCCAACATTGGAAGTTTTTAAGAAGATGTTGGACAACCATTTGTCTGAAGTGGTGTAGGGCACCACTTCAATTTTTTTTAACTACTGGTTCTGTGGGCATGGCTTGGTGGGCATGGTGTGGCTTGGTGGGTGTGGCAGAGGAGGGATTCTGCAAAATCCCCATTCCCTCCCCTTTCCTGGGGGAAGGATATTGCAAAATCTCCATTCCCACCCCACTCTGGGGCCAGCCAGAGGTGGTATTGCCGGTTTTCCGAACTACTCAAAATTTCCGCTACCGGTTCTCCAGAACCTGTCAGAACCTGCTGGATTTCACCCTTGGTGTAGGGTTTCCTGCCTAAGCAGGGGGTTAGACTAGAAGACCTCCAAGGTCTTTTCCAACTCTGTTATTCTATTGTCTATTGCTTCTGAAACAGCACTTTTGGGACAAGAAAGTCCAGTTGCCCTTTAAGGGAATCTCATCCTGTTTCTCTCCATCAGCCGGCCTTGGTTCTACTTGCAAGTCAGAGCAGCTCCAACTGGGACTCTTTCAAATCAGATCTCTACCACCATGTGTCATCTTTCAGGCATCAAGCACACCTGATTTTTGATAATTAAAAGAACAATTAAAACTCAGACCGCACGTTTTCTGAATAGTTTTTATCCCAGAGCTATAATTGCACTCAACAATGAACTAAAGGGCCACCATCAGGGAGCTGTTGGACTGCATTACTTGGTCTGTTGTGTGGATGTTTGGGTGGTTTAGGGGTGGGGAATTGTGGTGGGTGGGAGTGTGTTTTGGGGACTGTGGAGGACCAGGGACCAGGGAGCCTGGTGGTGCAGCAGACTAATAGCCTGTTATTAACATCCAGCTGCCTGCAATTACTTCATGTTCGAATCTCCCCAGGCTCAAGGTTGACTCAGCCTTCCATCCTTTCTAAGGTAGGTAAATTGAGGACCCAGTTTGTGGGGGCAATAAGCTGACTTTGTATAAATATACAAAAGGATGAAGGCTATTGCTTAGCGCATTGTAAGCTGCCCTGAGTCTCCGGAGAAGGGTGGCATATAAATCAATTTTTTTAAAAAAAATTGTTATGTGTGTTGGACCTGGTCTTTGGATGTTAAGTGAATTTCGTTGTATGGGTATACTGTGTATACATGTACAGTGACAATAAAGTTGTTATTATTATAAGTCCAATTTGATATTTTGCAACTCTCTTTTATTTTTAAATGCACGGGGGAGGGGTTTTTTGGGGTGGGTGGGTATGGACTGTGAGAAAAAAAGAGCAACCAAGAAAGGCAACCTTCTGGAATGAGGCAAGCTTTTCTCATAAAAATAGCAGTCCCGATCTAGCCAAGGACTTTTTCCTCTTCACCGTTCAGGGGGAAAGCACCTTTTGGAGAGGCAGCCAGGCCTGGGCGTACGGAGAAGGAATTCTTGCAGGTCCAGGCAAAGTTTCTTCAGATACATTCCATAGCAATTAGCACAAATAGCTCGCTTCCTTCTCCGGAGGGCTCTCGTCCCTGGAGCTGGACCAGGAGATTTGTATTTGTCGTCTTGTTCTTTCAGCCAAATTCTCCCTCACAGTTTCCTTTCCTTCCTTTCCTGTGGCTGCCGTCTTGCTTCCTCGGGCAGCCTGTTTTTCCCACCACGGTTGACCCTTCCATTTCATAAAGTAATGGTAAAAAGGTTCCCCTCGCACATATGTGCTAGTCGTTCCTGACTCTAGGGGGCGGTGCTCATCTCCGTTTCAAAGCCGAAGAGCCAGCGTTGTCCGAAGACGTCTCCGTGGTCATGTGGCCGGCATGACTAAACACCAAAGGTGCACAGAACGCTGTTACCTTCCCATCAAAGGTGGTCCTTATTTTTCTACTTGCATTTTTTATGTGCTTTCGAACTGCTAGGTTGGCAGAAGCTGGGACAAATAACGGGAGCTCACCCCTTTATGCGGCGCCAGGGATTCGAACCGCTGACCTGCAGACTTTTCGTCTTAGCCACTGAGCCACCCCGTCCCCTATTCCATTTCATATATGGCATATTTGTCCCACCGAACAAACGGAAGGGGCGTTTCTCTTCTGCATGCACGTTGCCAAGGCTGGGGGAGTCTGGGAGTTGGAGTCCAGACAACTTGGAGTTCTCAGGTTTGGAAATTATGCAGTCCTTTATAGATGCAGATAGTCCTCGACTTACAAGAGTTCATTTAGTGACCATTTACAGTTACGACGCCACTAAAAAAGTGATTTATCAGTGATTTGTCAAACTTCTGGACATTGTAACTTCCCCGTGGTCACATGATCAAACTTCAGTTGCTTGGCAACTGACATGTATTTATGACAGTTTCACTGTCCTTGAATCATGGGATCACAATTTCCCAACTGACTTCCCACAAGCAAAATCAATGGAGTAAGCCAGATTCACTTAACAATTGTATAATTTGATTAACAAACTGCAGCGATTTGCTTAAAAAACTGCCGTGAAAGGTCGTAAAATGGAGCAAAACTCAATAACTGCCTTGCTTAGCAATGGAAATTTTGGGCTAAGTTGTGGTCATAAGTCGAGGATTACCCATCCTGTTTTGGCTAAGGATATTGTATGAACAAACCACTCTGTACAAGTAGTCCTCGACTTACGACCACAATGGAGTCCAAAGTGTATTTTGCTAAGTGAGACATTAAGTGAGCTTTGACCCAGTGTACGCCCTTTCTTGCCCCAGTTGGTAAGTGAATCATTGCAGTTATTAAGCTAGTAACACAGTGGTTAAGTGGCTTCCCCATTGACTTTGCTTGTCAGAAGGTCATAAAAAGGGATCATATGATCCAGGGACACCACAGCTGTCATAAATATGAGACAGTTGCCAAGCATCTGAATTTTGTCCACATGACCACAGGGATGCTGCAAGAGTCATAAGTGTGAAAAACGGTCGTAAGTCACTTTTTTCCAGGTTGTAACTTCAAATGGTCACTAAATGAACTGTTGTTAAGTCGAGAACTACCTGTATCATTTTGTGATGGAGACAGTACTGTAGAAAGAAACCGTGTGGTGGTCATGTCGAAAGGCGAAACAATATTGGCAGGCAATAAGGACACAAATAGAAGAAATCACAAATCAGAAATTGGAAATGAAATCTTTCTATTAGGAATAATTACAGGCCATTACGAGAAAGAAATAAAATATCTAATTATTCACATACTAACTGCAGCACGAATACTCTTCGCTCAAAACTGGAAACATGAAGACATACCAACGGAAAATAAAATGATCACCAAAATCACGGAATGTGCAGAAATGGATAGACTTACAAAAGAATTACAAGAAAAAGACGATACAGACTATTATTTAGTGTGGCAAAAATGGTATAACTGGTTGGAGAAAAAGAAAGGAATGTAAAATAGGGACACAAAAGAGGGGTCAAACTAGAGACAAAAATTGAGTACCAACTAAGGAACATAACAAATGACATATGGAGTTTAACATATTGCCTTATATGTAAATATATAGATATATAGATAAGGATATAAAGACAGTCTACCGATGTGATAACTTTAAAAAGGAAGCCGTAAGACTTGATTTATGTTTATTTGTTTTGTATGTTGTATTGTTGTATCTATGTTTGTTTGTAATCTTTAACTAATAAAAACTTTTTTTTAAAAAAAAGAAAGAAACCACTACAATTTTTATCATCTCTGAATTCCCGTTCCTCGTTTAATATCGTTTTTCTATTTAGCCCCCAAACTCAAAACACGAGGGGTTGATCCAGTCCCGATTTCTGGCTCTTTTCAAACTTCTGCAGTATCTTTTCCAGGAATTGGTAACCAGAATACTGTACACCGTATTCCAAAGACGATCCGGAGGCTGATTTGTAGGGAGAAATGGTGGTATTGGCAGATTTAAAGCTGATCATTAACATCCTTCGTCCTCTTGGTTTTAAATAAACATTTACTGAAAGTCGTATTAATGAGCTGGCAATAGCACCGCTTTGCAGTGAAACAGTCCGTTGAACTGCCAGATTATTCTGCGCTTCCCAAAATGACTCAGTTGATTCAGGAGGACCTCCCAGAGATGACCTTCCCTTGGCCTGAACCTTGGCCCGAGGAAGAGCTGGCAGCCCTAAACTGTCAATCTGGGTTTAATGCTCCCAGAGTTATAAGCAGTAATTCCTGTCTTCCCTCTATTCATCTTGGTCCCATCACACCTCGCCATGCCGACAAGGCTAAAGCTCTGCTTAGCGTCTTTGTCCGGGTCAATGTTGACCAGGTCATATGTCTGATAACCTTTGGAGATAAAAGAGTCCCCTCCTGGCCTGGAGCAGATAGTGACCGTCCTTCTTCTCAAGTGACAGCCACCGCTTGAGGAATATTGAAATGGCTCTGTTATCTTCTTTCCTGGCCCCTATTGACCTGGGCTCAGAAGTCATCCCTCCCTGGGCTACTGGCTTCTTGACCCAAAGGGCAACATCTTGACAAAAAAAAAAAAAGGAACAAGTTGGGCCACTCCCTTTGAATTCATGCCATGCAAAGAATAGGAGAGATGGGTCAGTGAAGTCAAAAAGAAGGCTGTGAAAATATTTCACATCCTGGACATAAATTGTTTCAACTTCTACCCTCAAAATAACGCTATAGGGCCGTGATGGTGAACCTATGGCATGCGTGTGCATGCGTGAGGGGAATGCGGGGGAGGGGTGGCGCCCCCCCTGCAGTCCATTTTTGGTCCCAGGAGTCTTCAGAGAGGCCTACTAAGTCCAATATGGGCCGCGGGGGATCGCGCGCACATGTGTGGGGGGTGGGGCGTGGGACAGTGGTGGGTTGCCCCCAGTTCGGACCGGTTCTATAGAACTGATAGTAAAACCGGCGGGAGACTCCACCCACCGACCCCGACATCATCAGGAAGCTTCTGCACATGCGCGTAGCCTCGTTGCAAACCGGTAGTAAAGGTAAGTAGAACCCACCCCTGGTGTGGGAGCGTGGGGGGGGAGGAATCACACGCGAATGCATGGGGGGGCATTGCATTATGGGTGTGGGGACATGCGACCCCCCCTGCTCCCCCACACTTTTGGCACGCGACAGCAAAAAGATTAGCCATCACTGCTCTAGGGCACTGCACACCAGAACAACTAGACACAAGGACAGTTTTTTCCCGAACGCCATCACTCTGCTAAACAAATAATTCCGTCAACATTGTCAAACAATTTACTAAGACTGTATTACTATTATTCTTCTCATCTTTCTAGTACCTATCTCTTCCCACTTATGGCTATAACTCTGTTGCTTGTATCTTTACCAATTATATTGTTTTCTTGTTTCCTAGTATGATTTGATTGCTTATTAGTACCCTATGACTATCACTAAGTGTTATATCTTATGATTCTTGATGAATGTATTTTTTTTTCTTTTATGTACACTGAGAGCCTATGCACCAAAGACAAATTCCTTGTGTGTCCAATCACACTCGGCCAATAAAGAATTCTATTCTATTCTATTCTATTCTATTCTATTCTATTCTATTCTATTCTATTCTATTCTATTCTATTCTATCCCATCCCATCCCATCCCATTCCATTCCATTCCATTCCATTCCATTCCATTCTATTCTATTCTATTCTATTCTATTCTATTCTATTCTATTCTATTCTATTCCATCCCATCCCATCCCATCCCATCCCATCCCATCCCATCCCATCCCATCCCATCCCCCTGTCCTTGGTCCTCTCTGACTTTGGTTGTTTTCCTGGAGACCTTTCATTACCCAAACTAGGTAACGTCATCTAGCACAGCTGATGTTACCTAGTTTGGGCATTGAAATGTCTCAAGAAGACAGCCAAGTTCAAAGAGCATCAAGGACCCTTCAGAAAACAATTGGCTTAACATGACATATGGACCTGGGCAGTGGTGAAATTCAAATTTTTTTACTACCGGTTCTGTGGGCATGGCTTGGTGGGCGTGGTGTGACTTGGTGGGTGTGGCAGGGGAAGGATACTGCAAAATCCCCATTCCCTCTCCACTCCTGGGGGAAGGATATTGCAAAATCTCAATTCCCACCCCACTCTGGGGCCAGCCAGAGGTACTATTTGCTGGTTCTCCGAACTACTCAAAATTTCTGCTACCGGTTCTCCCGAACCTGTCAGAACCTGCTGGATTTCACCCCTGGACCTGGGAGTCTTAAGTTGGGCAACCTGGTAGAACTTCTTCATACATTGGCAGGATGCAGATAACTTGTTTCCCAGCAAGCAGCAAGAAGAAACAGCTCGTTTCAGCTTCAGCACAGCCTAATTAGCACAAGTTGATTGTCCCTTAGATCGGCCTGTTTTGTCCCTTAGATCGGTCTCAGCTGTTTTGCGCGGGACTCTGCTGCTTGCTGCAAGGAGGTAAATTGCTGGGAGCAGATTTTTTTTTTTCTTGTGCTAATCAAGCTACGCTGAAAACGAAAATGAAAGTAAAGCAGGCTGTTTGCTGCAATGAGGCAAAATTGCTGGGAGGCAGAGGCAGATTTCTTTTTCTTGTTTTCCTCACCAAAAAAGGTAGGTGCATCTTATAGTCCGGAGCATCTTATACTCTGAAAAATACGGTAAATGTCTCTGGAGATTCTCAGTCATCCAGGTCATGCTTGTCCCACAGGTACTTTTTTCAAGAGGCAACTGGACTTTGTGGTTTTTCTTTGAAGACGTTTCGCCTCTCATCCAAGAAGCTTCTTCAGTTCTGATTCCCCACCATCCAGTCACAGCTGAAGAAAGCTTCTTGGATGAGAAGCGAAACGTCTTCAAAGAAAAAACCACGAACCCCAGTTGCCTCTTGAAAAAAGCGCCCTTGGGACTGCGAAGTCCTACTTTCTAACATCACTTTTGAACTTCCTTCCTGTCGGTTTACAATGGGTGCTGCACCATTGGGAAAGTTGAAGGTCCATGTTGAGGACGCATCCTTCTGGAGAAGGTCTGGAGAAACGCAGTCTCTAACAGTGAGCCCCAACTTGAAGGCACACTGATCAAATATAGTGTGAATTGTGTCTCTTTGGTTACTTTAAGGTTCCGCGTTTATAGACATTCAGAACACGGTTGCTAAATGAATCACCTGTGATTCATTAAGCAATTCACCACATGATGGCCATTCGCGACATTTCCTTACGGCCACCCCATTGACTCTACTTTTTTAGAAGCTGACTGAGAAGATTGCAAACAGGGATTACATGACCATGGTGCACTGCGACTATCGTAAAGGCATGATGGTTGCCAAGCACTTGTATCACAATCACAGGTTCATGCTACAAGAGTTGTAAGTTACAACAAGAGTTGTAAGAAAAAGGGCCTTGGTAGTACAGTGGTCTAAAGCACCCTGTTATTTACACAGCTGCCTGCAATTACTGCAAGTTCGAATCTCCCCAGGCTCAAGGTTGACTCAGCCTTCCATCCTTTCTAAGGTAGGTAAAATGCGGACCCAGTTTGTGGGGGCAATAAGCTGACTTTGTATAAATATGCAAAAGTATGAAGGCTATTGCTTAACGCATTGTAAGCCGCCCTGAGTCTCCGGAGAAGGGCGGCATATAAATCAAATTAAAAAAAAAAAAGTATGAGGACCACCAGTCCTATATCACTTTTTTTCAGTGCTGTCATACATAACTTTGAACAGTCATTAAACAAAGGGTTGTAAAATGGGGATTGCCTGTGTTGAAATTGGTGAAGCTCTGGCTGTGTAGCTGGAGCAGCGTGGTGGCTTAGAAGTGGAGCTCTCGCCTCACGATCAGGAGGCTGTGAGTTCGATCTTAGGTAGCAGCAGATATTTCTCTCTCTTTCTCTCTCTGGGCACAAAGAGAAAATATTTACTGCGAACTCCACATAGGCGCCAGAAAGGGCATCCGGCCAGTAAAGGCTCAGCTCCTTTTAGTCACCCTGACTCCACTCCAATGCAAAGGACTACAAGGTTGTTTAAAGAAAAAAAAAAGTACTTCTGTAGCAACTCCTGCATATTTCTTAACTTAGCCAGTTTCCTTTTTTCCCAGATTCTTCTACTAAAAACCTCTTCGAGAAACATCCCATTGCTGTTAATATAGTAATAAAAATAACCCTACTTCTTTTTTTCATTCCCTTGAATAGCCAGTTCCTTTCCTTCATCAACCTTCTTAATCTGACTAGGTGGCTCAGTGGCTAAGATGCTGAGCTTGTCGACCAGAAAAGTTGGCAGTTCGGCAGTTCGAATCCCTAGTACAGGTCTCCTGCGTGTGCGGGGGGTTGGACTAGATGACCTCCGAGGTCCCTTCCAACTCTGTTACTGTTCACCTTCCTCCTCTTTGCCTGCTAATGAACAGCGTTGCAAATATTCAAAGATTGCACTTGTGATAGGTAAAGATCCATATGGCCCAAAATGTCAAAGATTCAACATAGTTTGGTGTTCGGTAATACAGCTGCGGTAGCCACCTTTGCCAGAGCCTGATTATCAGTTCAAAATGATCATTATTTATGAACCCACAATTATTAATTCATCGGCTGTGCACCAGACGCTTACCAAAAAATGCATGGATTCCCATTCAAAGAAGCCACGGTTTAAAGCCTCCATTCAAATCCAGATGATAAAAGGAGAATATGCGTCCTCCCTCCTGCTGTTAAATGACTCACGGATGCATAGTCACATGTAATGTTTGTGTGAGAGGGAA
This sequence comes from Pituophis catenifer annectens, assembly GCF_029215685.1. NCBI lineage: Eukaryota > Metazoa > Chordata > Lepidosauria > Squamata > Colubridae > Pituophis > Pituophis catenifer. The sequence goes on along the minus strand of NW_027256886.1, from coordinate 6,126,878 downwards.
GTATTAAGAGATTCTCTTTATAGGGCTAAATTGCACAGGCATTTAAGCCAATGCTTTGGAACCCCAGGAACTTTTAAGAGGTGTGGACTTCAACTCCCAGAATGCCTCAGCCAGCATGCTGGCTGAGGTATTCTGAGAGTTGTTGCTACGGTTTCAAAATATGGATTTCAATTTCTTCCCCTTAACTCTTCTCTTTCCTCTCTATTAAAGTGTGTATATATTTCATTATTTTCTTTTTCCTTGTTTTACGGTATTATTATTATTTACTTTATTCATTAAACATGAAACTCAGTCAACTGAACATTCAAAAATGTATCACAAATACCATTGACTGGCACTGATGGTTGATACGGGTTGCTGCCAGCATCGTAGATATCAACCAAGTACCACCTTCTTCTTCTTCTTCTTCTTCTTCTTCTTCTTCTTCTTCTTCTTCTTCTTCTTCTTCTTCTTCTTCTTCTTCTTCTTCTTCTTCTTCTTCTTCTTCTTCTTCTTCTTCCTCTCCCCCTCCCTCTCCCTCTCCCTCTCCCTCTCCCTCTCCCTCTCCCTCTCCTTCTCCTTCTCCTTCTCCTTCTCCTTCTCCTTCTCCTTCTTCTTCTTCTTCTTCTTCTTCTTCTTCTTCTTCTTCTTCTTGTTGTTATTTTTATTATGGTTAATCTTTGGTGAGATTCACAGCCTTTGAATAACAGCCTTTGTTGTTGTTGTTGTTGTTGTTGTTGTTGTTGTTATTATTATTAGTTAATCTTTAGTGAGATTCATAGCCTTTGAGGTGGTTAATAGCTCAATAAATAGATGTCAATAAATTGTATGCTTCGGTTTTCGACAATTGATTGCCTTTTGCAATCAGGGCATGTTAACCCAAGGCATGTCACTAGCTCTCCGGCACTTACAGTGACTTAGGTTTATGCGCCCTGCTCCATGCCACCCAAATTCCCCTGGTAGAAATCTGACTTTTCATGAATAATTCTGTCCCATTATGTTTCATTAAAAACTTGATCATGGCCTGTATCCATTTTTAGTCTAACTGAACTGTTCTGCTGTTTTCACCTTTCTGTTTTCAAGTTAAAGCATGCCCCTTTCCTGCTTTCTTTCTATATATTTTTTGTGTGTGTTGGCTTTATAGTTATATAACCACCCCTCCTTCACACTCACACACACACACACACACACACACACACACACACACACACACACACACACACAAACACACACACACCAGAGACCTCTCTCCCTTGGTAATTCAATCCCCCAGTCTCTATGGTTGCAAATGAGCAGTGACGGATCACGTAGAGTAGCTATTGACTGATAAGAACAATTTTCAGACTTTTGTGCGACGCCTGGGGGGGGATTCTATTTCACGGGCAAAATCAATTTTTGCACATAACACTTGATTGCTATTGCATCTGCAAGTGTGGGCTTCATAAATACTGAGCGGCTTCTGGGGATGCTTCCCTAGCCATCCACTCCTTGGCTTTTTTGCTCTCTGCTGAAAAGGGCCTGGATTATGTATCCTTTTAATGCAACCCCACTTTTATTGTGGCCTCGACTTGTTTGAGAGTACACAGGAACCCATTCCAGATCTCTGCCTAAATCTGAGATCTTTGCCAAAACATCAATGACTTTATTCCAATTTCAACCACAGGTCTTAAGAATAGGAGTGGTTTTCTTAATTATATATAGAATAGAATAGAGCTGGAAGGGATCTTGGAGGTCCCATAGATAGATGAGATAGATAGATAGATAGATAGATGATAGAGATAGATAGAGAGATAGAGAGATAGAGAAGATAGATAGATAGATAGATAGATAGATAGATAGATAGATAGATAGATGATAGAGATAGATAGATAGATAGATAGATAGATAGATAGATAGATAGATAGATAGATAGATATGGATGGATGGACGGACAGACGGATGGATGGATGGATAGATAGATAGATGATAACGATAGATAGATAGGTAGATAGATAGATAGATAGATGGATAGATGATAGAGATAGATAGATAGATAGAGAGAGAGAGAGATGAGAGATGAGAGATAGATAGATAGATAGATAGATAGATAGATAGATAGATAGATGATAGGGATAGTTAAATAGATGAGAGATAGATAGATAGATGATAGAGATAGATGAGTGATAGATAGATAGATAGATGAGAGATGAGAGATAGATGATAGAGATAGATAGATAGATAGATGAGAGATAGATAGACGATAGAGATAGATGAGAGATAGATAGATAGATAGATAGATAGATAGATAGATAGATAGATAGATAAATAGATAGATAGATAGATAAAAGATGAGAGATAGATTAGAGATAGAGATATAACAATATATATAAAACAAAAACAAAAAAAAACATTACCCACTTTCTCCTGGTCCTTCCTTTTCTCCACTGACCAGCTCAAGTGGCTATTTTTGGACAAAGATGACCAATCTCACTTCCCTAACTGTAAAACCAATTAAGCAGTGGAACAACTTGTCTCCAGAAGTTGTGGGTGCTTCAACCCTGGAGGTTTTTAAGAAGAGACTGGACATGTCTGAAATGGCAGAGCGTCTCCTGTTTGAGGTGAACCAAGGAAGACCTCCAAGGTCTCTTCCAGTTCTAATCTGATTCAGATCTTCTGGAAGACTGGCAGACACGGTTGTGAACCTTTTGTTTTGGGTAGAAGGAGAAAGCAGCAGAACTCATATCAAATATCCCCAGGGAAAGCATTGCAACTGCTGGCCATGGGTGGCTGTAGTTGGCAGCACCCATGATGAGCATAAAATAGGATTAGTACAGGCCCAGGGAGGCTGCATCCGTCTGCGGTGGAATCATGGCCATTCCAAAGCCCTGCAGTGATTCACTTAATGACTGTGGCAAGAAAGTTCGTAAAATGGGGCAAAA
>NW_027256886.1:5987079-6118881 GCF_029215685.1 Pituophis catenifer annectens | reverse complement strand
TACAAACTCACTACCCTTAAAGGAGACTGATCCATGCAGGGGCAGGATTCAAAAATTTTAGCAACCAGTTCTCTACCTGGGTGGCCATGGCCATGGTGGGCTTGGCCTACTTGGCCTCCTGCACCACGGCGGGCGGGGGGGGGGGCGTTTTCACCCTCCCCAAGATTTGTAAGCTTTCCTCAAGCATCTGGGAGGGCAAAAAACAGCCTTTCCTGGGCTCTGGAGGCCCTCTGGAGGCCAGAAATGGGCCCATTTCCGGACTTCCAGAACTTCCAGGAGGCCCATTTTTCACCCTCCCAGAGCCTCCATGCGAGCCCTGCACTTACCTGGCATCCAAAATGGGCCGCGTGGAGACTCCTGGGAGGGGTGGAGTGGGGTAGGCAGGCCCAGCCCGTCTTTGCAACTACCGGTTTGACGAACCAGATGTAAAATTAGCATCCGGTTTGCCTGAATCGGTCCGAACCGGCTGAATCCCACTCCTGGATCCATGGTGTGAAGACTTAGGGAACTTCTAGAAGGACAGTTTTGATTTCATTTTGAAGGCTTCCTAACCCTTCAAAATGAGTCATTCCCCTTTAAACCTCTGTTTAAAATTTATTTATTTGTTTTTGGGGATTAACATGTTTTGAAAACCCAGCTGATTCAGTGAGCTGATCATTGGATGCCTTCTACAAAAAGAAAAAAAAAAGAAGTTAATGAATTAATCAGGCTACATCTGCTACATGAACACCGCCCCTGGCTCTTCTATTGAGTGGAAAACCTAACAGGAGTTAAAACTCGTGGTATCCTCGAATGAAAGTTTGCAGCTCTGCGCGTGAGTTTAAATTTCTGGAGTTGCTGCTCCTGCGGGCAAAATGTAAGACAGATGGAAAAAGACATACATGGTGACTGTGCTTATTTCCCCAAGGCAAAGAAAGGGAAGGAGAGGGAAGGAAGAGAAGGAAAGAGAATGCAGAATAATGCAAAGAACTAGATGAGTGTATCGCAACCTTAGGAACTTTAAGATGGGTGGACTTCAACTCCCAGAATTCCCCAGCCAGCATAGCTGGCTGGGGAATTCTGGGAGATGAAGTCCACCCATCTTAAAGTTGCCAAGGTTGAGAAACACTGCTTTAAATCTAAGAAGCTCCTTTTTCGTTGTCTCATCCCACATCCAATAGGAATGGGCAGCCAGCCCATTTCAATTAATTCCACGGATTGGAAACTAAGGAAGTATAAAATCAGTCATCTGGTCCAGTGGTGGGTTTCGAATTTTTTTTACTACCGGTTCTCTGGGCATGGCTTTGTGGACGTGGCACGGCTTGGTGGGCGTGGCTTGGTGGGCGTGGCAGGGGAAGGATACTGTAAAATCTCCATTCCCACCCCACTCCAGGGGAAGGTTAGTGCAAAGTCCCCATTCCCTCCCCAATCCAGGGGAAGGATACTGCAAAATCTCCATTCCCTCCCCACTCCAGGGAAAGGTTACTGCAAAAATCCCCATTCCCTCCCCAATCCAGGGGAAGGTTACTGCAAAATCCCCATTCCCTCCCCACTCCAGAGGAAGGATACTGCAAAATCTCCATTCCTTCCCCACTCCAGGGAAAGGTTACTGCAAAATCCCCATTCCATCCCCACTCCAGGGGAAGGATACTGCAAAATCCCCATTTCCGCCCGTTCAGCTGGGACTCAGGAGGCATAAAATTGATGGGGGCTGGGCCAGCCAGAGGTGGTATTTACTGGTTCTCCGAACTACTCAAAATTTCAAAATTTTTTACTATCGGACCTGTGGGCATGGCTTAGTGGGCGTGGCAGGGGAAGGATACCGCAAAATCTCCATTCCCTCCCAATTAGCTGGGACTTGGGAAGCAGAGAATAGATGGCGGCAGGGCCAGTCAGAACTTTTACTACCGGTACTCCAAATTACTCAAAATTTCCACTACCGGTTCTCCAGAACTGGTCAGAACCTGCTGAAACCCACCTCTGAAACAGGCCCCAACCTAGCTTTCTCCAGCCGCACTGTTCATTAAACATCCAGGGCAAAATGTGCTTGCATTGTGCCTCGCTTCGTTGCCTGCGCTTGCTGAGCCAGTGGGCTCCCCAGCATTATGTTCCTGGCCTACCCACACAGCGGGACGCTAATGATGCCTCACAAAAAAAAGGGTCTGCAAAGAAGGGGCTTAAATTATTCAGCCACTTGCCAGTGCAATTAAATTAACTCTTCATTGGGAGCCATGAATATTTCACCAGGGGAGAGGCGCGGGAATTCTCTGAGCGGCCAGGATTCGCTTCCGAGGCAGCGGAGAGGGTGCACGGTCGGTGGGGTGAATCCTATAGACAGCTCATTTTTTTCTGAGGTTAGAAACTCCAGTGCGGGATTGCCTGCACCTACTAGGACAGGTTTGAAGGATGCATTCGCTAGATGAAAGCCAGAGAAATAATTGCTGGTTCCGAATCTCAAACGGGAATCAGACGGGATTGGTTTTAAATATCTGTTTTGGAGAACAGTTCTTTCAATGGTCGGTTTCCGGGGTGGGCTGCTGGGGGTTCGCAGGGGTTTGGGAGAACCTCTAGCTAAGATTCTGTGTAGTTCGGAGAACCCCCAAATCCCATGCCTGGCTGGCTCCACCCACCCTACCTCTCCCAGGAGTCTCCACGTGGCCTGTTTTGGATGCAGGTAAGTGCAGGGCACGCGCGAAGCCTCAGGGAGGGCGAAAAATAGGCCTACCAGAAGTTGGGGAAGGGCCTCCGAAGCCTGGGGAGGCCATTTTCACTCTCCCGGAGGCTCAAGAAAAGCCTCCGGAGCCTGGGGAGGGCAAACACACATACATACCCCGCCATGGTGCAGGAGGCCGATTAGGCCACGCCTACCATGGCCACTCCCACCCAGCAACCAGGCAGAGAACTCCTTGGTAAAATTTTGGAAGCCCACCCCTGGTCAGTTTATTTTTCCAAGTAGCACCGAGAAGAGAACATGCTTTCTTCAAAGCTTCATCATAGCTTCTTCCAGTTGTGCCAGGTTAGTAGTATATTTTATCTCTCCATTACAGGTTAGTCCTCGACTTACGACCAGAATTGGGACCAGAATTTCAATAGAATAGAATTGAAGAAAGTTAGCACCCCACCCCTCCTAGAAGAATGAAATATTTTAGGAAATATTTAAAAAGGCAGAATATTATATTTCCCCGGATGAGAAAAGGAGAAACATGTTTTAAAGACAAAGCAGCTCCCTGCAGCTCCTTGCCAGCTTGCCAGAATTCCCCAGCCAGCTTTGCCTGGAGGACTTCAACTCCCAGAATTCCCCAGCCAGCTTTGCCTGGAGGACTTCAATTCCCAGAATTCCCCAGCCAGCTTTGCCTGGACAACTTCAGCTTTCAGAATTCCCAGAAAAACCCCAGAAAGTCCAGTGGCCTCTGGAAAAAAACACCTTTGGGACAACCATGACCTGGAAGACCGAGACCCTCCATAGACATTTGCAGATGGATAGCTCCTCAGTTTCTCTCCCCCCCCCCCCACCTTCCTACCCCCCTTCACCCGGTATAAAGGTGGCAAGAGAGTTCGCAAGCCACAATAGGAGAAATTCCTTTTTTGGCTCAGCCTTTTACATGAAATCAGCCACAAATGGCTTGCAGACCATAATTTATGGCTCGGATTCACGTCTGAAGCTCAGCGGCTCGTTCAAGCCACGGGTGAAACAAAACAGAATTAATGAGATGTATCGCCCCCTGTTTTTATGAGCAGCTATTGAAAGGACATCAGCCTGCCAACAAAAGTGCGTATAGTCAAGGCGATGGTTTTCCCAGTTGCAAAGTATGATTGTGAAAGTTGGACCATAAGAAAGGCCGAGCGCCAAAGAATTGAGGCCTTTGAACTCTGGTGCTGGAGGAGACTCCTGCGAGTCCCTTGGACTGCAAGGCGATCCAACCGGTCAGTCCTAGAGGAGATCAACCCTGACTGCTCTTTAGAAGGCCAGATCCTGAAGATGAAACTGAAATACTTTGGCCACCTAATGAGAAGGAAGGACTCCCTGGAGAAGAGCCTAATGCTGGGAACGACTGAGGGCAGTAGTGAGTTTCACTTACCTTTGCTACTGGTTCAGAACTGTGAATGTGCGCGTGTGCGCTCACTTTGCTTGCGCATGGCACTTCTGCACATGTGCATAACCTTCTGTGCATGCGCAGAGCATCCGTGATGATGTCCGGGCAGATGGGTGAAGCCTCCCGCCACCGCTACCAGTTTGCCCGAACTGGGGCGAACCAGAAGAAACCCACCACTGACTGAAGGCAAAAGGGGCAACAGAGAATAGGAGCCTGGTGGCGCAGCAGACTAATAGCCTGTTATTAACATTCAGCTGTCTGCAATTACTGCAAGTTTGAATCTCGCCAAGGCTCAAGGTTGACTCAGCCTTCCATCCTTTCTAAGGTAGGTAAATTGAGGACCCAGTTTGTGGGGGCAATAAGCTGACTTTGTATAAATATACAAAAGTATGAAGGCTATTGCTTAACGCATTGTAAGCCGCCCTGAGTCTCCGGAGAAGGGCGGCATATAAATCAAATTTAAAAAATTTTTTAAAAAAATTAAAAAAAGAATGAGGTAGCTGGATGGAGTCACTGAAGCAGTAGGCATGAGCTTAAATGGACTCCAGAGGATGGTAGAGGACAGGTGTCAGGTTTCGTTGCTATCTTAAATAAACTTCATTCTCAAACGCAAGGTCTCTAATGAATCTTTTTTTTATTTAAGAATAGGAGAACGACATCCCTGAACTCTTTGTGCAGCCAAAACTGGCCCCTCCTTCCAAACCCCTCCCTTTCCGTTCTTCAACCCCAATGTCTCATTGGCCATCGTGCAGATCCATCTCTTCGTCCCAAGCACTTTCTTTTCACAGGAATTTCCCCCCTCCCTCTGTCACCCAGGTAACACTATCTACCGAAGAGCAGGGAACTAGGTAAAAGTTCATCTCAGCATTAAAGCAAAGCTTCTCCCTCTTTCATTCATGTCAGCGCTGGAGGAGAATATAATTTGGAACGCTGACAACAGGAAGGCCTGGAGGAACGTTGTCCATGGGGTCGCAATGGGTCGGACACGACTTCGCAACTAACAACAACAATTGAAAGAGCCTTCCTTCCACAAAGAGTCTGGAGTTGCTCGGCCATTCTATGCCCCTGCATGGAAACTTTCCAAGTTCAGCTCTGTGCCCAGTTCCCCAAATGCCGGTTCTGATTCCTCCTTCCTCCCAATTCCCCAGTTTCACAAGAGCCCTTCCCCCCCTCCCCTCCCCAACTATCCACATCCTCCCTTTCTCCAGCAGACGTGCTAACCTTGCAGCTGAAACCAGCGTGGCCTCTGTGATTCTCTCCAGTTTTCTGTGCTGAACAATTAATAATTTATTTCATTATGAGCAAAGAAGGAAGAGGGGTGGGGGGAAACAGCCAAAGAAACCGCTAACGAGATCAAAACAAGCCCCGTAACATCTGGCAGAGTTGCTTTCATCTTTGGCCTCTGGCATCCGGGGGAAATGGAGCTGGGCCTCGGATGGCATTGTGGAGATCTCAGCATGCCAGTTGCTCCTGGCCTGCCTTTCCCTGTTTGCTACCCCTTCCCCCTGCCTTCGTTGCCCATCCTAATTTTGCCTCCACCTACATCTTTGCCCAAGGTGTATCTTCTCCAGAATTGGAGAAAACCAGCCCAGCTGTCCTACCAAGACTTCTCCAACCTCTTTCCTTTGCCTTCTTGGCCAAGAAGAAATCCTTAGTGCTCTCTTGCAGACCGTTGTTTCATTACCAAAGTAGGTAATATCATCAGTGCACTTGATTATGGTATTGTTTTCTGCCTGATTGTTTGTCTGGTATTAAGCCCTGCTTATCTAAACGTTAGCTGCTGGAGAGTGAAAGGGAAAAAAATCACATCCCGCCAACACTGGCTGGGGAGGGGAGAGGAGAGAGGGGGAGAGGGGGAGAGGCAAGGGAGGGGAGGGGAGGAGAAAGGAGGAGAGGAAGACAGCCATGCCAAATTTTCCATCTTTGTCACCCAGATTTTCCAGTCTCAATTGAAACATATCTGAAGATTCCCCTCCTTCAATAAACATGAGGATAGGAAAAGAGAAGATACATAGCTTGGGGAAAAAACTGTGGATGATTCCTGAGCATGGTTGTTTCCTTGCAGACATTTCATTACCCAACTAGATAACATCATCAATACAAGTGAATGTGGGGTTCGCTTCCTGTTTACAGACCGTAGCTTGCCCTGGCAGTGTTGGTGGGTGTGGTTTCCTTCTTGCAAAACCTTTTCTTCAACCTCTGCAGCAGCCAACACCCAGATAAGCAAAGATTAATACCAGACAAACAATCAGGCAGAAAACAATACCATAATCAAGGAAATACCAAGGCGAAAGCCACATCCTCACCAAACCATCTCCTGTCCCATCTCTTCACCCTTATTCTGAGTGATAGGAGCTTTCCCACTAAATAGTAAGCACTTGAAACCAGAAAGGCAGCACACTAGGAAATTCCACCCATCCCTTGGCTCAACCTACTCTAGAGATGGAAAATACAAGTGCCACTATTTGTGGACAAGACCAAATTGATGCATCAGATGCGGGAGAAAATTCATTCACGAGTAAAGTGAAGTGTGAGTTGATATTGTTTCCTTCCATCTCGGAGGTTTGTGTGAAAAGTATTTTACACAATGATGGGAAAAGGACTGTAGGGTATTTATACACAGCGCTCTCGTTCTCTCTCTCTCTCTCTCATTTTCTCTCTCATTTTCTCTCTCTAACTCTCTCGTCTTTGTCTCTCTCTTCTTCCTTCTCTCACTCTGTCTCTCTGACTCTCTCTCTGTGTGTATCTCTCTCTCATCTTTGTTTCTCTCTCTCTCTCCTTCCCTCACTCTTTTTTTCTCTCTCTCGTCTTTGACTCTCTCTTCTCTCCCCCACTCTGTGTCTGTCTATCTCTCTGCCTCTGACTCTCTCTCTCTTGTCTTTGTCTCTCTCTCTTCATTCCTCTCTCTGTCTCTCTGTCTCTGTCATCTTTGTCTCTCTCCTCTTCCCTCTTTCTCTCTCTCTCTCTCCGTATGTCTCTGTGTGTGTGTCTTTCTTGTCTTTGTTTCTCTCTCTTCTTCCCCGCTCTCTATCTCTGTCTCTGTCTCTGTCTCTATCTCTCTGTCTGTCTGTCTGTCTGTCTCTCACTCTCCGTCTGTCTGTCTGTCTGTCTGTCTGTCTGTCTGTCTGTCTATCTATCTATCTATCTATCTATCTATCTATCTATCTATCTATCATCTAACTCCCTTCCCAATATCCTGGGATCAGCAGCTGATTGCCACGATAAAGTTTGCAGCTTGTTGCCCTGCGACTGAAAAAAGCCACCGGCCTGTTCCGCTTCTTAGTAAAACCTCGTCGTGCCCACGACGGCCCCTCGGTCTCGCACTCTGGCTTAGAGGGTTCATTCAGTCAGACAATGAATAATTCAGCCCCTTTAATCTTCCTTATTAACTTGTTCCCACAGGCCTTAGATCATTCGCTGCTCAGCTCTGGAGTGCCTCCGATTTGTCCCTGCCCATCCAACTCTCCCAGGACTAAATGGGAAATTAGGATTGGTAGGAAAGGAGGCAAACCGGCACGTGAGTGATGTTTCCCTTCTCCCTGGAGCAGCAAAAAGAGAGAGGAAGAGAGAGGAAGAGAAAGAGAGAGAGAGAAGAAGAAAGAGAGAGAGAGATAAAAAGAAAGAGGGAGAGAGAAAAAGGGAGGGAGGGAGGGAGGAAGGAAGAAAGGAAGGAAGGAAGGAAGGAAGGGGAAGGAAGGGAAAGAAAGAGAAAGAGAGAGAGAGAAAGAGAAAGAAAGAAAGGAGGGAGGGAGGGAAGAAAGAAAGAAAGAAAGAAAGAAAGAAAGAAAGAAAGAAAGAAAGAAAGAAAGAAAGAAAGAAAGAAAGAAAGAAAGAAAAGGAGGGAGGGAGGAAGAGAGAGAGAGAGAGAGAGAAAGAAAGAAAGAAAGAAAGAAAGAAAGAAAGAAAGAAAGAAAGAAAGAAAGAAAGAAAGAAAACAGAACAGAACTGAACAGAACAGAACAGAAAGAAGAAAGAAGGAAAGGGGGAGGGAAGGAAGGAAGGAAAGAAGGAAGGAAGAGAGAGGGAGAGAGAAAGGAGGAAGAAAAGAAAAGGAAAGGAAAGGAAAGGAAAGGAAAGGAAAGGAAAGGAAAGAAAGAAAGAAAGAAAGAAAGAAAGAAAGAAAGAAAGAAAGAAAGAAAGAAAGAAAGAAAGAAAGAAAGAGATTTATGGAAAGGGCCAAGATTCCAGAAAGCAATGGAGAAGAGCCCCCTGCTTATGCGACCCCCTCACTTCCTCAAAAAAAGATACTAATGAGAATTCACAAGGCACCCCATGGATAATCACTGATATAACCCAGAGTGGAGCAGTGAGTAAAATGATGGTCATAAAGCACATTTGAGATCAAAACCATCAATGCTCAGCTCGCCCAGGGAAAAGAGATCAAGGCAAGCAGCAGGTGATTAAAATTTATGTTTTACCTTCCCTGCACAGAGAGACATCTGCAGGAAAAAGAGCCAGAAAAGGCAGATCTCTGCCCACAACGGACTTGCAATGGCGAACAATAACAGAATGACAGAATTGGAAGGGACCTTGGAGGTCTTCTAGTCCAACCCCCTGCTCAGGCAGGAGACCTTATACCATTTCAGACCACTGATTGTCCAATCTCTTCTTAAAAACCTCCAGCATTGGAGCACCCACAAGTTCTGGAGGCAAGGAGTTCCACTTGGTTAATTGTCCTCACTGTCAGAAAATTTCTCCTTAGTTCTAGGCTGCTTCTCTCCTTGATTAGTTTCCCTCCATTGCTTCTTGTCCTGCCCTCAGGTGCTTTGGAGGATAGCTTGACTCCCCTCTTCTTTGTGGCAGCCCCTCAAATATTGGAAGACTGCTATCCTGTCACCCCCTAGTCCTTCTCTTTGTTAGATTAAACATATCCAATTCCTGCAACCGTTCTTCATAGGTTTTAACCTCTGGCCCCCTAATCATCTTTGTTGCTCTTCTTTGCACTCTTAACTCTGCAAGTTAAGCAAAAGGGAAATATGAGAGGGAAAACAAGCCAACATAATGACAGATCAAGAAAGAAGAGGCAGGACTTGAACTCACATCTCCCGAGAACATCTACCAGAAATCGGGAAACAGCCTTGTTTCCAGCCTTCGGAGGTCCTCCGGGTGGGGGGAAGACCTGTTTTTTCGCTCTCCCCAGGCTCTAGAGGCTTTCTAGGAACCTGAGGAGGGTGAAAACGGCCTTCCCCACGCCCCCGGAGGCCCTTTGGAGGCCAGAAACGGCCATTTTGCTGACTTCTGGTGGGACCTACTGGGCCCACCGTGCCATTGTGTGCCAAAAGCGAGGGGAGCACGAGGGGTCACACACGGATTCCCCGGGGGGGGACACATTGAATTATGGGTGGGGGCATGTGTGCGCGTGACCTCCTGCGCTCCCCCCGCTTTTGGCACGCAACGGCAAAAAAGTTAGCCATCACTGGCGTAGGGTTTCCTGCCTGAGCAGGGGGTTGGACTAAAAGACTTCCAAGGTCCCTTCCAACTCTGTTATTCCATTACAACCATTTATGAAGTAACCATTCAAATTTACAACAGCACTGAAAAAAATTGGACTTATGACCATTTTTCACACTTACAACCGTTGTAGTATCCCCACGGTCACGTGGACGGAATTCGGACGCTTGGCAACGGGCATGTATTTATGATGGCGGCTGTGTCCCAGCATGTCATGTGATCTTCTGACAAGCAAAATCAATTCACTTAACAACCGTGTTACTAACGTGACTACTGAAGCAGAGGTGGTATTCAGCCGGTTCGGACTGGTTCTAGCGAACTGGTAGCAGCGACTGTGGGCCCGCCCATCTGTCCGGATGTAATGCCGTCCTATTTAGCCATGCTTTCGAGGCCAGGCGCATGCGCGGAAGGCCGGGCGCATGCACAGAAAGCTGGGTGCATGCACGGAGGGCGCGCACGCATGCAGCGAGCATGCAGAAGGCCAGGCACATGCACGGAAGGCATGCATGCATGAGTGAAGCAAGCGTGCATGCGCGCAGCAGACTGTTAGTAAGAATATGTGAAACCCACCTCTGTACTGAAGTGATTCACTTACCAACTATGTCAAGAAAGATCATAAAACGGGGCAAAATTCACTTCACAACCATCTTGCTCAGCAACAGAAACTTTGGGCTCAATTGTGGTCATAACTCAAGGACTACCCTGCCATGCCAAGGAAGTGAATGCAGCATGCAGGCTACTGAGACTATCTGTGAAAATCGAAATCCGTAGATTGGGGTGAAGTGTACATTATGCTCCCGTAAATGCTGGTAATGGAACAAGTAGGTTTGGGGGGAGGAGAAAAGGGTGCAAAATTCTGGATCAATAAAATCTGGAGAAAGTGAGACGAACTATTTTATTAGATAATCTAAATGAATGGTGGGAAAGAGCACTGAAAAAGTGATTCGGCCCTTTGGAGACTGTATGGTGAGCATATGTTGGCTTCAAATGCATAGATTAAACACAAGTGTTCCTGCATACACTTGAAAAGGAATGAATAAAAACCTTTAACTGATCTGGTAGTTTTTATGAACAATTGAGGAAACTAGTGTAGAATACAAAGATAATGAGAGTTTCTAAAACTGGGGTAGATTTATTGGGACAGAGGAGGGAAAGGGGAGGAGAAAGGGAAAGGGGAATAGAATAGAATATTCTTTGTTGGCCAAATGTGATTGAACACACAAGGAATTTGTAAAATTAAATTAAATTCATTTTTTTAAAAACTGAAATTTTAAAAAAATCATAAAAAGAAAAACGACTGCAAAAACAGAAAATAGAAATTAGGTAAGAAAAAGTTTTAGAAGGTAGATGAATCTCCCAAGAGCATGAATGGAAAATAAGGCATAATGAAATAGAAAATGCTTGGAATAAAGTGACAAGAATTATTTTTGTGACCCAGAAATATGCATAAAAGTCAACCATTACTAGAAAAAATAAGTGAGAGAGGTGTTATACAGTGTAATGTGCATTTGGAAATTATATATGATAGATAGATAGATAGATAGATAGATAGATAGATAGATAGATAGATAGATAGATAGATAGATGATTGATTGATAGATAATGATAGATAGAATATAGATGATAGATAGATAGATAGATAGATAGATATAGATAGATGATAGATAGAAGATAGATAGATAGATAGATAGATAGATAGATAGATAGATAGATAGAAGGTGGATGGATGGATGGATGGACGGACGGACAGACAGACAGACAGACAGACAGATAGATAGATAGTTCCTTGTTCTCTTTGAATGTTTAAGCCTGAAAATGAGAAAATTGGAGAAATTTTCACGGAAATCAAAATTGCTCTGGAAGTGAATAAGAAAGGCGGAACAACTCAGATAGAGCAAAGGATTTTAAAATAAAAGACGAAATTATTGGGGATGAAACTGAAAAGCAGCATTTTAATTAGTGTTTGGGAATGACTGTGATGTGCTGAAAAATTGAATTGAAATGACTCCTAAAAATGTTCAGGTGGAAGGGGGAAAAAATGATGAAAAGATAAGTCATAAATTGAGGTTGGAAAGTTAAAAATGACCACCCTGTAACTGGAGTATTGTCAACATGTGGACATGGTTTGCTTATGGGGGGGGGGGCTGTCGCTGCACCAGCGTTTCATGTTTTTGTGTGAAAGCTGCATCACAAGCCTGATATTTGGATGAGTGATATCATTGTGCCCTAAACAAAGAAAAGGCTAGCAAGAATGAATGCAAAAATACAGGGGGATTAGTCTATAGAGTGCGCTACGCTTGGTGACTGGCAGTATTCTGATTCAGAGGATACAAAAGATGACAATAAGCACAATTATAGGTCTCACAATTATAAATTTACTGTATTTATTCATGAATTAGCTGAGAATTAGCTCCCAAAACACCCAATCACAAACTGGGCTTATCTGGGAGGATATATGGTAAAGTATATATCCCATATGAGCAGTGGTGGGTTTATACCGGTTCGGCCCGGTTCAGGTGATCCGGTAGCGGTGATGGTGATCCGAGAACGTACTGGTTTTCTCTGACAGTTAGCTTGACTCTCCCGCCCGTCCCTGCCTTATACATACCTTATATTCGGTCCTTTTTAGCCCAGCTGAAAGGCGCGGCAGAGCGGATTGCCGCATCTCAGCTGTTCTGTAATACACTGCGCTTGCGTGGAGCGCAAGTTTGGCGTG
The DNA here is from genome assembly GCF_029215685.1 of Pituophis catenifer annectens. Classification (NCBI taxonomy): domain Eukaryota; kingdom Metazoa; phylum Chordata; class Lepidosauria; order Squamata; family Colubridae; genus Pituophis; species Pituophis catenifer. The sequence goes on along the minus strand of NW_027256886.1, from coordinate 6,106,641 downwards.
CATGCGAGCGTAGTGCGCGTGAAGTGCGTGCATTAAGCGAACCGGTGGTAATGCCGGTTGAAACCCACCACTGTATATGAGGGTACAATGGCTCAGTGATTAAAGGCGCTGAGTTTGTCAGCTGGATAACGGACAGCCCCAGTTCGAGTGCTACATGATAGGGTGAGCTCCCATTCCTGCTCCAGCTCTTGCCCACCTAGCAGTTTGAAAGCATGCAAATGCGAGTAGATAAATAGGTACCACTTCGGTGGGAAGGTAACAAAGTTTGGTGCATCTTGGCATACAGTCATGCTGGCCACATCACCATGGAAATGTCTTTGGACAATGCTGGCTCCAGGGGTGAAATCCAGCAGGTTCTGACAGGTTCTGGAGAACCGGTAGCGGAAATTTTGAGTAGTTCGGAGAACCGGTAGTGGAAATTTTGAGTTGTTCAGAGAACTGGTAGCGGAGATTTTGAGTAGTTTGGAGAACTGGCAAATACCACCTCTGGCTGGCCAGAGTGGGGTGGGAATGGAGATTTTGCAATATCCTTCCCCCAGGAATGGGGAGGGAATGGAGATTTTGCAGTATCCTTCCCCTGCCATGCCCACCAAGCCACGCCCATCATGCCTCACCACGCCCACCAAGCCACGCTCACAGAACTGGTAGTAAAAAAAATTGGATTTCACCATTGGCTGGCTCCCTCAGTAAGGAACAGAGATAAGGATTGTGTACTAGAATCAGACACGACTGGACAGGGAAATCTTTATCTTTACGTATATATCCCATACATATTCACAGATAAGCCCAGAAAAGCAGACTCTTCCATTTTTAACAAAAACACAGTGAAAAATGTGCCACCGATGGATAAGCCATTTGTGAAAATTGAAACATATGAACATTTTGAGCATATTCGGCTTATCTGCAGGTGGTGATTTTTTTTCATGGTATTTTGGTTAAAAATTCAAAGGTCAGTTTATCTGTGAATGGACTTACATGTGAATATAAACTTTAGTTAAGATTCTCTTAAATCACTGTTTTTCAAACTTGGTAACTTGGTAAATGCTCAGAATTCTGTCCACACACTTAAAGTTGCCAAGTTTGTAAAACAGTGATTTAAATGAATGAATGGTAGTTGGTAATCTTCATTTAACAACTGTTTGCTAAGATTCCTGAAGATTTATTTATTTATTTATTTATTTATTTATTTATTTATTTGTTGTTGTTCAATCACTAAGGTGTGCTTGACTCTTTTTGCGACCTCATGGACCATATCATTCCAGGGCCCTCCATTGTCTCCTGGAGTTTGCTAAAATTCCTGTTCATTGTGTCCATAACACCATCTAACCATCTCATCTTCTGCCATCCCCTTCTCCTTTTGCCTTCCATCTTTCCCAATATCAGGGTCTTTTCCAATGATTACTTTTTAAGCCCACCTTTATTATTTTTTACAAATAACTCAAAGCAGTGAACATATCCAACACATCTTCCTCCTCCTATTTTCCCCATAACAACAATCCTGTGTTGGGCTGAAAGAGAGTGATTGGCCCAAAGTCACCCAACCAACTTTCATGCCTAAGGCAGGACTACAACTCACAGTCTCCTGGGGATTGGCCCAACGTCACCCAACCAACTTTCATGCCTAAGGCGGGACTACAACTCACAGTCTCCTAGTGATTGGCCCAACGTCACCCAACCAACTTTCATGCCTAAGGCGGGACTACAACTCACAGTCTCCTGGGGATTGGCCCAACGTCACCCAACCAACTTTCATGCCTAAGGCGGGACTACAACTCACAGTCTCCTGGGGATTGGCCCAATGTCACCAAACCAACTTTCATGCCTAAGGCGGGACTAACACTCAGTCTCCTTGGGAGTGGCCCAAAGTCACTCAGCTAGCTTTCATGATTAAGGCGGGACTATAACTCACAGTCTCCTGGGGATTGGCCCAACGTCACCCAACCAACTTTCATGCCTAAGGCGGGACTAACACTCAGTCTCCTGGGGATTGGCCCAAAGTCACTCAGCTAGCTTTCATGATTAAGGCGGGACTATAACTCACAGTCTCCTGGGGATTGGCCCAACGTCACCCAACCAACTTTCATGCCTAAGGCAGGACTACAACTCACAGTCTCCTGGGGATTGGCCCAAAGTCACTCAGCTAGCTTTCATGCCTAAGGCGGGACTACAACTCACAGTCTCCTGGGGATTGGCCCAACGTCACCCAACCAACTTTTATGCCTAAGGCAGGACTACAACTCACAGTCTCCTGGGGATTGGCCCAAAGTCACTCAGCTAGCTTTCATGATTAAGGCGGGACTATAACTCACAGTCTCCTGGGGATTGGCCCAAAGTCACTCAGCTAGCTTTCATGATTAAGGCGGGACTATAACTCACAGTCTCCTGGGGATTGGCCCAACGTCACCCAACCAACTTTTATGCCTAAGGCGGGACTACAACTCACAGTCTCCTGGGGATTGGCCCAAAGTCACTCAGCTAGCTTTCATGCCTAAGGCGGGACTATAACTCACAGTCTCCTGGGGATTGGCCCAACGTCACCCAACCAACTTTTATGCCTAAGGCGGGACTACAACTCACAGTCTCCTGGGGATTGGCCCAAAGTCACTCAGCTAGCTTTCATGATTAAGGCGGGACTATAACTCACAGTCTCCTGGGGATTGGCCCAAAGTCACTCAGCTAGCTTTCATGATTAAGGCGGGACTATAACTCACAGTCTCCTGGGGATTGGCCCAAAGTCACCCAACCAACTTTCATGCCTAAGGCAGGACTACAACTCACAGTCTCCTGGGGATTGGCCCAACGTCACCCAACCAACTTTTATGCCTAAGGCAGGACTACAACTCACAGTCTCCTGGGGATTGGCCCAAAGTCACTCAGCTAGCTTTCATGATTAAGGCGGGACTATAACTCACAGTCTCCTGGGGATTGGCCCAACGTCACCCAACCAACTTTTATGCCTAAGGCGGGACTACAACTCACAATCTCCTGGGGATTGGCCCAAAGTCACTCAGCTAGCTTTCATGATTAAGGCGGGACTATAACTCACAGTCTCCTGGGGATTGGCCCAACGTCACCCAACCAACTTTCATGCCTAAGGCAGGACTACAACTCACAGTCTCCTGGGGATTGGCCCAACGTCACCCAACCAACTTTTATGCCTAAAGCAGGACTACAACTCACAGTCTCCTGGGGATTGGCCCAAAGTCACTCAGCTAGCTTTCATGATTAAGGCGGGACTATAACTCACAGTCTCCTGGGGATTGGCCCAAAGTCACTCAGCTAGCTTTCATGATTAAGGCGGGACTATAACTCACAGTCTCCTGGGGATTGGCCCAACGTCACCCAACCAACTTTTATGCCTAAGGCGGGACTACAACTCACAGTCTCCTGGGGATTGGCCCAAAGTCACTCAGCTAGCTTTCATGCCTAAGGCGGGACTATAACTCACAGTCTCCTGGGGATTGGCCCAACGTCACCCAACCAACTTTCATGCCTAAGGCAGAACTACAACTCACAGTCCCCTGGGGATTGGCCCAACGTCACCCAACCAACTTTTATGCCTAAGGCAGGACTACAAATCACAGTCTCCTGGGGATTGGCCCAAAGTCACTCAGCTAGCTTTCATGATTAAGGCGGGACTATAACTCACAGTCTCCTGGGGATTGGCCCAAAGTCACTCAGCTAGCTTTCATGATTAAGGCGGGACTATAACTCACAGTCTCCTGGGGATTGGCCCAACGTCACCCAACCAACTTTTATGCCTAAGGCGGGACTACAACTCACAGTCTCCTGGGGATTGGCCCAAAGTCACTCAGCTAGCTTTCATGCCTAAGGCGGGACTATAACTCACAGTCTCCTGGGGATTGGCCCAACGTCACCCAACCAACTTTTATGCCTAAGGCGGGACTACAACTCACAGTCTCCTGGGGATTGGCCCAAAGTCACTCAGCTAGCTTTCATGATTAAGGCGGGACTATAACTCACAGTCTCCTGGGGATTGGCCCAAAGTCACTCAGCTAGCTTTCATGATTAAGGCGGGACTATAACTCACAGTCTCCTGGGGATTGGCCCAAAGTCACCCAACCAACTTTCATGCCTAAGGCAGGACTACAACTCACAGTCTCCTGGGGATTGGCCCAACGTCACCCAACCAACTTTTATGCCTAAGGCAGGACTACAACTCACAGTCTCCTGGGGATTGGCCCAACGTCACCCAACCAACTTTTATGCCTAAGGCGGGACTACAACTCACAGTCTCCTGGGGATTGGCCCAAAGTCACTCAGCTAGCTTTCATGATTAAGGCGGGACTATAACTCACAGTCTCCTGGGGATTGGCCCAAAGTCACTCAGCTAGCTTTCATGATTAAGGCGGGACTATAACTCACAGTCTCCTGGGGATTGGCCCAAAGTCACCCAACCAACTTTCATGCCTAAGGCAGGACTACAACTCACAGTCTCCTGGGGATTGGCCCAACGTCACCCAACCAACTTTTATGCCTAAGGCAGGACTACAACTCACAGTCTCCTGGGGATTGGCCCAAAGTCACTCAGCTAGCTTTCATGATTAAGGCGGGACTATAACTCACAGTCTCCTGGGGATTGGCCCAACGTCACCCAACCAACTTTTATGCCTAAGGCGGGACTACAACTCACAATCTCCTGGGGATTGGCCCAAAGTCACTCAGCTAGCTTTCATGATTAAGGCGGGACTATAACTCACAGTCTCCTGGGGATTGGCCCAACGTCACCCAACCAACTTTCATGCCTAAGGCAGGACTACAACTCACAGTCTCCTGGGGATTGGCCCAACGTCACCCAACCAACTTTTATGCCTAAAGCAGGACTACAACTCACAGTCTCCTGGGGATTGGCCCAAAGTCACTCAGCTAGCTTTCATGATTAAGGCGGGACTATAACTCACAGTCTCCTGGGGATTGGCCCAAAGTCACTCAGCTAGCTTTCATGATTAAGGCGGGACTATAACTCACAGTCTCCTGGGGATTGGCCCAACGTCACCCAACCAACTTTTATGCCTAAGGCGGGACTACAACTCACAGTCTCCTGGGGATTGGCCCAAAGTCACTCAGCTAGCTTTCATGCCTAAGGCGGGACTATAACTCACAGTCTCCTGGGGATTGGCCCAACGTCACCCAACCAACTTTCATGCCTAAGGCAGAACTACAACTCACAGTCTCCTGGGGATTGGCCCAACGTCACCCAACCAACTTTTATGCCTAAGGCAGGACTACAAATCACAGTCTCCTGGGGATTGGCCCAAAGTCACTCAGCTAGCTTTCATGATTAAGGCGGGACTATAACTCACAGTCTCCTGGGGATTGGCCCAAAGTCACTCAGCTAGCTTTCATGATTAAGGCGGGACTATAACTCACAGTCTCCTGGGGATTGGCCCAACGTCACCCAACCAACTTTTATGCCTAAGGCGGGACTACAACTCACAGTCTCCTGGGGATTGGCCCAACGTCACCCAACCAACTTTCATGCCTAAGGCAGGACTACAACTCACAGTCTCCTGGGGATTGGCCCAACGTCACCCAACCAACTTTTATGCCTAAAGCAGGACTACAACTCACAGTCTCCTGGGGATTGGCCCAAAGTCACTCAGCTAGCTTTCATGATTAAGGCGGGACTATAACTCACAGTCTCCTGGGGATTGGCCCAAAGTCACTCAGCTAGCTTTCATGATTAAGGCGGGACTATAACTCACAGTCTCCTGGGGATTGGCCCAACGTCACCCAACCAACTTTTATGCCTAAGGCGGGACTACAACTCACAGTCTCCTGGGGATTGGCCCAAAGTCACTCAGCTAGCTTTCATGCCTAAGGCGGGACTATAACTCACAGTCTCCTGGGGATTGGCCCAAAGTCACTCAGCTAGCTTTCATGATTAAGGCGGGACTATAACTCACAGTCTCCTGGGGATTGGCCCAACGTCACCCAACCAACTTTTATGCCTAAGGCGGGACTACAACTCACAGTCTCCTGGGGATTGGCCCAAAGTCACTCAGCTAGTTTTCATGCCTAAGGCGGGACTATAACTCACAGTCTCCTGGGGATTGGCCCAACGTCACCCAACCAACTTTTATGCCTAAGGCGGGACTACAACTCACAGTCTCCTGGGGATTGGCCCAAAGTCACTCAGCTAGCTTTCATGATTAAGGCGGGACTATAACTCACAGTCTCCTGGGGATTGGCCCAAAGTCACTCAGCTAGCTTTCATGATTAAGGCGGGACTATAACTCACAGTCTCCTGGGGATTGGCCCAAAGTCACCCAACCAACTTTCATGCCTAAGGCAGGACTACAACTCACAGTCTCCTGGGGATTGGCCCAAAGTCACCCAACCAACTTTTATGCCTAAGGCAGGACTACAACTCACAGTCTCCTGGGGATTGGCCCAAAGTCACTCAGCTAGCTTTCATGATTAAGGCGGGACTATAACTCACAGTCTCCTGGGGATTGGCCCAACGTCACCCAACCAACTTTTATGCCTAAGGCGGGAATACAACTCACAATCTCCTGGGGATTGGCCCAAAGTCACTCAGCTAGCTTTCATGATTAAGGCGGGACTATAACTCACAGTCTCCTGGGGATTGGCCCAACGTCACCCAACCAACTTTCATGCCTAAAGCAGGACTACAACTCACAGTCTCCTGGGGATTGGCCCAAAGTCACTCAGCTAGCTTTCATGATTAAGGCGGGACTATAACTCACAGTCTCCTGGGGATTGGCCCAAAGTCACTCAGCTAGCTTTCATGATTAAGGCGGGACTATAACTCACAGTCTCCTGGGGATTGGCCCAAAGTCACTCAGCTAGCTTTCATGATTAAGGCGGGACTATAACTCACAGTCTCCTGGGGATTGGCCCAACGTCACCCAACCAACTTTTATGCCTAAGGCGGGACTACAACTCACAGTCTCCTGGGGATTGGCCCAAAGTCACTCAGCTAGCTTTCATGCCTAAGGCGGGACTATAACTCACAGTCTCCTGGGGATTGGCCCAACGTCACCCAACCAACTTTTATGCCTAAGGCGGGACTACAACTCACAGTCTCCTGGGGATTGGCCCAAAGTCACTCAGCTAGCTTTCATGATTAAGGCGGGACTATAACTCACAGTCTCCTGGGGATTGGCCCAACGTCACCCAACCAACTTTTATGCCTAAGGCGGGACTACAACTCACAGTCTCCTGGGGATTGGCCCAAAGTCACTCAGCTAGCTTTCATGATTAAGGCGGGACTATAACTCACAGTCTCCTGGGGATTGGCCCAACGTCACCCAACCAACTTTCATGCCTAAGGCAGGACTACAACTCACAGTCTCCTGGGGATTGGCCCAACGTCACCCAACCAACTTTCATGCCTAAGGCGGGACTACAACTCACAGTCTCCTGGGGATTGGCCCAAAGTCACCCAACCAACTTTCATGCCTAAGGCAGGACTACAACTCACAGTCTCCTGAGGATTGGCCCAACGTGACCCAACCAACTTTCATGCCTAAGGCGGGACTACAACTCACAGTCTCCTGGGGATTGGCCCAACGTCACCCAACCAACTTTCATGCCTAAGGCGGGACTAACACTCAGTCTCCTTGGGAGTGGCCCAAAGTCACTCAGCTAGCTTTCATGATTAAGGCGGGACTACAACTCACAGTCTCCTGGGGATTGGCCCAACGTGACCCAACCAACTTTCATGCCTAAGGCGGGACTACAACTCACAGTCTCCTGGGGATTGGCCCAACGTCACCCAACCAACTTTCATGCCTAAGGCGGGACTAACACTCAGTCTCCTTGGGAGTGGCCCAAAGTCACTCAGCTAGCTTTCATGATTAAGGCGGGACTACAACTCACAGTCTCCTGGGGATTGGCCCAACGTAACCCAACCAACTTTCATGCCTAAGGCGGGACTACAGCTCACAGTCTCCTGGGGATTGGCCCAAAGTCACTCAGCTAGCTTTCATGCCTAAGGCGGGACTACAACTCACAGTCTCCTGAGGATTGGCCCAACGTGACCCAACCAACTTTCATGCCTAAAGCGGGACTACAACTCACAGTCTCCTGGGGATTGGCCCAACGTCACCCAACCAACTTTCATGCCTAAGGCGGGACTAACACTCAGTCTCCTTGGGAGTGGCCCAAAGTCACTCAGCTAGCTTTCATGATTAAGGCGGGACTACAACTCACAGTCTCCTGGGGATTGGCCCAACGTAACCCAACCAACTTTCATGCCTAAGGCGGGACTACAACTCACAGTCTCCTGGGGATTGGCCCAAAGTCACTCAGCTAGCTTTCATGCCTAAGGCGGGACTACAACTCACAGTCTCCTGGGGATTGGCCCAACGTGACCCAACCAACTTTCATGCCTAAGGCGGGACTACAACTCACAGTCTCCTGGGGATTGGCCCAACGTCACCCAACCAACTTTCATGCCTAAGGCGGGACTAACACTCAGTCTCCTTGGGAGTGGCCCAAAGTCACTCAGCTAGCTTTCATGATTAAGGCGGGACTACAACTCACAGTCTCCTGGGGATTGGCCCAACGTAACCCAACCAACTTTCATGCCTAAGGCGGGACTACAACTCACAGTCTCCTGGGGATTGGCCCAAAGTCACTCAGCTAGCTTTCATGCCTAAGGCGGGACTACAACTCACAGTCTCCTGAGGATTGGCCCAACGTGACCCAACCAACTTTCATGCCTAAGGCGGGACTACAACTCACAGTCTCCTGGGGATTGGCCCAACGTCACCCAACCAACTTTCATGCCTAAGGCGGGACTAACACTCAGTCTCCTTGGGAGTGGCCCAAAGTCACTCAGCTAGCTTTCATGATTAAGGCGGGACTACAACTCACAGTCTCCTGGGGATTGGCCCAACGTAACCCAACCAACTTTCATGCCTAAGGCGGGACTACAACTCACAGTCTCCTGGGGATTGGCCCAAAGTCACTCAGCTAGCTTTCATGCCTAAGGCGGGACTACAACTCACAGTCTCCTGGGGATTGGCCCAACGTGACCCAACCAACTTTCATGCCTAAGGCGGGACTACAACTCACAGTCTCCTGGGGATTGGCCCAACGTCACCCAACCAACTTTCATGCCTAAGGCAGGACTACAACTCACAGTCTCCTGGGGATTGGCCCAACGTTACCCAACCAACTTTCATGCCTAAGGCAGGACTACAACTCACAGTCTCCTGGGGATTGGCCCAACGTCACCCAACCAACTTTCATGCCTAAGGCGGGACTAACACTCAGTCTCCTTGGGAGTGGCCCAAAGTCACCCAACCAACTTTCATGCCTAAGGCGGGACTACAACTCACAGTCTCCTGAGGATTGGCCCAACGTGACCCAACCAACTTTCATGCCTAAGGCGGGACTACAACTCACAGTCTCCTGGGGATTGGCCCAAAGTCACTCAGCTAGCTTTCATGCCTAAGGCGGGACTACAACTCACAGTCTCCTGGGGATTGGCCCAACGTCACCCAACCAACTTTCATGCCTAAGGCGGGACTACAACTCACAGTCTCCTGGTGATTGGCCCAACCTCACCCAACCAACTTTCATGCCTAAGGCGGGACTACAACTCACAGTCTCCTGGGGATTGGCCCAACATCACCCAACCAACTTTCATGCCTAAGGCGGGACTACAACTCACAGTCTCCTGGGGATTGGCCCAACGTCACCCAACCAACTTTCATGCCTAAGGCAGGACTATAACTCACAGTCTCCTGGGGATTGGCCCAACGTCACCCAACCAACTTTCATGCCTAAGGCAGGACTATAACTCATAGTCTCCTGGTGATTGGCCCAACGTCACCCAACCAACTTTCATGCCTAAGGCAGGACTACAACTCACAGTCTCCTGGGGATTGGCCCAACGTCACCCAACCAACTTTTATGCCTAAGGCGGGACTACAACTCACAGTCTCCTGGGGATTGGCCCAACGTCACCCAACCAACTTTCATGCCTAAGGCAGGACTACAACTCACAGTCTCCTGAGGATTGGCCCAACGTGACCCAACCAACTTTCATGCCTAAGGCAGGACTATAACTCACAGTCTCCTGGGGATTGGCCCAACATCACCCAACCAACTTTCATGCCTAAGGCGGGACTACAACTCACAGTCTCCTGGTGATTGGCCGAATGTCACCCAACCAACTTTCATGACTACGGCGGGACTGCAACTCACAGTCTCCTGGGGATTGGCCCAAAGTCACCCAACCAACTTTCATGCCTAAGGCAGGACTATAACTCATAGTCTCCTGGTGATTGGCCCAACGTCACCCAACCAACTTTCATGCCTAAGGCAGGACTACAACTCACAGTCTCCTGGGGATTGGCCCAACGTCACCCAACCAACTTTTATGCCTAAGGCGGGACTACAACTCACAGTCTCCTGGGGATTGGCCCAACGTCACCCAACCAACTTTCATGCCTAAGGCAGGACTACAACTCACAGTCTCCTGGGGATTGGCCCAACGTCACCCAACCAACTTTCATGCCTAAGGCGGGACTACAACTCACAGTCTCCTGGGGATTGGCCCAAAGTCACCCAACCAACTTTCATGCCTAAGGCAGGACTACAACTCACAGTCTCCTGAGGATTGGCCCAACGTGACCCAACCAACTTTCATGCCTAAGGCGGGACTACAACTCACAGTCTCCTGGGGATTGGCCCAACGTCACCCAACCAACTTTCATGCCTAAGGCGGGACTAACACTCAGTCTCCTTGGGAGTGGCCCAAAGTCACTCAGCTAGCTTTCATGATTAAGGCGGGACTACAACTCACAGTCTCCTGGGGATTGGCCCAACGTAACCCAACCAACTTTCATGCCTAAGGCGGGACTACAGCTCACAGTCTCCTGGGGATTGGCCCAAAGTCACTCAGCTAGCTTTCATGCCTAAGGCGGGACTACAACTCACAGTCTCCTGAGGATTGGCCCAACGTGACCCAACCAACTTTCATGCCTAAAGCGGGACTACAACTCACAGTCTCCTGGGGATTGGCCCAACGTCACCCAACCAACTTTCATGCCTAAGGCGGGACTAACACTCAGTCTCCTTGGGAGTGGCCCAAAGTCACTCAGCTAGCTTTCATGATTAAGGCGGGACTACAACTCACAGTCTCCTGGGGATTGGCCCAACGTAACCCAACCAACTTTCATGCCTAAGGCGGGACTACAACTCACAGTCTCCTGGGGATTGGCCCAAAGTCACTCAGCTAGCTTTCATGCCTAAGGCGGGACTACAACTCACAGTCTCCTGGGGATTGGCCCAACGTGACCCAACCAACTTTCATGCCTAAGGCGGGACTACAACTCACAGTCTCCTGGGGATTGGCCCAACGTCACCCAACCAACTTTCATGCCTAAGGCGGGACTAACACTCAGTCTCCTTGGGAGTGGCCCAAAGTCACTCAGCTAGCTTTCATGATTAAGGCGGGACTACAACTCACAGTCTCCTGGGGATTGGCCCAACGTAACCCAACCAACTTTCATGCCTAAGGCGGGACTACAACTCACAGTCTCCTGGGGATTGGCCCAAAGTCACTCAGCTAGCTTTCATGCCTAAGGCGGGACTACAACTCACAGTCTCCTGAGGATTGGCCCAACGTGACCCAACCAACTTTCATGCCTAAAGCGGGACTACAACTCACAGTCTCCTGGGGATTGGCCCAACGTCACCCAACCAACTTTCATGCCTAAGGCGGGACTAACACTCAGTCTCCTTGGGAGTGGCCCAAAGTCACTCAGCTAGCTTTCATGATTAAGGCGGGACTACAACTCACAGTCTCCTGGGGATTGGCCCAACGTAACCCAACCAACTTTCATGCCTAAGGCGGGACTACAACTCACAGTCTCCTGGGGATTGGCCCAAAGTCACTCAGCTAGCTTTCATGCCTAAGGCGGGACTACAACTCACAGTCTCCTGGGGATTGGCCCAACGTGACCCAACCAACTTTCATGCCTAAGCCGGGACTACAACTCACAGTCTCCTGGTGATTGGCCCAACCTCACCCAACCAACTTTCATGCCTAAGGCGGGACTACAACTCACAGTCTCCTGGGGATTGGCCCAACGTCACCCAACCAACTTTCATGCCTAAGGCGGGACTACAACTCACAGTCTCCTGGGGATTGGCCCAACGTCACCCAACCAACTTTCATGCCTAAGGCAGGACTACAACTCACAGTCTCCTGGGGATTGGCCCAACGTCACCCAACCAACTTTCATGCCTAAGGCAGGACTATAACTCACAGTCTCCTGGGGATTGGCCCAAAGTCACCCAACCAACTTTCATGCCTAAAGCAGGACTATAACTCATAGTCTCCTGGTGATTGGCCCAACGTCACCCAACCAACTTTCATGCCTAAGGCAGGACTACAACTCACAGTCTCCTGGGGATTGGCCCAACGTCACCCAACCAACTTTCATGCCTAAGGCGGGACTACAACTCACAGTCTCCTGGTGATTGGCCCAACCTCACCCAACCAACTTTCATGCCTAAGGCGGGACTACAACTCACAGTCTCCTGGGGATTGGCCCAACGTCACCCAACCAACTTTCATGCCTAAGGCGGGACTACAACTCACAGTCTCCTGGGGATTGGCCCAACGTCACCCAACCAACTTTCATGCCTAAGGCAGGACTACAACTCACAGTCTCCTGGGGATTGGCCCAACGTCACCCAACCAACTTTCATGCCTAAGGCAGGACTATAACTCACAGTCTCCTGGGGATTGGCCCAACGTCACCCAACCAACTTTCATGCCTAAGGCAGGACTACAACTCACAGTCTCCTGGGGATTGGCCCAACGTCACCCAACCAACTTTCATGCCTAAGGCGGGACTACAACTCACAGTCTCCTGGTGATTGGCCCAACGTCACCCAACCAACTTTCATGCCTAAGGCAGGACTACAACTCACAGTCTCCTGAGGATTGGCCCAACGTGACCCAACCAACTTTCATGCCTAAGGCAGGACTATAACTCACAGTCTCCTGGGGATTGGCCCAACATCACCCAACCAACTTTCATGCCTAAGGCGGGACTACAACTCACAGTCTCCTGGGGATTGGCCCAACGTCACCCAACCAACTTTCATGCCTAAGGCGGGACTACAACTCACAGTCTCCTGGTGATTGGCCGAATGTCACCCAACCAACTTTCATGACTACGGCGGGACTGCAACTCACAGTCTCCTGGTGATTGGCCGAATGTCACCCAACCAACTTTCATGCCTAAGGCAGGACTACAACTCACAGTCTCCTGGTGATTGGCCGAATGTCACCCAACCAACTTTCATGCCTAAGGCAGGACTACAACTCACAGTCTCCTGGTGATTGGCCGAATGTCACCCAACCAACTTTCATGCCTAAGGCAGGACTACAACTCACAGTCTCCTGGTGATTGGCCGAATGTCACCCAACCAACTTTCATGACTACGGCGGGACTACAACTCACAGTCTCCTGGTGATTGGCCGAATGTCACCCAACCAACTTTCATGCCTAAGGCGGGACTACAACTCACAGTCTCCTGGTGATTGGCCGAATGTCACCCAACCAACTTTCATGACTACGGCGGGACTGCAACTCACAGTCTCCTGGTGATTGGCCCAAAGTCACCTGGCTTTCATGTCAAAGTCAGAACTTGAACTCAGGTCTCTGGTTTTCTAGCCTGGTTCCTTAACCACTAGACCAACACCAGACCTCCTCAGAGCTACTTACAATATGGTTCCGGATTTCTAAAAGCCATGCCTCCACGCAGTCACGTGATCACATTAACTGTCCGTACTAAAGACAAGGCAGCTCCCCCCAGCACTGGGTGTCTGCATTTGTGTTAATTCGCCATGAATGTTTGCACATTTAAATTTGACCCTGAGTTGCCAGGAATATTAAAGTGGGAGGAAGGCAGACAAGAGGAGGAGAAACATCTAGGTTTATTTAAAGAAGTCCCAGTAGCAAGCCGACTCTTTATCATGGCCTGCCAATCCAAGCACCCAAGGAATTTGGAATCTGAATTTGGATGGAAAACGTAGCCAGCTTCCCACTGCAGCCACTTCTTCTGCGTTGATCCTGGAACTCGTCTTCTCATTGACAGAGGAACAGCTCAGCTGAGCGATGGATGCTGCTTAAGGAACATTCTGCTTAGCTCAGCACCTTCCAGGATTAAATCAGTGGAGCTGAGTTTTCCAAAACCCTTTCCACACCCTTTCTCCTGCAAATGAATCATCCAGAAGGTCACAGAGAGGTTTCCTTCTGTAGCATTTCCAGATTTTCGGGTCGCTCCTCTTTATCCGGGATACGCAGAAACCAAAGCAGGTTTACAACTTGTAGTACAGATAGTCCTGAATTTACAACCGGTTGTTAACGAGCGTTGGTAAGGCCACACTCGGAATACTGCATCCAGTTTTGGTTCCCATGATATAACAAAGGTGTTGAGACTGTAGAAAGAGTGCAGAGAAGAGCAACGAAGATGATTAGAGGGCTGGAGGCTAATACACAGGGGTGAAATGATCCCGGTTCGGACCGGATTGCCCGATCCGGTAGCGATGGAGGCGGGTGGTTCGGAGAACCGGTAGCAAAAATCTCTGCCCACCCCCACCCCCCCAATGCTCAGCTGAGCCGCGCGATCATCAGAGGCTTTTTTTTCTTTTAAATGCCTCTGACGATCCAAGCTGAGGCTTTAAAAGCCTCTGCCAATCAGGCAACTCAGCTTGGATCGTCAGAGGCATTTAAAAGAAAAAAAGCCTCTGATGATCAGGCAACTCAGCTTGGATCATCAGAGGCATTTACTGTATGCCTCTGACGATCCAAGCTGAGTTGCCTGATCATCAATCTGAGTTTGACAATCCAAGCTGACGATCCAAGACGATGCCTGACGATCCAAGCTGAGTTGCCTGATCGGCAGGGGCATTTAAAAGAAAAAAAGCCTCTGATGATCAGGCAACTCAGCTTGGATCGTCAGAGGCATTTACTGTATACCTCTGACGATCCAAGCTGAGTTGCCTGATCGTCAAGCTGAGTTTGACGATCCAACTTGACGATCCAAGCTGACGATCCAAGACGATGCCTGACGATCCAAGCTGGGTTGCCTGATCGGCAGAGGCATTTAAAAGAAAAAAAAGCCTCTGATGATCAGGCAACTCAGCTGGGATCGTCAGAGCCTTTTGAAAGCATTTTTTTAACAACCTCTTCGCTGAAGAGGTTGTAGAAAAAATGGTTTTAAAAGTTTTTTTAAAAAAATTGGCCACGCCCACCCAGTCACATTACCCCCACACACGCCAAGCCACGCCCACAGAACCAGTAGTAACAAATTTTAGATTTCACCGCTGCTAAAACATATAAAGAACAGTTTTAGGAATTGGGCACGTCTAGCCTAGTGAAGAGAAGGACTAAGGGCTGACATGATAGGCGGTGTTAGCAATATTTGACGGGCCTCCACAAAGAAGAGGGGTTCAATTCACCAAAGCACCTGAAGGCAGACCAAGAAGGAATGGATGGAAATTCATCAAGGAGCGAAGCAAACCTAGAACCTAAGGAGAAATTAATTAATCAATTCATCAGTGGAATGTCTTGCCTTTAGAAGTTTATTATTTATTTATTTATTTATTTATTTATTTATTTATTTATTTATTTATTTATTATATTTCTATACCGCCTTTCTCCCGTAGGACTCAAGGCGGTGTACAGTCAAGAAAAATATAGACACACAAACATCATAAAATTGCTAATTAAAATTATTACTTAGTTTGGTCAATTAAATAAAACCCAGAATTAGATAACATTTAAAAGTTCTGGGTGCTCCAAGCATTGGAGGTTTTTACAAAGAGATTGGACAGCCAGCTGTCTGAAACGGCATAGGGCAGTGAGCGCTAACCTTGTTGCCATCGCATGTCAGAGCGGGAGGAGCACGGGGGAGTCACGTGCAGACGTGCCCACATCCATAATTCTATGTGCCCCGCCCCCACGCATGCACGTGTGGCACCCATCCCACTCCCCCCGCTTCTGGCACGTGATGGCTTGGTGGGCCTGTTTTTCTCTCTCCCCAGGCTCCAGAGCCTTTCTAGGAGTCTGGGGAGGGCGAAAATCAGCTGGCCAGCACGCGCATACAGCACCGGAGCTGAGCTCGCGTGCCCACCGATATGGCTATGTGTGCCACCTGTGGCACACGTACCATAGATTTGCCATCCCGGGCATAGGGTCTCCTTTTTGAGCAGGGGGGTTGGACTAGAAGACCTCCAAGGTCCCTTCCAGCTCTGTTATGATCACTTCCTAGGGCACTTCTGACAAGCAAAGTCAATGAGTGAAGCCAAATTCACTTAACAACCACAGCGTAAGAAGTCATAAAATCAAGCGCAACTCATTTAACAACTGCATTGCTTAATGACAGAATTGCGATTGTTAAGTCAAGGTCTATCTGTATTCCCCACCTGAACTAAAAGTTTTACATTATATTCTTCATTTCTATACAACTCAAGGGATAGGTCCTCCCTCCCTCTCTATCTCCTCCCTCCCGCCCTATCTCCTTCCTTCCTTCCCCTCTTCCTCCCTCCCTCCTTTCGTTTCTTTCTTTCTTTCTTTCTTTCTTTCTTTCTTTCTTTCTTTCTTTCTTTCTTTCTTTCTTTCTTTCTTTCTTCCTTTCTTTCTTTCTTTTTCTTTCTCTCTCTCCCTCCCTCCCTCCCTATCTCCTTCCTTCCTTCCTTCCTTCCACTCTCCCTCCCTCCCTCCTTTCGTTCTTTCTTTCTTTTTCTCTCCCTCCCTCCCTATCTCCTTCCTTCCTTCCTTCCTTCCTTCCTTCCTTCCTTCCTTCCTTCCACTCTCCCTCCCTCCCTCCTTTCATTCTCTTTCTTTCTTTTTCTCTCCCTCCCTCCCTCCCTATCTTCTTCCTTCCTTCCTTCCTTCCTTCCTTCCTTCCTTCCTTCCTTCCTTCCTTCCTTCCTTCCTTCCTTCCACTGAATTTATAAAGCCACCCATCTCACCATTAAACAACAAAACCACACAATCAAAGCCATTAGAAACAAAAACATTAAATCCCAACAAAGCAGTTACAACAATTACACAAAAAAATGTGGAAGAATGCATCCCAAACATACAAACAGTATACAGCCATTTAGCAAACTGTATACTTCCATGGGACCTCTAAGCCAATGTCAGCACCAGGTTTTAAAGGCTTTCTGGAAGGTCTGAGTTGGGGACAATCTGACTTCTGGGGGAATGGTGGCTGGTGTAGCACAAGCAATGGCAGAATCTGGGGGTGGAATGAAAAAGGGAATCAGCCTAGAATCTCTACATAGCCGCAAGTAAACTATGTCCAAACTCCCTTGTGTGCCATTGACCCTTATCTAACTCTAAGCAGGTGCTGACTGTTAGTTGAGAAGATTCCTGTGCATCGGCTTTTAGCAATAAATCAGTTTAATTGGACCTTCACGTATGGACCTGTGGCTCAGTGGCTAAGACATTGAGCTTGTCAATTCGAAAGGTCGGCAGTTCAGCGGTTCGAATCCCTACTGCCGCGTAACAGGGTGAGCTCCCGTGACTTGTCCCAGCTTCTGCCAACCTAGCAATTCGAAAGCACGTAAAAAGTGCAAGTAGAAAAATAGGGACCACCTTTGGTGGGAAGGGAACAGCGTTCCGTGTGCCTTTGACGTTTAGTCATGCCGGCCACATGACCACGGAGACGTCTTCGGACAGCGCTGGCTATTCGGCTTTGAAAAGGAGATGAGCACCGCCCCCTAGAGTCGGGAACGACTAGCACATATGTGCGAGGAGAATCTTTATCTTTATCTTTATCTTTATATGGATCTGATCTTTTGTGCCTGACTGACAGGACATATAACATGCTCCTCCTGCTGAATCTGATGCTATCTGATGTCTTTACTTTTCCAGCACCATGAAGGGACCCCAGTAACTGTTTTTCTCTGCAAAGTCCTCCTGAAATTACCTTCATCTCATTCCCATCAGATAGCTCGGGCAACTTAAAGCCATCTTAACTTCTTCTAAGTTTTTTCATTTTCTCCCGACACAATTTTTGGCATGGATGCTCTCAGGCACACTTCACTGACAAATCAGTCGCTGACACAATCAAAGATGGGATCTTCTAGTTGGCTTTTCATGCCCTGCCCATTTTGCCTGGCGCTGCGGGAAAGACCAAAGAAGGGTCTTTGGTGGTCTCTGAGCTTGGTTTTCTTGCAGATGTTTGTTACCCAAACGAGGTAACATCATCGGTGCTAAATTTTTAGTGCTAACTGTTTACCACTGATGATGTTACTAGTTTGGGGCAGGGATGGGCTTCAAAAATTGCAGCAACGGGTTCGCTGCCCCATTGCTGGGTGGGCGTGGCCATGGTGGGTGTGGCCTAGTCGGCCTCCTGCACCATGGTAGGAGGGACTTTTTTTGCCCTCCCCAGGCTCAGGAGGCTTTTCTCGAGCCTCCGGGAGGGCAGAAACTGCTTCTCCCAGCCTACAGAGGCCCTCCGGAGGCCAGAAACAGGCCCGTTTCCAGACTTTCAGAACCTCTGGTAGGCCTGTTTTTCGCCCTCCCCAATCCTCCACGCGGGCCCTGCACTTACCTGGCATGATGAACAGGCCGCATGGAGACTCCTGGGAGGGGGGGGTGAGGGGTGGGCGTGGCCAGCCAGGGATTGTATTTGGGGGTTCGCTGAACTGGGCAGAATCCTAACTAGAGGATCGCCCGAACCCGTGAGAACCCCTAGCAGCCCACCCTTCGTTTGGGGCATGAAACATTTGCAAGAAAACAACCAAACTCAGAGAGCACCAAGGACTCCTCATTTCAACCCTGAGGTACAAACATTCTCCTTTAAAGATCAAAGACTCGGCCTCTGAGAGTCCTCGGTCTGTGTCGGGGTGTCTTTCATGTACGGTCAAAGGTGTCAAAATGGGAACAGGATAAAGGGACCTTCTATCATGTTTGGTGGACATGTAAAAATGTTTTTAAAATTCAGATTCGAATACACACATTTTCAGATAACACAATAACACAGTTGGAAGGGTGGGAACGGTGACACGATATCCATTGTTTGCAAGGTCTACATTGCAAATTCTGCTGGTTATTTGGAGCTGGGAAGAAGAGGAGCTGGAAAACAACAGAATAACAGAATTGGAAGGGACCTTGGAGCAGGGATGGTATTCACTTACTTTCCCTACCGCTTCGCAAATGTGAGCGTGCGCGCGCGCCACCTTCGCTCACATGTGTCACTTCCACGCATGCACATGACTTTCCACGCATGCACTTTGCTTGCACGTGCGCCTTCCACGCATTTGCCTGGCCTCAAAAATGTGTCTAAATAGAATAGCATAGAGCCGGGGCGGGCCCACCTGTGATTTTCACTACCGGTTCGCTCGAACCGGCCCGAACCGGTTGAATATCACCTCTGCCTTGGAGGTCTTCTAATCCAACTCCCTGCTTGAGCAGAAGACCCTATACCAGGGGTGTCAAACTCAAGGTCTGGGGGCCGGATCTGGCCCACAGGGCCACCCTGGAAAACAGAGAAGGACCAGCCTGCAGTTCCTGTGCCACAACACAAGAGATATTAAGCTGGCCATGCCTACCATGGCCACGACCACCCCAGACCCCTGAGGTAAAACACAACCCTGATGCGTCCCTCAATGAAATCGAGTTTGACACCCCTGCCCTACGCCATTTCAGACAAACGGTTGTCCAATCTCTTTTTGAAAACCTCCAGAGATGGAGCATTCACAACTTCTGAAGGCAAGCAGTTCCATTGATTAATTCTTCTCACTGACAGGAAATTTCTCCTCAGTTCTAGGTTGGATCTCTCCTTGATAAGCTTCCATCTGTCGCTTCTTGTCCTGCCCTCAGGGGCTTTGGAGAACAGCTCCAACAACTGTTGTGTACATTGATGAACAATGTTCAACAGCGATTATTGTTGATCCAGAGGACTTTGAAGATTAACATTCAGTTGAAGCAGAAAATCTCCTTCTAGGACTGAGGGATACACAGTTAGGAAAGCGCCCTAGAAGATGATTTCAATCTACGATTACTGCAGTGAGATTATTATATACACAAAGGTGGAATAATTCTGTATTGCTCACCGTGGAGGAACAGAGCAGTGGTGGGTTTCAAAAATTTTTATTACTGATTCTGTGTGTGTGGCTTGATGGGTGTGGCATGGCTTGGTGGGCGCGACAGAGGAAGGATACTGCAAAATCCCCATTACCTCCACACTCCTGGGGAAGATTACTTCAAAATCCCCATTCCCTCCCCACCCCACTAACCTGCTCTGGGAAGAAATCAAACTCCCCCCTCTTCATTTCCCCAAATAAAATATTACTCATAAGAAAAGGCTCCCGAAAAGCAAGGAAAAATCAAGCTGCTAACAAAGAAACCTGCCTGAGGCTCATTCCACATTCCTGCCAGCTGCATAAAGGAAACTTTGTAAGCAGAAAACAACTACCGGTGCTTAGAGATAATAGAAAGTGGAAGCCGGAAGTTCAGCTCCATTCACAAGCAGGCAGAAAATTCAAGACAGGATATTTCACAATGGAAATCGCCCAAACCTTTTTAGAAACACAAAGCCCATGTTGCACAAACCCCCAATTTCAAAAACATAGAACCATATAAGAATCCTTCCTCTTATCCAGTTTGTTGTTCAGCCAACCCAGAAATGAACTGCTGAATGTCACTTCGCTTCTGCAAGTTAAAACCTCCTTCCAGCAGCTGCTTCTTGGCCTGTCAATTTAAAGTGACAGTGTCTTGTTTTCTTCTTCTTCTTCTTCTTCTTCTTCTTCTTCTTCTTCTTCTTCTTCTTCTTCTTCTTCTTCTTCTTCTTCTTCTTCTTCTTCTTCTTCTTCTTCTTCTTCTCCTCCTCCTCCTCCTCCTCCTCCTCCTCCTCCTCCTCCTCCTCCTTCTTCTTTTTCTTCTTCTTGTTCTTGTTCTTCCTCTTCCTTTTTGCCAAGCGATCTCCTGGCTGAAAAGCAAGCCCTGATTTTTTCCTTCTAGCCGATCAGCTGGGAGACTGGGAGGCAGCAAATAGATTGGGGGCAGGGCCAGGCAGAGGTGGTATTTACTGGTTCTCCGAACTACTCAAAATTTCTCCTACCAGTTTTCAAGAAATGGTCAGGACCGGCTTTGTTTGTTGACATTGATTGGAAACTCTTCACGGACACGTTGGAAGAAATGTCCATCTGGGTTCAGTTCCAAGTGAGGAGAAAGACACTGGAAACGTGGAAGCTGTTTAGAAAGAGGGTTTAATGGTGGACAGGACCACATGGTTTTGAGGTCCTGGGCAAAAAAGCACATGGTGAGAGAGAGAGAGAGAGATTTATACCCTCTGTTGGGCTTTGAATTTGAGCTTGTATTCTGATTGGTTGTCAGACTTCCAGGGGTCTGGCAATGGTAACTTTGTAGGTTGTCTTTTGAGTCCCAGGCTTGGTTAAGCCTTGCTGGGTGATGCAATCTCCCCAGGTCCATGTGGTGAGTTCTGTTGCTAGATGGATAGATGACTCTGCCAAGAAGCAGCAGCCCTGGTGGGCAAGGAGCCTGAAGAGCAGGGGGAGGAGGAGGAAGAAGAAGAAGAGAGGAGGAGGAGGAGGAGGAGGAGGAGGAGCAGAAAGGAGGAGGAGGAAGAAGAAGAAGAAAGAGGAGGAAGAAAAAGGTGAGGAGGAGCAGAAGGAGGAGGAGGAGAGGAATAAGAGGAGGAAGAGGAGGAAGAGGAAGAGGAGGAGGAAGAAGAAGAAAGAGGAGAAAGAAAAAGGTGAGGAGGAGCAGAAGGAGCAGAAGGAGCAGAAGAAGGAGGAGGAGGGGAGGGGGAGGAGGAGGAGGAAGAGGAGGAGGAAGAGGAGGAGGAAGAGGAGGAGGAGGAACTAGAACTCACAGTCTCTTTGATGAGTGACCCAAAGTCATCCAGCTGACTTTTATGCCTAAGACAGGACTAGAATTCTCGGTCTCCTGGTTTCTAGGCCAGCACCTTAACCACCACAACCAACTGGCTCTCCTTTTAGTAACAATATTAGAAGCATTCTCACTAATTACTTCCCTTTGCACCTTCTTTGTCCCCTTCCACCAAGGTGGATTAAGGGATAAGTCAAATTATACCCTACAACGCATTGTAACCTTCTTTCCTAAAATACCTTAATCTAATATAGTTCCCCTCAAGGTAAGTTTGTCCCTGTTAATAAGATGGACCCATCCAACTTGTTCTTTACAAAGGTGGTTTAGTTTGATTGTTCCCTTTTTCTGGGATATTTTTTTGATTTTCCAGTCTATTCTGCAGCTCTGAATTTCTTAGCGATTTCCCATCTAAACCTAATTAGGCAACAAACAAAGTACGCTTATTGTTTTTCCTTGCTGCAGAAGCTTTTAGTATCGTAACAAGATGAGCTGAGGAAACACATAAACTGCAGAAATGGATGGATGAGATGCAGCTTTTGATCCCGAAAGTTATAATAGCGACTCTAGCGAAGAACGCAGGAGAAATCAGTCATAGAGTTCTTTTAATCCAGAATGGCATGGCTATTAATCTAAATTTTGTGGCAGCGAAAATGAGGCTAACATACCGAGTCTTCTAAAATACATCATCCTTGGCTCAAAAAAAATTCCTACATCGCAGTCAAAATCTCCTCCAAAGTATATATTTGGGGAAAACGTATTACTTCTATGCCAAAAAAATAAAAAATAAAAAATCCTCTGTATAATTTATTCCTTTGTTTTAAAAAAAAAATAGTTTCTGCTTTTCTACTTTATTCACAAGGTGCTTGAAAAATTCTAATTTCCCTCAGTGATGCTTTTGACTTTACTTGATTACTGAGAGCGGTACAAGGTGTGAATAGCAGTGGGGGGTTTTTTAGAGTAACACTGTTGTGGCCCGCCAGCGGCCAGCAGAGCTGACAGCAGATTCTGACAGTGAGGAGGTTGGGGAGGAACATGGGCCAGTCCTGGAGTCTGGGGAAGGCTCGGACGAGGGCTCTGCGTCGGAGGCAGAGAGGGGGCCAGGGCCATCTGGGAGTTATGTGCTGCCTCCGGAGCCTCTGGAATCTGACATCAGCGAGGCAGAAGAACAGTGTGAGCCTGTTCCCAGTGTGTGCATGTGCAGAGCTGCCAGAAGGCAAGAATAATTTTTTTTAAAAGGGCGACTCGGGAGTAAGGCTTGGAGATGATTGGCCCCTCCCATAAGACATAAAAGAGGAGCAAACGGACGTGAGCCTTTGCAGGAAGCAATTAGTTCATATAGTCAATTCAAGCTCTGAGAAGTCCGTTTCTGCTAAAATAGGACTTCTCTGAAATTCTCTGTCACTCTCATTATAATCTCCTTCCTTCCTTCCTTCCTTCCTTCCTTCCTTCCTTCCTTCCTTCCTTCCTTCCTTCCTTCCTTTTCTTCTTTTTCCTTCCCTCTTCATTCTAGTTTCTTCTTATTTATTTATTGGTTCAATTTATTTATTGGTTCAATTTATATGCCGCCCTTCTCCGGAGACCCAGGGCGACTTACAATGCATTAAGCAATAGCCTTCATACTTTTGTATATACCTGCTTAGTAGGGCTTTCGGGGCCCCCCAAGCGGTGTTCTTTTTTATACAAAGTCAGTTTATTGCCCTCACAATCCGGGTCCTCATTTTACCTACCTCGAAAGGATGGAAGGCTGAGTCAACCTTGAGCCTGGTGAGATTCGAACTTGCGGTAATTGCAGGCAGCTGGTGTTATTTAACAGCACTTTTAGTCTGCTGAGCCACCAAGGCTCTTCTTCCTTCCCCTCTTTCCTTATTTCTCTTCCCACGTTTCCTTCTTTTTCTTTTTCTTTGTCTTTCCTCTTTTCCTTTCTCCTTTCCTGCCCCTTCTTGCATGCTCAAATGCATTTCACTAGCAGAGGCACCACAAGCTGGCCCTTTACTATTTGCCGGGGTGGCCCCACAGGCCAGATCTAAGCCTTCCACCAGCCATATCCAGCCCAAGGGCCTTGAATTTGAAACCCCTAAAATAGACCATCCTGCAACCCAGCCACAAAAATGGCACATAAAGAGCTCTTCCATCTTTGCAACAAGCTGCCGTTTGCCTCCAGCGTTTCGTTCCCCCCTTTACGGCATAAGAAGGACGGAGCCACGCGGGCGGTACGGTGTCTTGATAATTATGCTTGGCTTCACAAGGGATAAGTTTGGCCAGCGCCAAGTCTCATCCTTCTTCATTGTGGGAGGCACCCTGCTGTCCATGGACGCGCCGGAGTGTAAAACCCCAACTCCGAGACAGCCCCTGATCTCTAATCTAGCACATAAATATGGCCAGGAGTGGTTAATTGATTGTTCAGGCTTACTACAGTTCTAGCAGCTGAAATCCACGGGCAGCAGAGCCCGAGAATTGGAGGCAATTGGATTGTAATCTGCAGTCTGTCAATTTTGCAGCATGACGGAGGTGTCCGTGAATGAGAGAAGAAAGCATGAACGCCTATATAATATTGATGAAGCAAAACTGGGGCTGAATTAACGGCAGCTGGCATCAGAAGAGTGGGGAAAACTAAAACAAAACAAGGACAGAGAGCTGGAAGAACACAGGTAGTCCTCGATTTACGACCTCAACTGAGCCCCATGGCTAAACAAGACAGTTGTTAAGTGAGTTTTGCCTCTTTATTATGACCATTCTTGCCACAGTTTTTAAGAGAACTCATTTAATCAAGTTAGTAATAGTAATATGGTTGTTAAGGGGATGTGGTGGCTCAGTGGCTGAGCTTGTCGATCAGAAAGGTTGGCAGTTCAGCGGTTCAAATCCCTACTACTGCATAACGGGGTGAGCTCCCGGTACTTGTCCCAGCTTCTGCCAACCTAGCAGTTCGAAAGCACGTAAAAAATGCAAGTAGAAAAATAGGGACCACCTTTGGTGGGAAGGTAATGATGTTCCGTGCACCTTTGGCATTTAGTCATGCCGGCCACATGACCACAAGGACGTCTTCGGACAGCACTGGCTCTTCGGCTTTGAAACGGAGATGAGCACCGCCTCCTAGAGTCGAGGACAACTAGCACATATGTATGAGGGGAACCTTTACCTTAATATGGCTTCCCCAGTAACTTTACTTGTCAGAAGGTCGCAATCACATGACCCCGGGACACTGCAACTGACATAATTACATGCCAGTTGCCAAGCATCTGAATTTTGATCATGTGACAATGGGGATGCTGCAACAGTCATAGGCGTGAGCAATGGTCATAAGTCACTTTTTTCAGTGCCTTTATAACTTCAAACGATTGCTAAATGAATGGTCGTAAATCAAGGATTGTCTGATGCAAGAGTTGACCAGGCTGAGCCTGAGGGAGTGGTCAAACATGTCATAAGTTACGAGTCCCTGTGCACTGCAAGAGATCTAAGTCCAACCCACCTTGAATACCTCTCTTATCTCCCGCTCATTTTCCTTGACTGTTAGTAGTTCAGATTCTTGTATAGAGCTTAAGTTTGCAATAAATCTTCATACTCATTTGAACTGACTGAATCTCCTGATTTCTCCAGCATTTGACACCTATTATAAGCTATGTCTAGAGTCTAGACCAATGCAGGTTGTCCTTGACTTACAACCATTCACTTAGTGGCTATTCTAAGTTACAACGGACCTTCAAAAACCTACTTACACCTGTTTTGAAGTTCCAATATTAGTTTCCCTGTGCGATCATGTAACTACATTTTGGGCACTTAGTAACCAGTCCATATTTGTAGTACCCCCGTGGTCACACAATCACAATTTTGCAGGCGTGGGTTCTGGAACAAACCACCCCATAGTGAACAAGTCAAAGGACTTGTGGATGCATTGAAGAACCTCCTGGTCATTTCAGGATAGGCTCCGTTTTTCCTTAAGTGGTTCGGATATGATACCTCTCCATCCCTACCCTCTGCCCCAAATTTGTGCAATCTTGAAAAAGTAAATTTGTGACATGTTGGTAACAGAGTCTAATAGAAGCTACCTGTCCTGAGACAGAACACAAAACATGGGTTAACGGAAGGGACCTTGGAGGAAACCTTATGCAGGAAATCCTACGCCACTTCAGACAAATGGTTATCCAACATCTTCTTAAAAACTTCCAGTGTTGGAGCATTCACAACTTCTGGAGACAAGTTGTTCCACTGGTTAATTGTTCTCACTGTCAGGAAATTTCTCCTTAGTTCTACGTGGCTTCTCTCCTTGATAAGCTTCCACCCATGTTCCCTTTGTCCAATTGGGAGCCTGCCCTCGGCCTTCAGATTCTGTTTCTTTCACTGATGTGGACCAGTTCTGGAGAAGAAGCCTCCATTTTCTTCTTACCTCATTACCAAAAGGGATCTCTGCTTAGCCACAACTTTCTTCCTCGCCTGGTGAGGCTGTTTCCCCCCCCTCTCTCTCTCCCTCTCCCCCCCTCTCCCTCCCTCCCCCCCTTCCTCACTCTTCTTCCCTCCCTCTCTCTCCCTCACTCACCCTCTCTCTCTCTCTTTCTGTCCCTCCCTCCCTGCCTTTCTCTTCCTCCTTCCCGCCCTCTCTCTCTCCCTCCCTCCCTCCTGCCCTCCCTTTTCCTCTCCGTCCCTCTCTCTCTCTCTCCCTCCCTCTCTCTCTTGCCCTCCCTCCTGCCCTCTCTCTGTCCCTCCCACCCTCTCTGTCCCTCCCTCCTGCCCTTCCTCTCCCTCTCCCTCCCTCCCTCTCTCTCTCTTTCCCACCCTCCTTCTCTCTCCCTCCCTCCCTCCCTCCTCTCTCTCTTCCTCCCTCCCACCCCTCTCTTCCTCCCTCCTTCCTGCCCCCCTTCTCTCTCCCAGCTCTGTCTCCCTCTCCCACACTCCTTCTCACTTGGCCAAGCTCCCCACAGCAGAGCCGTAAGACAGAAGGACTCACTCCCCGTAAATCAAGCTGGCTTGCTTGAAGGATGACTCACAGCCAGGAGAACCTGTTTGCTTTGGAAAGGAGCAAAACCTTTTGCAAACAAGCTGGTGAATTACAAGACAGGCCTAAGCATCTCTCCGCGGGAGAAGGAAAAGGCCTCGCCAGGACTTTGCAAATGGAGAAAGCATTTAGTCTAGATTGAGGTGGTTTTTGCGACCTTCCGACAAGCCAAGTCAATAGGGAAGCCAGACCCACTTAACAAGTATGTCACTAATCTAACAACTGCAGTGATTCGCTTAACAGCTGTGTCAAGAAAGTTTGTAAAATGGGGCAAAGCACAATCATTGTCTCGCTTAGCAACAGAAATTTGATGCTCCATTGTGGTCATAAGTTGAGAACCACCTGTCGTCACATACAAGTTGCCTCCACAAGTGCTTCAGCTTGTGGAGGACTAAGGGAAGGGAGTCATTTATGGAGCTCTGGGCCAACTCAAGATACTTGAAGGCATTCGTGTGGAACAGTGGCATGAAATCCATTGTTTTCAAGTTCTAAATTGCATTTTTCAGTTGACTATTTGATGCTGGGAAGAACAAGATCATTCAGCATGAAAGCAGACAAGAATAACAGAATAACAGAATTGGAGGGGATCTTGGAGGCCTTCTAGTCCAACCCCGTTGCCCAAGGTATCATTTCAGACACCTGGTTGTCCAGTCTCTTCTTAAAAACCTCAAGTTTGTAGACCTGTTCATATCGTATTTGGAGAGATCCGTCCTTAATAAATAAGGGCCCTTGAGGTCGGAAGAGAGGTAGGTACCATGCTGAAGCTTTGGGTACACCTCCAAATTATAATTCGCCACTATTGCAAAATTAGTCTGTCATCTGCACTTCCATAACTGTCTGGTTGGGTTCTGCAACCCAACAAGACAGAGACAGACTTCAGCAGATAATTAGAACTGCAGAAAAAAACAATGACTACCAACCTGCCTTCCATGGAGGACCTGTATACTGCACGAGTCAACAAGAGGGCTGTGAAAATATTTACACACCCCTCACATCCTGGCCATAAACTGTTTCAACTGCTACCCTCAAAATGACGCTATAGAGCACTGCACACCAGAACAACTAGACAGAAGGACAGTTTTTTCCCCAAACGCCATCACTCTGCTAAACAAATAATTCCCTCAACACTGACAAATTAACTACTAAGACCGTATTACTATTCTACTTCTCATCATTCCTATCACCCATCTCCTCCCACTTATGGCTGTATGACTGTAATCTTGTTGCTGGTATCCTTAAGATTTATATTGACTGTTTCCCTATGACTATCATTAAGTGTTGTACCTTATGATTCTTGAGGAACGTATCTTCTCTTTTTATGTACACTGAGAGTATATGCTTAACATATTGCTTAACACGTTGTAAGCTGCCCTGAGTCTCCGGAGAAGGGCAGCATATAAATCGAACCAATAAATAAATAAATAAATAAATAAATAAATAAATAAATAAATAAATAAATAAATAAATAAATAAATAAATATGCACCAAAGACAAATTCCTTGTATGTCCAATCACTCTTGGCCAATAAAAAATTCTATTCTATTCTATTCTATTCTATTCTATTCTATTCTATTCTATTCTATTCTATTCTATTCTATTCTATTCTATTCTATTCTATGACTGGCCTAAGGATACCCAGCTGGCGTTGGGCCTAAGCAGGGATGGGATTGAAAAATTTTAGCAACTGATTCTCTGCCCAGTTGCTTGGTAGGCGTGGCCTACTCAGCCTCCTGCACCACAGCCGGGGGGGGGCATTTTTGCCCTCCCCAAGCTCTGGAGCAGGGGTGGGTTCTAAAATTTTTTACTACCGGTTCTGTGGGCATGCCTTATTTTGTGGGCGTGGCTTGGTGGGTGGGCGTGGCCAACTTTTTTTTTTTTACTTTTAAAAGCATTTTTTCTACAACCTTAAGTGGGCAGGGTAAGCGAGCGGAGACCAGGCCGGGGACCTGTTTGGGGGCGTGGCCAGCCAGTGTTATTACCAGTTCTCTGAACTACTAAAAATTTTTACTACCAGTTCTTGCGAACCGGTGCGAACTGGGAGCAACCCAGCACTGCTCTGGACGCTTTCCTCAAGCCTCCAGGAGGGTGAAAACAGCCTCCCCCAGGCTCCAGAGGCTCTTCAGAGGATGGAAACGGGCCCATTTCTGGACTTCCAGAACTTCTGGGAGGCCTGTTTTTTTTGCCCTCGCAGAGCCTGCACTTACCTGGCATCCAAAACGGGCCACATGGCGACTTCTGGGGGGGGGCAGGGGTGGGGGCAGCCAGTCCTTGCAACTACCAGTTCGGCAAACCAGATATAAAGTTAGCATCTGGTTCGTCGGAACCGGTCTGAACCGGCTGAATCCCACCCCTGGGCCTAAGGCAGGACTAAAACTCACCATCTCTCACTGTCTATGGAGATTCTCAGTCATCCATGGTTGTCATGGTTATCCCAAAGGTGCTTTTTCAAGAGACAACTGGACTTTCTGCTTTTTTGTTTGAAGACATTTCGCTTCTCACCCAAGAAGCTTCTTCAGCTCTGACTGGATACCATTCCCCACCATCCAGTCAGAGCTGAAGAAGCTTCCTGGATGAGAAGAGAAACATCTTCAAGGAAAAACCAGAAAGTCCAGTTGCCTCTTGAAAAAGCATCTTTGGGTCACCATATCTCAGTTTCTAGGCTGTTGCCTTAACTACAATACCAAACTGGCTCTCTAGATGCCAATTACATGTAAACAAATGTAGTTTTTGTGCTGAGTCTAGCATCTTTCTTGCCCACTGCTCAAAGGCCTTTGGCCTGAAAAGATTCACACGCATTTTGCAAAGTGTTTCTTTCTATTTTTGCAAAGGCCAAATGTTTGGGCTAATGACGCCTCCGGTTTGGAAGGAACACTTGCTTGCGAGGGACTTTTAAAAGGTCTCTCTTTTGAAAATAAAATCAAAGTCATGATGGCAAATGAGAAAAATGGGATATCGGTTGTGACTAGCGCCACAATTGTTCTTAACTATGTTCATCGGCTGCCTCCTGAAAATTGCAATTGTGAGGTTGGAGTACGAAAGGGCATCAATGCCCCATTTTCCATCTCTACATTTAATAATTAATAGGGAACTGTTTGCAGATGCTCGGGATTGAGTTTGGTCGCAATCAGGCTCCTGATGTCATGCTTATGCTACCAAATTGATGCAGTAATTATTTATGGATTATTTGTTCTAAGAAGCCACACACTGAACTTTAGCTGAGAAATAGAAGTTGAACTCCAAATTCATCGGCTGCCCATAGCCAACACTTCACTAGGCCCAGTAACACATCTGCAGATGTGTTCCCAAAAATTTCCAAATCTTACTGATGTCAACCTTTCTCAGGGTATTTTTTTATAACTTGGTTTGGTTTCTAAACCCAATCCGAGTTAGTTTATCATTCTCCCTATTGTATACAGTAAAAGATAAAGGTAAAGGTTCCCCTCGCACATATGTGCTAGTCGTTCCCGATTCTAGGGGGCGATGCTCATCTCCGTTTCAAAGCCGAAGAGCCAGCGCTGTCCGAAGACATCTCTGTGGTCATGTGGCCGGCATGACTAAATCCCAAGGGTGCACGGAACGCTGTTCCCTTCCCACCAAAGGTGGTCCCTATTTTTCTACTTGCATTTTGTATGTGCTTTCAAACTGCTAGGTTGGCAGAAGCTGGGACAAGTTACGGGAACTCACCCTGTTACGCAGCACTAGGGATTCGAACCGCTGAACTGCCAACCTTTCGATCGACAAGCTCAGCATCTTAGCCCTGAGCCACCGCGTCCCTTTTATTGTATGCAGTACATCAATGTTTTTCAAACTTGGCAACTTTAAGTGGGGTAGGCTTCAACTCCTGGCTGATCTGGGAATTGCTGGTTCCGGAATTCTGGGTTTTTGGCTGGGGAATTTAGGGAGTTCAAGTCTATGACCACTGAGCCATAGTGGCGCAGTGGTTAGAATTTAGTACTGCAGGCTAATTCTGCCAACTGCCAGCAGTTCGGTCCTGACTGGCTCAAGGCTGACTCACGTGCTCAAAATTCAAACCTTTGGCAACTGACTCGTATTTATGACGGTTGCAGTGTCCCGGGTTCCTGTGATCCTCTTTTGCGACCTTCTTTGACAAGCAAAATCCGTGTGGAAGCCAGATTCACTTAACAATTGTGTTACTCACTTAACAACTGCAGTGATTCACTTAAGAACGGTGGGGAAGAAAGGTCATAGAAAGGGGCAAAACTCACTATGACAACTGTCTCGCTTAGCAACAGAAATTCTGGCCTCCGTTGTGGTCGTAAGTCGAGGACTACCTGTATGAGCATAACAGGCCTAGTTTGTTCAGTCTTGGTTAGGCTTTTGCAGCATGGTGGGTGGTGCAAATTTGAATGGCCGGGTGACTTTCTGAACTCTGTGCCAATCCGGAAAAATAGGTTTATTCAGTAACCAAATTTAGTATGCTGCGTGAAGACAACATTGTGAGCCTGCTTTCTTGCTTTGCGTATGTCCAGGACATTCCAGTCATTCAATTATTATCTCCTTCCTTCATCCGCTGGGGAATCTTTCTTTCCATTCCTCCTCCTTTCCTTGCTTTTTTCCCCCTGAATATTTTTTTGTGATCTGTACAGGTAGCCCTCAATTTATGACTGTCATTGGGACTTGAAATCTGGTCATAAGTCATGATGGTCATAAATTGAGGCACACAAGGGACTGGAAATAATTTCCTGGCCTTTTGCGGGACAGTCTTAAGAGAATGCATTGTCATTAAGCAAATACTGGTTGTTAAGCAAACACTGCAGTCATTAAGCAAACCCATTCATTTGAATGGGTGCTTTTTGCTGGAAAAAAACCACCCCAAAAATGCCAGAAACCAGCAAAAAACATCATGAAACATAGTCAAGTGACTACAGGGGAGGAGTGGTGCAACCATTTAGGACAGCCAACGTGCTTTACAGGCTGCAAAGCATCCATTCCATAGCTGTGATTGTTGGAATTTATTGTTAGAATGTATTTCTATGCAACAACTACAGTAGTATTCAGCCAGCATTGGCAGTGTTTACAAGTTTGGATCTATAGTATATATTCTATCCCCGTGATGGCGAACCTATGGCACGCGTGCCACAGGTGGCACGCAGAGCCATATCTGTGGGCACGCGAGCGTTGCCCTAGCTCAGCTCCAGCACGCATGCGCACGCCGGCCAGCTGATTTTTGGACCTTCCGGTCCCACCAGAAGTCGGGAAACGAGGGAGAAAAACGGGCCTACTGGGCCCACAGTACCATCATGTGCCACGGGGGGAGCACGGGGGGATTGCACACACATGCGCAGGGGTGGGATGGATCGAATTATGGGTGTGGGCATGTGTGCACCACACTATGCAACCCCCTCTTTTGGCATGCGACAGCAAAAAGGTTAGCCATCACTGCTCTATGCTCTTTTGTTCTAAGAAGAGTTTCCTGTTTCCTGTTCCAGTTAAATAGTTGAGCAGTAAAATACATGGTGACTGTACTCTTTGTTTGCTCTGTGATGCTATAGAATAGATAAACAGAATTTCTAACAGGCATAACTTCATAAATACGAACATAAAATGACCGGTTGTTGAGAACTACCTGTAAATCTTGTCATTTTTCCAACCATACAAATATACAGTATATGTCTTCAGAACAGAACAGAACAGAACAACAGAACAGAACAGAACAACAGAGTTGAAAGGGACTTGGAGGTCTTCTAGTTCAACCCCGTGCTCAAGCAGGAAGCCCTGTACCATTTCAGACAAGTGGCTGTCCAGTCTCTTCTTAAAAACCTCCAATGATGAAGCACCCACAACTTCTGAAGGCAACTTCTGTTCCACTGGTTAATTGTTCTCACAGTTAGGAAGTTTCTCCTTAATTTCAGGTTGCTTCTCTCCTTGATTAGTTTCCATCCATTGTTTCTTGTCCTGCCTTCTGAAGCAGGGGAGATGATCCCGCTAAGTTTATAGACGATCTACATTTAAGCTGTATTTTTACAAGATACTTATCCTGGTTTATGCAGCAGTTCACCCAACACACGGAACCATAAACTAAACAGCCAATTAGGTTCATACTTCACGCTAACGCACAACAATGATACCAACAGGATTTGCACGTTGTTACAAATGCAACTACTACATCTTTACAGTACTTGGTTCTTATGTATTATGTGAACGAAAGCGGAGATTTCTCTGCTGGGGTCAGGAGGATTTTACACAACATAATCATTTCATGAGCTTGCTAATTTCCACAATCGTGGGAGAAGATAAAGGTGAATAGACTGTGCTGCTAAACACCATAAATCAAGGACTTTCGTTTGGTATTAAAAACAAACAAACAATTGTAACAATCTCAGCTACCATGTAGAAATGGAATGCACCCTAAATACCAGTCTTCCAATATTTGAGGGGCTGCCACAGAGAGGAAGGGGTCAAGCTATTTTCTAAAGCATCTGAAGGCCAGACAAGGAATAATGGATGGAAATTGATCAAGGAGAGATTCAACCTGGAAATAAGGAAGAATTTTCTGACCATGAGAACAATCAACCAATGGAACAGAAGCTGTCTTCAGAAGTTGTGGGAGCTTCATCATTGGAGGCTTTCAAGAAGAGATTGAATTGCCATTTATGTAGGGTCTCCTGCTTGAGTGGGGGGTTGGACTAGATGACCTACAAGGTCCCTTCCAACTCTGTTAATCTAATCTAATCATCTAAATAGGGAGTGGGGCTCGCTTCATTCTCATTTAGGCTCCATTAATTTGCATACTCTCCTAGTTTGCTAACTCTCCCTACCTTGTTCTCCTTCCCTTTCTTGTAAGAAAATCCACACACAAAAAAGTTTGCAGTGTTCCACCATCCCAGTTACATCACTGCAATTTTGATGGTTTTGCCAGAAACTAGCATTCGCTACCCGTTTCCGGCAAAAAGCATCCCATAGCATTCGCTTAACAGCAGTGGTGTTTAATTTACGACCTCCGCATTTGGTTTATGACTATGGTGTTTGTTTCATGACGGCACAAAAATCATTGTTAAATTGGGGCCCAATCATGGGGTGACCTGCTGTTGGAAGAAATGTCCATCTGGGTTCAGTTCCAAGTGGGGAGAAAGACACTGGAAACATGGAAACTGCTTGGAAAGATGGTTTAATGGTGGACAGGACCACGTGGTTTTGAGATCCTGGGCAAAATGAGCACATGGGTGTGAGAGAGAGAGATTTATACCCTCTCTTGGGCCCTGCCTTGGAGCTTCCTGTTCCTGTGTAAGGGTAGGTATCCTGATTGGTTGTCAGACTCCCATGGGCTATGTAGGTTGTCTTGAGTCCCAGGCCTGGTTGAATCTTGCTGGGTGATGATGTGATGAAGGGGCTTTGAGCAATTCCTATTATGGTTTAATGGCTTTGTCCTGGTTGGATCTTGAGTGAGGGCTAATCCTATCATGTCCTGAGGGCCATGTCTTTTGTGTTGTAGATAAGCTGGCCCAGCCTTTGTCTTGCAGATACGTTGGCACTAAAATATCTGCGGGGGTGGGGGGCGAGGGAGCTGAGGCTCTGAGTTTATGTCTTTAGAAACATGTTTCTCCTTTAGGGAAAATATAATATTCTGCCTTTTTAATATTGCCTAGAATATTTCATTTCTCTAGGAGAGGTGAAATGGTTCGGGAATAACGAGAGGCACAACCAAGCAAGTGACAGCAGCTCTTTAATTTACAGTGAGACTTCAGCAAAAACTCAGAGGCTGCAGCCCTCCTTATATACAATCCTGGAGGGACTGTCAGCCAATCAGAAACATAGGCAGGTTTGAAACTCCCGCTTAAAAGTATCAATACATAACACCCCTCTCTTCCCAGAAAGCACTAACATTCAAATATTTACATAAGTACACACAAAATCTCGCAGGTGCCCAGGCCGAGTTCTCGTCCTAGTTGACCTGCGCAGTTCAGTGTTTGGTGGGGCGTCGAGCTGGTCGGAGGGACTTTCTGTCTCTCCCGGCTCCGCCAATGGAACCTCCTGGATTTTGTCCGGGGCATGGTTATCCCCGGTTGGGAGTGGCGACTCGCTGGGGCAGTGCTGGAACCAGTGCTTGTCAGCTAAGTATTCTCGCGAACCCAGGCTTGAGTTAGTTGCCCAACGTGTCCCCGAAAACGTCCTGGAACTTGGTCAGGAGACTGTCTTTTAACGATGACTTGAGCATCTGGTGGACGCCGGTGAAGCCCATGCCGAGGGCTCGGAACCACCCCATGCCGAGAAAGCTGGGAAGCTGCTTCGTGACGATGGTCAGTGGCAGGTCTCTTTCGTAGTCTCCGTAGGTGACTCGGAACGTGCTCACGCCCTCGAGGGGGACTCGGTTCCCCTGGTAGTCTAGGATGCGCAGTCTCTGTTTGGAGAGCTGGTCCTTCCGGAACGACGGCAGGAGGGTCTTTAGGGTTGCCCATGACATTATGGAGAGAGCTGATCCAGTGTCGATCTCCATTGAGCATGGCTTGCCGTTGATTTCGACCACCGTGCTGACTTTGTCCTCGATTTCCGCGCTGGCCTGGTCTATGTGAATGCTGCGGCCATCTCGAGGTTCAAATTCGCGCCGTTTTTTTTGCGCCGCCTTCTCTCGTTGGTTGTTTCTGGCGCGTTGATTCTGGTTGGCTGCGGCGCTCACGTGGTTGGTGTTTCCTGGGCAGAATGGCTCAACAGACTCACGCCAAGTGCCCTTTTTTCTCGCAACGCCTGCAGATAGCCTCCCTGTATTTGCAGGACAGTCTATCATGGTGCCCTCCACAGCTGGGGCAGCTTCGCCGCGGGCTGCCTGTGTCTTTTCTCTGGTGCTCCGTTCAGAAGACGTCCTCATCCGACTCGGACTCCGAGCTGGATCCGGCGTCTTCTCTGTGCACCGGGGCAGACTTGGGGTTGTCTTTGCTGGTCAGCGGACGCTGCAGCGTTTCTGCGGCTTTTGTGGAGGCTTCATGAGCCCTGGCCTCGTCCAGGGCTCCAGCAAGCAGGCGCCGTTGCAGCCTAATGTCCCGAACACCACAGATAAGTTGCTCAAGCAACGCATCGTCCAAGTCTCTATAGTCGCAATGGGTTGCGGCTTTTCTCAGGCTGGCCATGTATGCACTGACCGGTTCTTCCTCTCGCTGAACGTGCTGTCTGAGTTGGTATCGTTGCACGAACTTGGAGGGCACGGGAGCATAGTGAGCCCGGAGCATGGCCATCAGGGTGTCCCAGGAGACGGTCTGGACCGGTGTTGGCTCACACAGTGACTCTGCCATCTCGAACATGTCCGGTCCGCAGTGGCTTAGGAAGAGGGCCCTCTTCCGATTAGCGGAGAGCCCTTGCATGTCGCTGGCTTCGAGCGAGCATTCGAACCTCGTCAGGTACGAGACCCATTTTTCGCGGGTCGGATCAAAAGGCTTGGGCGGAACGTAGGCAGACATGTTCGGTATGCCTCCTGTAGTTCGCCTCGTCGCCTAGCTGAAGCTCGTGGTCTCACTGGTTTGCTTCTTGTGACCTCTATCCCACCTTCGTCGCCAATGAAGTGGTTCGGGAATAACGAGAGGCACAACCAAGCAAGTGACAACAGCTCTTTAATTTACAGTGAGACTTCAGCAAAAACTCAGAGGCTGCAGCCCTCCTTATATACAATCCAAGGAGGGACTGTCAGCCAATCAGAAACATAGGCAGGTTTGAAACTCCCGCTTAAAAGTATCAATACATAACAAGAGGGGTGGGTGCTAACGTCCTATACTGCTTAACGACAATCATCAAGTTTCAATTTTATTTATTTATTTATTTATTTATTAGATTTCTATACCGCCCTACTCCCGAAGGACCAATTATGATTGTTCTGTTGAGGGCCATCTCTGTAACCAGGTTTCACATATTGTGTGAATGCAATGAAGAGATCTCGATCTGTTGTGCTTAACTGGGTTTATCAGAGAACCCAGGCTCGGGAGAACACCAGCTGCAGCTGCGCAGAAGTGCAGGAAAGTCACAAGACACACACACACACACCCCATTATCATCTTTATTCCCCTCCAAAATAAAGCGAGAACCTCCTGGGAGCCGAGCTGAACTCCTGGTGATTTCATGGACACATCTGTGCAATTTTTCCTGACAACAATGCAGAGGCGGTTTGCCGTTGTCTTCTACTGGGACGGTGTAAGACTTCAATGTTCCTCCCAATTATTAGTTCCTCGTAATATTTTACTAACATTTTAGACAGTCGGAATTTTTTTCCCCCTTATTTCCCAGCATTGTTGGCCTACAAAGTCTATGCTGGGACCGGACAGAAACCTCGCCAACTGTTCACTAATGATAACTTTTGCCAAGATAAATTGGTCCCCTGCCAGGCAGAAGAGCCTTTTGCGCTTCTGTCCAAGTCCAGCAAGCACTTTGTCTGCTTCAGATCTTCTGTCTAAAATCCCTTAATCCCAGTTCGATGATTTATGTGGGGAGGTATCAAATCTCACGATGGCCTGAGAAACAGCAAGACGGAGGAGTCAGAATGATGTTCTCCAGATACGGGAGCATCTGTCTGGCTCTGCAGAGGGGTACCACCCAGGAGCAGGTAATGGGCTTTGAGACAGTGTTTCTCCACTCAGCAACTTTAATATGTATGGACTTCAGCTCCCAGAATTCCCCAGTCAGCATTTTATGCCTGGACCTCAACTCCCAGAATTCCCCAGTCAGCATTTTATGCATGGACTTCAGCTCCCAGAATTCCCCAGACAGCATTTTATGCGTGGATTTCGACTCCCAGAATTCCCCAGACAGCATTTTATGTGTGGACTTCAGCTCCCAGAATTCCTCAGACAGCAATTTATGTGAGGACTTCAGCTCCCAGAATTCCCCAGACAGCATTTTATGAGTGGATTTTGACTCCCAGAATTCCCCAGACAGCATTTTATGAGTGGATTTTGACTCCCAGAATTCTCCAGACAGCATTTTATGTGTGGATTTTGATTCCCAGAATTCCCCAGACAGCATTTTATGCATGGACTTCAGCTCCCAGAATTCCCCAGACAGCATTTTATGTATGGACTTCAAATCTCAGCATTCTGGGACTTAAAGTCCACAGATCTTAAAGTTGGTGGGGTTGGGGAACACTGCTCTGAAGAGTAGCAAAGAGGCCACGCTGGGCCAGGAGAAAGATTAATAGGTTGGCCCCTTCTTTGTGACAGCCCCTGATAGTAGATATTGGAAGACTGCTATCATGTCTCCCCTAGTCCTTCTTTTCATTGAACTAGACATACCCAGTTCCTGCAACCGTTCTTCATATGTTTTAGCCTCCAGTCCCCTAATCCTCTTTGTTGCTCTTCTCTGCACTCTTTCCAGAGTCTCAACCAGTGGTGGGTTCCTCACGGTTCGGCCTGGTTCTCCCGAGCTAGTAGCAGTGACAATATGACGTCACTGAACCGGTTCCGCCCCCCCGCGCCCCACCACCACCACCTCGCGCCCCACCACCCCCCGCGTTATTCTTACCTTTTTTTTGCCCCACCCTCAATCTATTGCTGCTTCCTGAGTCCCAGCTGATGGCTAGAGGGGAAAAAACTGTTTAAACTCTTGTCCCGGGGCTTCAAAGGGCCGCCCTACAGCTGATCAGTGTTAAAAGATGTCAGGGTGCTAATTAATCCCATTCTGCTTTTGGGTAATTGCACCTTGATTTAGAGAAGTGGATCGAGACTTTTCCCTTGAAGCATAATTTAAGAAAATAAACCTGAAGATATATTTTCTAAGAAAAACTCATTTATTTGTTATAAAGAAAATAAAACATCTTACTAATCTAATTATTTACATCTTGGCAACCCCTGGTCTCAACATTTTGTATTGCAAAGTTGCTTTTTCAAGAGGCAACTGGACTTTCTGGTTTTTCTTTGAAGACGTTTCGCTTCTCATCCAAGAAGCTTCTTCAGCTCTGACTGGATGGCGGGAAACAGAAGGATTTGCAAGAAGCATAAATCCTTCCATTCCAGTTGCCTCTTGAAAAAGCACCTTTGGGACAACCATGACCTGGATGACGGAGAAACTCCAGAGACATTCAACATTTTGTGATAACCCCTATCCAAAAAAAAAAATTAAAAAAATTATGAGTTCAATCATTTGTGTGAGTGAGAATTATGATTTATTTTTGTTCGGGGATAGGATGGGATATAAATCTAAGTGCTGTTCCAATTGCTATTTCTTCTATGACCCATTTGTTTGCTTTCTTGGCTCACCTTTCAATTAACGTTTAATAGAAACTTTGACTTTCTGAGAAAACAGATGAATGGCTTTTTTTGACCCCCCCCCCAAAAAAAAACCATTGCTGGAGGGAACAGAAAACAGTCTTGGCAAAACCTTATTTTATTTATTTTATATTTTATTATTGGGAGAGGGCTGAAGGCTAAAACATATAAAGAATGGTTGCAGGAATTGGGTATGTCTAGTTTAATGAGAAGAAATACTAGGGGTGACAGGATAGCATATCTAAGAGGCTGTCCTAGACATGCGGGAGTCTACTTATTCTCCAAAGCATCAGAAGGCAAGACAAGAAGCAGTGGATGGAAACTAATCTAGGAGAGAACAAACCTACAATTTAGGAGAAATTTCCTGACGGTGTAAACAATTAAACAGTCGAAAAAGCTTAGCTCCAGAAGTTGTGGGTACTTCAACACTGGAAGCTTTTAAGAAGAGACTGGACAGCCATTTGTCTAAAATGGCATAGGCCCGTGATGGTGAACCTATAGCCATATCAGTGAGCACGTGAGCTCAGCTGATTTTCGGGCCTTCTGGGCCCACCAGAAGTAGGGAAACAGGCTGTTTCCTGCCTCCGGAGGGTCTCAGGGGGTGGTGGGGAAGGCCTGTTTTTCTCTCTCACCTGGCTCCAGAGCCTTTCTAGGAGTCTGGGGAGGGCAAAAACGGCCTTCCCCACCCTTCCAGAGGTCCTCCAGAGGTCAGAAACGGCCTATTTGACAACTTCCGGTAGGACCGGAAGGCTCGTTTTTTGCTGTCCCCAGCCTCCAGAGCCTCTCTAGGAGTCTGGGGAGGGCGAAAATGGCCTTTCCCACCATCCCGGTCCCACCAGAAGTTGGCAAACGGACCGTTTTCAGCCTCCAGAGGATCTCCAGGAGGGTGGGGAAGGCCGTTTTCGCCCTCCCCAGACTCCTAAAGAGGCTCTGGAGTCTGGGGACAGCAAAAAAATTGGCCTTCCGGTCCTACCGGAAGTTGGCAAATGGGCCGTTTCTGGCCTCTGGAGGACTTCCGGAGGGGTGGGGAAGGCCGTTTTTGCCCTCCCCAGACTCCTAGAAAGGCTCTAGAGCCAGGTGAGAGAGAAAAACGGGCCATCGCGTGCCAGGAGCGTGGGGAGCGGAGAAGTCACACCCGCATGCGCAGGGGTGGGGTGCATAGAAATATGAGTGTTGGCATGCGCACAAGTGACCCCCCCTTACCCCCCCGGCACACGATTGCAAAAAGGTTAGCCATCACTGGTATAGGGTCTCCTGCTTGAGGAGGGGGTTGGACTAGAAGACCTCCAAGGTCCCACCCAGCTCTATTATTCTGTATTCTACCCACGGCAATGTGAGCGGCCCATTTCTACCTTCATTCACAAGTTTGTTTTTTGTTTTTTGTTTTATTAAATTTATATACCACCCTACTCCCAAAGGACTCAGGGCAGTGAACAGGCACAAAATAAAATACATAAATACAAAAGTTAGAAACATAATTAAAACCAAATTAAATAATTTAGCCCAAGACAATTAAAAATCCCAATAATTTAAAACAAATTAAAATTTCAATTTAAAAATTTAAAAGAAAGGGGAGAAAATTAGGCCAGGCCAGCTTGCTGGAATAGGCGGGTCTTAAGAGCACGGCGGAAAGTGCGCAGATCCGGGATCCTCCGTATCTCTGGGGGGAGCTTGTTCCAGATAGTGGGTGCCCCCACAGGGAAGGCCCTCCCACTGGGGGCTGCCAGTTGACACTGCTCGGCTGACGACACCTGGAGGAGCCCCTCTCTATGAGAGCGTACTGGCCGGTGGGAGGCTATTTGTGGTAGTAGGCGGTCCTGTAAATAACCAGGTCCTAAGCCATGGAGCGCTCTAAAGGTGGTGACCAAAACCTTGAAGCGCACCCGGAAGACCACCGGGAGCCAGTGCAGCTCGCGCAGGAAAGGTGACCAACAAGTGACCAACCGGGTTTTGGAATCTAAGCCATTTTGGCTGAAGGCATCTAAAGCTGATCCCGAAATATTTCTCTCGTGGCGTCGTCCTCCTTTGGCAGAGTCAGGTTCACCCAAGGATCCTGCTTGGGAGCCAATCAATTCTTAATTAACAGGGCTCCTCATCAGTGCCTTCACTAATTGCTACTCAGCATAATTGATTGTTAAATTGTCACTGACTGTGCTCCGAGGGTTAGCCTAGCAGGAGGTCTGTGTTTATTGTGTGGAACTGTGACTGTACCAGCTGGGTATCCAACATGGGGATATCTGGTACTGACACTTCAAAGAAATTCATCATGTTCCTGGTCCCCAAAAAAAAAGGGGGGGGGCATTCTAGAAAAATCAGTGAAGAAGCAGGAAGGCAGCTGATGTCTCTGGAGCAGCTACCAGCAGAAGTCCCAGTTATCCGAAGGTCTCCAAATTATTCTCCACTTGCAACCGAGGATCTATTGCAGTGGTGGGTTCCTCCCGGTTCGGTCCGGTTCGGCCGAGCCAGTAGCGGTGACGATATGATGTCACCGAACCGGTTCTCCTCCCCCCCACCCTCCCACCCCCCACCCCCGCCACCCACGTTATTCTTACCTTTTATTTGGTCCCACCCCCAATCTATTGCTGCCTCCTGAGTCCCAGCTGATGACTAGAGGGAAAAAAACTGTTTAAACTCTTGCCACAGGGCTTCAAAGGGCCGTCCTACAGCTGATCAGTGTTAAAAGCAAACAAATGAGTCGGGTCGTAAGTGCGAGGACTGGTCGTAAGTGTGAGGACCTGCCAGAAATGACTCTGACCAACTAGCCACGCCCACCTAGTCACATGACCTCCAAGCCACACCCACAAAATAAGCCACGCCCACAGAACCGGTAGTAAAAAAATTTAGAACCCACCCCTGATCTATTGCAGTTGTCAAAAGCTAAATGAACAATATCAGATTAGAATAATATTAAACAGAAAGAAGAACAATGCAACTCACCTTTTTTCTTTTTCTTTTGTTTCCCCTGCGCCGTCAAGTTTCGGAAGGCTTTTCCCGTGCATTGCGAGAACTCTTCAAAATTCCCAGGTTAAGACAAATACAATTACTGTGTTTCGTGTAGCGGGCAATAAATGAATCATGTAACGGCTTCATGGGCTGACAACATGCTAAGATTGTGGCTGGGCAGCACAATGCACTGTGCTGCTGCTTTCACTTAACCTGGCGCGCTTTGTGAAATCAGAGCATTAGTTTACAGGGAAAGGGATAATCAACCTGCTTTTAGGATTCCTTATTATTCCTTATCCGCCAGGCTGGGCTATCAATATAAAGATTTTAACTGGTTTTAAATGGGATTTTAAATTTGGGGTTTTATAAATTGGGCCTATTATTTAATAATTTTAATAATTTTAAATATTGTCTGTTTTTGTGTTTTTAATTAGGCTGTACACCGCCCTGAGTCCTTCGGGAGAAGGGCGGTATAGAAATAAAATTAATAATAAATTAATAAATAACAAACTTGGGAGGGTTATATAACACTATTCAAGAAAAGTTGAAGCAGTTGTTCTAAACCGGCAGAAAATTCTCCTGGCATTGTATTCGTTGCCAATCAGTATCCTGCCACAGGCACGAAACTGGCAAATGGGCTTTCTTTCTGGATAACATACAGCAGTAGAAATCTCCTAATTTGATTTTCGTCCACTACCAACAAATGACACTAGCGAGAAAGAAAGCATCCATTCCAGGCAGTCCTTGACTTATCACTACAATTGGGACCAGATCCGGCCCTTGGGGTGCTTAGATCTGGCCCAATGGGCCACTCTGGAAACAGCGAAAGGCAGGCCCGCAATGCCTCTGCCAGTGAAAACGGGCTCTAGAGCTCCATTCTCGGCTGCGACAGCCCGTTTTTGTTGGCAGAGCGCTCGGGCCACCACAGGTGCACCCGACACAAGTGACGTTGAGCTGGCAACACCCCCCCAAGCCACGCCCCCTCAAGGTCAAACACCACCCTGATGCGTCCCTCAATGAAATCAAGTTTGACACCCCTGGTTTAGAGCATGAGGTGGGTGACTGCCAACTTGATTTTTACTTTTATTTTTTGACATCCCACAGCCCAAAGAGACCCTTGAGTCTTTCTGAATCTGGACAGACTTCAACATTGGGCCCTATCCACCGTTTGGTGGTGAAATAAATACGGTCCGGCACTTAGGCAGGAAAAAGCAAATGCATAATGTATAGAAAAGGTGGTATCTGACTCAATAGTAGTAGCCGTGAGAGAGAACTGAGTATCCTAATGTAAAGGTAAAGGTTCCCCTCACAGATAAGTACTAATCATTTCTGACTCTAGGGGGCAGTGCTCATCTCCATTTCAAAGTTGAAGAGCTAACGCTGTCCGAAGACGTCTCCGTGGTCATGACTCAATGCCAAAGGCGCATGGAACACCGTTACCTTCCCACCAAAGGTGGTCCCTATTTTTCCACTTGCATTTTTTATGTGCTTTTGAACTGCTAGGTTAGCAGAAGCTGGGACAAGTAACAGGAGCTCACCCCGTGACGCGGCACTA
This sequence comes from Pituophis catenifer annectens, assembly GCF_029215685.1. Taxonomy (NCBI): domain Eukaryota; kingdom Metazoa; phylum Chordata; class Lepidosauria; order Squamata; family Colubridae; genus Pituophis; species Pituophis catenifer. The sequence continues at coordinate 6,063,069 of NW_027256886.1, read as the reverse complement.
GGGATTCGAACCGCCGAACTGCCGACTTTTCGATTGACAAGCTCAGCGTCTTAGCCACTGAGCCACCACATCCCTTGTACTAACCCTAATTGTACCACCACTTAAATATGAGCCAACACTGCGCTGCAGCTGCCAAAAAGGCCAATGCAATCCTAGGCTGCATCCACAGAGAGAGAGAGAGAGAGCATCAAGACAACAAGAAGTGATAGTATCGTTTTACACCATACTAGGGAAAGCACACTTGGAATATACTGTGTCCATTTCTGGTCAGCACAATACAAAAAAAGATGTTGAGACCTTGGAAAGTGTGCTGAGAAGAGCAACAAAAATGATAAAGGTTCTGGCGTCTAAATCGTATGACGAACAGTTGGAGGACCTAGGTACGAAGGCTAATGAAGAGAAGGACTAGCGGTGATACAATAGCAATAGTACTTAGACTTATATACCGCTTTACAGTCCTTTACAGCCCTCTCTAAGCGGTTTAGAGAGTCAGACTATTTGCCCCCGACAATTAGGCTCCTCATTTTACCCACCTCGGAAGGATGGAAGGCTGAGTCAACCTTGAGCCTGGTGAGATTTGAAGTGCCAAATTGCAGGCAGCCGGCAGTCAGCAGAAGTAGCCTGCAGTACCGCATTCTAACCACTGTATCACCGTGGCTCATAATAGTTGTCTTCCAGTACTTCCACAAAGAAGAGGGGGTTGACTTATTCTCCAAAGCACCAGAGGGCAGGAGAAGAAGTAATGGGTGGAAGCTTGTCAAAGAGAGATCCAACCTAGAATTAAAGAGATTTTTTTTTTTTCTGACAGTGAGAACAATTCATCAGTAGGATAGCTTGCCTCCTGGGGTTGTGGATCACTGGAGGTTTTGAAAAATAGACTGGACAACCATTTGACCAGGAGAGTTTAAGGCTCCTGCCTTGAACAAGGGGCTGGATTGGAAGATCCCTAGACTAGATCCCTATGATTCAGTGATTCTTTTAACGTTTGCACCAGGTTTTGTCTTTCCGCTGCAAGGAAGGAACAGAAAGTGTGTCTCTGCACCTGCTTGCAGGCTTCAGTATGAGAGTGGCTGTGTGGGGGAAAAGCCACAACATTTTTATGTGCATAGAGGGACAAATAAATTTTGTAAATGGGTTGCCTTATTAATTACAAGTAATTAATTTTATAGTTATGAATCAGAGTTTTTAGTTTTAGAATTATAAAGATCAGGGACTGACTTTCTCGACTAACAAATGGCATTAAAAAAAAAATGTTCCAACTAACCAATTGTAATTTTTTCAGGTGAGCTTCTGCTCTTTAATAAAAATTGCTCAAAACTAAGAAACTAAATTGGTTTTGAATTTAATAACAGTTGCCAGGTTACTGGTGGCACAGTATTGGAAGAAGGAAGATCCACCTACTATTGAGGAATGGACACTAAAAGTTGTGCATTTGGCAGAGATGGCAAAAATTTCATCATATCTTAAAGACCATTCAAACGAAAGATACATATCGGAATGGAGAAGATGGATCGACTATATTCGAAACAAGTATCAGACTAAGAAGATTCATATAGCTTATGAGTGAAACATCTTTAATTTTTAGCTTATGTTTATAGTGTTTTGAGCTATAAGGAGTTAAAGACCTAGAAAGAATTTGAAGTCAACAATTTGTTAGCATATTTTAGTTTTATGTTTGTGGATGCTATACCCTGTGCTTGTTCTGGGAAGTCTAGGGAGGGGGTGGGGGGAAGGGGGAGGGGGGAGGGGTGGGAGGGTAAGGGGGAGGGTAAGGGTGAGGGGGGAAGGGTGGGGGGGAGAAAATGTTTGTATTTCCAATAAAATAAAATAAAAATTGCTCAGTCAGAAAAGGTTCTCCCAGACTCTCAATATCTGCCACCGTGGACCAGGGATGTCAAACTCAATTTCATTGAGGGCCGCATCAGGGTTGTGTTTGACCTCGGGTGGGCCAGGAGGGCATGGCCCGGGTGGGCGTGGCCAGGATGGGCAAGGCCAGCTCAATGTCACTCATGTCGGGGGGCCTGTGGTGGCCCGGGAGGGGCTGGGGGGGATCCTCCTGCAGCCCTCTTCCAGTGAAAATGGAGCTTTGTTTTCGCTGGCAGAGGCCATCACAGCTGAAATCGGAGCCTGGGAGGGCTGTGCACCACGGGCCAGTCCTTCGCTATTTCCAAGGCGGTCCTGCGGACCACGTCTAAGCACCCCATGGGCCGGATCTGGCCTGCAGGCCTTGAGTTTGACAGCTCTACCATAGACTAACCTATCCTGTAGTCATGGATTCAATTGATATAGACTTTCTTTCATCCTCTTTCATCCGAGGAGCCGAGGTGGCGCAATGGTTAGAGTGCAGTATTGCAGCTACTTCAGCTGACTGCTAGTTCAGCAGATCAGCGGATCAAATCTCACAGGCTCAAGGTTGACTCAGCCTTCCATCCTTCCGAGGTGGGAAAAATGAGGACCCAGATTGTTGGGGGCAATATGCTATTTAGTATACTGTCTTTGGTGTAAGCCACCCAGAGTCCTCGGAGAGTGGGCGGCATAGAAATATGAATAATAAAATAAATAAATAATAAATAAATCCTGTCCCTACCAGTTTTGGAACAGATGGCATCAAGTAAGTCCACGATGGCAAACCTATGGCACAGGTGCTGGAAGTGGCATGCAGAGACATCTCTCCGGGCACGCGAGCCGTTACCTGTTGCTCTTTGGGTTCTGGCATGCCAGCCAGCTGGTCTTCACATGCGTGGGAGCACAGGAAACTGGAGGAGCAGCTGCCTGGTGCGCATGCGTGTGTTCGAAGGCGATCTTCCAGTTTCCGGTGCGTGCATGTGCACCAGCCATCTGGTCATAGCACACGCATAGGCACCAGAAACCAGAAGACCAGGTGGCCAGTGCACATTCCTTGCAGACAGCTGGTCATTTGCATCCTTCTAGAGAGTCGTTGAGGCCGCTTGGAGGTTTGTCTGTGTCCTCAGGGTCACCTGAGTGGTGCTCCTGGTTCCTGTAATCTGCAATTTTTCCTCTGGAAATCCATTCCTACCCCCCACACCATTCAAAGGGTGTTCATCCCAAATGGTATAGCTCAGGGGTCGGCAACCTTAAATATTCAAAGCAGGGGTGAAATGCTCCTGGTTTGGACCGGATCATCTGATCTGGTAGCGATGGAGGCGGGTGGTTCAGAGAACCGGTAGCAAAAATCCCTGCCCGCCCCCCACCATTGCCCAGCTGAGCCACACAATCATCAGAGGCTTTTTTTTTTTAATTTTAAAAGCATTTTTTCTACAACCTCTTTGGCCGAAAAAAATGCTTTTAAAAGTTTAAAAAAAGCCTCTGATGATTGCACAGCTCAGCTGGGATCATCGGAGGCTTTTAAAAGCATTTTTTTCTACAACCTCTTCGGCCGAAGAGGTTATAGAAAAAATGTTTTTAAAAGGGAAAAAAGCCTCTGCTGATCAGGCAAGTCAGCTGGGATTGTCAGAGGCTTTAAAAGCATTTTTTTTACAACCTCTTCAGCCGAAGAGGTTGTTGAAAAAATAGTTTTAAAAGTTAAAAAAAAAAAAAAGTTGGCCACGCCACTCAGTCATATTACCCCCACCACCAAGCCATGCCCACAGAACCGGTAGTAACAAGTTTTACATTTCACCACTGATTCAAAGAGCCACAAAGGCCCTAACCCTAACCCACTGTTCAATTCTGGAGCCAACTGGAAGTCCGGTCCCCCACCACCACCACCATAGAGTCTCCTCCTAGCACGGAATCGTTTTTCCTCTACCTATCCTGACTGAAAGCCTTATCAATTGTGGAGCTGACTGGCAACAGGAAGCCGCATCAGAGGAATGAAAGAGCCACATGCGGCTCCAGAGCCGCAGGTTGCTGACCCCTGGTATAGCTAAAAATCTGTAGAGAGTCTCAGTCATCCAAGTCATGGTTGTTCCCAAAGGTGCATTTGCAAAAGCTCGAGACTGGCTCCTCTCCTTCCCAAGGCAAAAGGCACCATCTCGTCTAGGGACGAGCAAAAGCTCCTCAGCCCCCATGGCTCCCCCCCTCCATGCCCCCCCCTCCCACTGGCACCGTAAAATGAAGGCATTAGGAAGCGGTGGCAGCCCCAGTCTGCAGAAGCCAAACTAATTGAGCCGTTTTGTTTCAGAGCGTTTGAAAAGAGCAAAAATGAATTGGCTTTGAGAGGCGTGCAAAAACGGGAAAGCGGGAGGGAGCGGGGGAGGGAGGGAAGGGGAGGCAAGGTATGGGGAAGGGGGGGAGGGAAAATGAAGGCAGCCAGCCAAATACAGGAGTCGGGATCCGTGTTGGCTAAGCTGCCCATGATGTGTGAGAGCCAAGCGTCCCCAAATGCAGAATATGACACGGACTTGCCGAGTTTCCGAGTGGGCCTGCAAATTGGAGAGATTTGCACAAAAAGTGAACCATAAAGGAAACCAAAACGGTAGAATTTATACAACCAGATCATCAAACCATCAGAGTAGAAGGGACCTTGGAGGTCTTCTAGTCCAACCCGTATGCCCGAGCTAAAATATCCAAAATAATATACAAATTATCCAGGTAAAATACAGGTAGTCCTCAACCTATGACCACAATTGAGCCCCAAATCTCTGTTGTTCAGCGAAACATTTGTTAAGTGAGTTTTGCCCCATTTTACGACCTTTCTTGCCACAGTTCTTAAGCGAATCACTGCAGTGGATAAGCTAGTTGTTAAGTGAATCTGGCTGCCCCATTGACCTTGCTTGCCAGAAGGTTGCAAAAGGGGATCATGTGATCTTGGGACACAACAACAGTCATAAGTACATGCCAGTTGCCAAGCATCTGAACTGTGATCACATGGGGATGCTGCAAAGGTCGTAACTGTGAAAAACGGTCATAAGTTTTTCATTGGTGTTGTAACTTTGAACGGTCACTAAACGAACTGTTTTAAGTCGAGGACTATCTGTATCCGGAAGAAAAGGAACCTAAAAAGCAAGATTGAAACTCACACGTCAGAGACCTACAAGGTCAGACAAGAGATAGAAAAACAGGCCTTCTAATCACTCCAATCATAGCCATCTGATTCAAGACACAATTATCTCTCTTGTTTCATCAATTGTAGTGGCTATTCAGAGATATGTATATGTATGTATATGATTAACTTTTAATCATGTATTTAATACAGTCCCCTTTTGGACCGACTAATGCACTAACAATGATTTGGTGTGTAGGAAGTCCAGAATTTGGGGTCCGCTAGCGACTAAAATTAACACAAAATCAATACAAAATTAGGTCTGTTTGTTTTCAATATGCTTTGGCTCAGTGGTGGATTGCTCCCAGTTCTGTCTGGTTCTTGCGAACTGGTAGTAATGATGGAGGGAGGCTCCGCCCACCCGCCCCAGTGTCATCACCCGGTGTCATCAGTGACGGAAATAGTTAGCTGGGGTTTTTAGTCAAAACAAAAAAAGTTTTCTTGTGGGAACCAAGGACATTTCAACAGGTGGCGGGGAAGAGGAGGAGTAGAGTAACCGAGCAACCAGTCTGCATTTCTATTGGACAATGTGACTGATGACTGGGGGTGGGGAAGGGGAAACTTTCATTTTTTAATCAGGGGAAAACTGCAGGAACTTTCAAAGTCGGTTTTCACCAGTTTGTGCCAATATGATGTATCCAATAAATTGTTCTTTGAGTTTTTTTTCGTTGGTTAACCTATCCATTTCAGCGTATTTTTTCTTGCTTCCAATTTTTTGCGTAGGTTATTCTTGCAGCAGTTAATATGTGAATTGTGAGATATTTGATATCCTTAGGGTATGATTTGTTAAAGATTCCTAATAGAAATGTTTCTGGTTCTTTTTCAATCTGTGTTTTTGTTATTTGTTCCAACCATTTTTTGATGTTAGACCAAAATTTCTTTGCTGCCGAGCACGTCCACCATAAATGATAGAAAGTCCCTTGTGCCTTTTTGCACTTCCAACAAATCGGGCTATTTTTAGGTTGTATTTTTGCCAATCTGGTTGGAGACATATGCCACCGATAAAACATTTTCAATTGGTTTTCCTTGTACGCCATTGCTTTCGTTAAATTTAGGTTTACCTGCCAGAACTTTTCCCATTTTTCCAAAGGTATTGTGTGTTTGATGTTTTGAGCCCACTTAATCATCGTTTCTTTGACTGTCTCTTCTTCCAATTTATAGCGTAGAAGAAATTTGTAAATTCTACTAATTAATTTATTTTCTGAATCTAATATAATTTTATCTATTTCTTGTTTTTGATTATAAATTTCATATGTTTTTATATGTTCTCTGTATTTGGATTGTATTTAAGTATAAGCCCACCAGTCTATTTCTCTGTGTAAATCTGTCTCCAATTGTTGTTTTGTCTTTAATTTGCCAACCAGAGACAGCACCGACCCCCAACCAACGCACATAAGCCCCCCCAACCAGCAGTTCATCGCTGATGAAGAAAACCAACACCGACATCCCCCAAACTCAGCTGAAGATGTTACCTAAACTGGTAATGAAACATCCGGAAACCAACCCACAAGCTTGGAGACTGAATCTTCACCCACATTGACCAAAAAGTTGACAACTCACTAAGGGGAGGTTTCTCCCCTTTATTTCTGCTTCCCCAAAGGTTGCTTTTCTATCCTATGCAATATTTAGCAAATCTGGGCTGATCTCAAAAAGTAAAGCTGGATTGGGCCCAGTTAGGATTTGAATGGGAGACCACTAGGAAATCTCAGGGTCATAGGTCAGGCTGAAATGTCAAAAAATATATATCTAGAAATCCCTTTGGTATGTTGCCCCCAGGACACCATCAGGAGTGAAGGAGAGTTTATTTCAAATGTAAAGGACCAGAGGAAGAATTGGTTGAACTTAGGGGTGAAATCTACTTACCTTTCCTACTAGTTTGGAAGTGCGAACACGCGTCACATGTGATTGTGGATCCTCCGCGCATGCACAGAAAGTAAAAAACAGTTTATTTCCTGGTTAAAACCAGGAAATAATGACGTCCGGGCAGGTGGGCGGAGCCTTGTGCTGCCACTGCTACTGGTTTGCCCGAACCGGTGCTAACCGGTAGAATTTCACCCCTGGTTGAACCTATGTAAAGATAGTCCTTGACTTACAACCGTTTGTTTAATGACCGTTTGAAGTTACAACAGCCCTGAAAAAAGGGACTTATGACCGTTTTTCATACTAATGACGGTTACAGGATCCCAAAAGTCATGTGATCAAAATCAGACACTTGCCATGTATTTATGACGCCTGCAGTGTCCTGGGGTCATGTGATCTAACAAGCAAAATCAACGGAGAAGCCAGATTCACTTACTCATTTTAACAACTGCAGTGATTCACAGTGGAACATTTGTCTGAAGTGATGTAGGGTTTCCTGCCTAAGCAGGTGGTTGGACTAGAAGACCTCCAAGGTCCCTTCTAACTCTACTATTCTATTCTATTCTATTCTATTCTATTCTATTCTATTCTATTCTATTCTATTCTATTCTATTCTATTCTATTCTATATCCAGCATATGTTGGCAATTTGATCTCTAGTTCCACTTAACAACTGTGGCAAGAAAGGGCATAAAATAGGGCAGTTAATGATTGCTTTGCTTAGGAATGAAAAATTTTGGCTCAGTTGTGGTCATAAGTCAGGGGCTATCTATATGTCCAAAGAGAGAATGATGGATTAGAAAATAAAGCCAGCCAAATGACAAAGATGGAACAGCAATGAGAGCGTGCAGTAGAAAACCACTTTGTCTCTGCTACAAATTCCTAGATCTTTCATAGTTACAAGGTGTATACTTCATGTTTACAGCACAAACTGTTACAAGGAATGGTGGATCAGGCCCAATAAAGAGACTTGAGTCATCTGGTAAAATATAACTCTTTTATTTGCAGGTTCATCACATCATCACTTGAATGCATCAGGAACTGGGGTGAGGAGAGGTGTGCCCACCTTTTATACCTGTGGGCGGGGATTCAGGTAAGGAGGGGCCTATGGGAGGAGCTGACCAGGTGGGAGTCTGGGTTAACCCCTGCACTACTGCACTATAGCTGATCCCTGGCACGGGCAGAGCATTTATACCTGACAAATCCCCCTCTAAATGCCTGACCCGTGTCTGTAGGCCTGACTGACTAGTTGGTACCCTGGGGTGGATGTTGAGCTTGGAAACTAAGTGTGAGTGTTGTTTGCCTTGTAGGGGTTTCGTGAGTATGTCTGCGGTCTGTTCCTCTGTATCGCAGTGTATGGCTTTTATGAAACCAATTCTGGAGAGCTGTCTAACGTGCTTATATTTTATGTCTATGTGCCTTGACCTTTGTCCTACAGCGTCGGACATGGATATCTCTATGGCGGCTTTGTTATCTTCATATATATTTATTGGGTAAGCTGGTTCTCTCCACACGCTGGCAAGTAGGTCGTCGAACCAGATGAGGTTGTTGGCGGCTTTGGAGAGGCATATGTATTCGGCTTCGGTAGTCGAAGTTGCCACCAGGATTTGTTTGCCTGAGTACCAATGCACTGGGCAGTTATTTCAGTAGAATATGTACCCAGATGTGCTTTTGCGGCCTTTGGCGTCTCCGGCCCAGTCAGCATCAGCGTAGCATGAGAGGATGGGTTCTTCGGATTTTTCAGGCTCTAGGGTTAAGCATGCATTGACACTCTGTTTCAGGTATCTTAGTACCCTTTTCACTGCGTCCCAGTGGTATGTGGTGGGTTTGCTCACGTGCCTGGATAGTAAATTAACGGATAGGGCAATGTCCGGTCTGGTCCAGTTGGCGATATACAGGAGGGAGCCTATGATTGACCTGTACAGCGTGTTGTCTCCAAATTCGGGTGATTCATCATGCATGTTTTTTAGAAAGTCCGCCTGCATGGGTGAATCACATCCCTTGGCGTCTGCCATGTTGCATTTATGGAGCAACTCTTCTATCTTCTCTTTCTGCGACAGTTGGAAACCCTTTGGCGTCTGGTTGACTTGTACTCCCAGGTATCGGTTTATCCTCCCAAGGTACTTTAGGGTGAAATGCTCGCTCAGCCTGCTGGCGAAGGTGTTGCGGTTGGCTTCGTGTTTGCTGATGTATAGAATGTCATCCACGTAAACTAGGATGTATTCTGGTGAGTCCCCCTCTTTCCTGGTGAAGAAACAGTTGTCAGCTATGGTCTCCGTGAATCCCATAGACTTCAGGGCCTCTACCAGGCATTCGTACCACCGTTTGCCTGATTGCTTTAGTCCATACAGGCTCTTATGAAGTAACCAGGTGTCCCCTCTGTTGGTTTCTTTGCTGTGGGGGGCTCTGATGTATATCTCCTTGTCTAGGTTGGCGTGCAGGTAAGCGGTCTGCACATCGAACTGGTGTACTTCCAGCCCTAGCAAGGATGCGATGACCAGGGCGCTCTTGACGCTCTCTGTTCTTACGGTGGGCGAATAGGTGTCTGTGTAATCCTCCGGAAACCTTTGAGCAAACCCCTGGGCAACTAATCTTGCCTTGTATAGGCTTTGGCCCCCCTCTAAGTTCTTGACTTTGAATATCCATCGGGTGCCTATTGTGTTCTTGCCCTCTGGGACTTTGGTGGGGGTGTACACCTCCAGCTTCCTCAGGCTGTCCAGTTCCTTGGCCATGGCTAACTCCCACTTTACCCTCTCCCCCTGGGGTAGTCTTAGCACCTCTTCGTATGAGTTTGGCGTAACGTGGTTTGCATGCACGTGCATCACGTAATCATTTAACCTTTTTGGCAGCTGGTTTCTGGTCGATCTGACCGGCCTGGTTGCTGCCTGCTCAGTGTCATGCAGATATCTGGCTTCTCTTTGTGTCAGTGATTCGACACTTATCTTGGGATGATTCTCTTTCCATCCCTCAACCTTGATGCCTTGGAGGTCGGGCTTGGGCCTGCTCCCTTCCTGCTTACTCACTGTCTTGTTTTTGTTTTGGGTTTGCTCGATTGGGCTATCCTCCTGCTTGGTGGGTACCTCATTTAGGTGTAACCTGGACCAGTTGGCTTGCTCATGGAATGCCGCTGTTCTGGAGACCACAAACCTATTATTATTGTCCACAAACCTGAAGCCCTTGGTTCCTGGCTCGTACCCCATAAACCTGAGCCTTCTGGACACCTTATCCCCTTTCTTGCGCAACTGCTTGGGTATGTGTACATCAGCCGTTACACCGAACACATGTAGGTGTGCTATCTGCGGCTTCTTGTTATACATGACCTCGTAGGGTGTTTTGTCTATCACACTGGACCATGTTCTATTTAATGTATAGTTGGAGTAGACCAGGGCTTCAGACCAGAAGTGTTGGCCAATTCCCGCGTCCTCTAGGGCGCACCTGACCATCGTTTGCAGCGTGGAGTTCCGTCATTCTGCGACCCCGTTCTGAAAGGCGGAAAACGGGGACGACGTAAAGTGAATCACGCCTTTGGACCTGAGCCAATGTGAGAAGTCCTTAGATAGAAACTCAGACCCTCTGTCGGTCATGATCTGTTTGATCTGTTTGTTGTTTTGGATTTCTACTCTTTTATAGAATTCTTTGAATTTTTGGAAGGCCTCATCCTTTTTTCTTAAGGTGTAGACGAAGCCATATCGACTATGGTCATCCACTATGGTGAGGAAGTACCTTTTTTTATAAGTTATGGATGGCCTTAGGGGCCCTACCAGGTCCATGTGTACTAGGTCGAATATTTGGTTAGCGGCGCGTAATGACTTCTTGGGTCTGGGTTTTACTTTTAGTTTTGAACACTTGCACACCGAGCACTCGAGGTAGTTTTCACAGTTTTTTATTATGGCACCCTCGGTACAATTGGCCATTTTTTGTATCACGGGAAAACTGGCGTGTCCAAGCTTGCGATGCAGCAGGTGGGCACAGTTGTCGTGCATTGGTTTGCCTATTGAGGGTCTCCTTTGGGTGTATTTGTTGTGTTGTGTCTCTGGTGTCGTGTTGTCATTGTTATCTACCTCCCTCCCGTCTACCTGTTCACCCTCAGCCCTGCCTTGGTCAGTGTCTTCTGCATTCTCTGAGCTGGTGTTTATGCTGTGGGCGTAATCCTCACAGAAAGTTATGTATGGTAACCCTTGGTCAATGGTTACTCTCCCTATATCCTTCCCGTCCTTGCTAACCTTCACGTTGCCTTTTGAGAATATCATCTCAATCCCTGATTCCCTGCTAAGTTTTACTGCAGCCAGGATGTTGTGGGGTATCTCCGGGACTAGTAGTACCCCCTCTATTTTCCCTACGCCTGGTAATGTAATTGCCCCTTTGCCTGTTACTCTAACTTGGTTTTGGTCTGCAACTTTGATAGAAAAATCCTCTCTCTTGAATGATGAGAGGAGTTCCTGATTGTATGTGGTGTGGTTGGAGGCTCCCGAGTCCAGGAGCCAAGAGCTGGTGTCTTTGTTTTGGTGTGTGGTGTGTGTGTGCTCCCCTATCCCATATAGGGACCCTGTCCTGCTGTCGCGTGAGCTGTCCCTGTTTCCCTTCCTATCCCTGGGGATGGGTGAGTCTCTACGCCTATACCTATCTTCGGATGTGTGCCTTTCTGTTTGTCTGTACCTATGCTCTGGCCTGCCTCTCTCCCTATAGTTCTTGGGGCAGTCCCTTTTGATGTGTCCCCTCGACCCGCAGATGTAGCACTCGGGCGTGTTGTGTTGTTTCTCTTGGAAGACTACTCTCTTCTCACTCTTGTGTTCTCTGGGAGGGCCGGGGCGGCCCCTCCTCAGATTATCTTCTGCGATGAGCCTGTTGGATAGCCTCTCCACAGACAGCATCCCTAGGCTGACGGTGTCTAAGTGTGTCAGGAAGCTATTCCATGAGTGATCTAAAGAGTTGATTATCACACTCTTCATGATTTGGTCAGAAATAACTTCTCCCCTAAGATGTAGCTCTGCTCTGGTACCGCTTAAGGACACTAGGTGCTCACTCATGGGGGTCCCTGGCTTAAGTCTGGCGGAAAAGAATTCCTTGGAAATTTGTGTGGTGGTGGACACACTCTCACTATAAAACAACCCAAACATTTTCCCTATGATTTCGGATACTGTGAGGTTGTGGCCAATACAGTGGTAAATGGTGGGGGAAATACTGGCAATTAAAAGGTAGAATGCCTTATGGTGCATGCAATCTAGCTCTAAAGTCCATGGTCTCTCAGGGGGGTCATTAATAAAATGAGACATGTTTTCTTTCAGAAATACCACCTGGAGCTGCTGTGACCACTCTAGGATATTGCCCCCATCCATCCTCAACTTGGGAAAGTCAACAGGTAAGTTCCCAGCACTAGTAGTAAAATTACTTACTGCTGGCTGCTGTCCATGGTTCCTTATGTCTCTATAGCAGCAATAGGGCATAGGAACGCTTGCCGGTAATTTAAAAGTCCCGCTTTGTAATTTTTTTCTTTTTTCTTCTTCTAGGCGGAAGAGCGCATGCGCGAAGTCCATTTCAGCTCCGCCGTCGCCGAGGAAGGACCTGTTCATCGCGGCTCCGCTGTGGAGGCCTCTGCCGGTCGGGTAGGCCTCGGCTTCGTACTTGGGGGTCCAGATGTGCTCCTGGGGGCGTCGTCCAGCGGCTGCTTCTCCCGAGTGAAGATCCTGGCGGCGTTGGGGCTCCGGTGATGGCTGTAAGTAGCTGCCCCAATCCATGCGGTCCGGGGTGCGCGGCCTGGGCGATCGGAGGCGCGGTGTCCCTGGGGTGCGAAGGTGGGCTGGCGAATCGCCGCGGGCGTCGGTGGCTCTTGGGTGGGCGCTCCGCTGTCCCTCTCCTCGTCTTCCCTTCTGCTTCGGCCTCTCCGGCTTCTCTTTGGTAATTTTGAGGCCTGGGCCGAAGGCGGCGGCAAGGGTCTTCATGGCCCTATCGACTTGCCGCTCGCTGGGGGTGTACCAGGGGTCGGAGTCAGATTCGGTTCCCTCTCCCTGGTCACTTTCATCATTGTTTATGGCCCGGCATTTTTCGCGCGCCGGCCATTTTGAATTCTGATCGCTGATTGGTTGGGGGTCGGCCATCTTGTCTGACCATGTGGACAAAGATGGCCGCCGTTTCAAATTTAGAGCGGGGCTTTGGGGCTCGGTGGCCGTTGGAAGTGCCCTTTTGGGCGATCCACTCACCGAGTCCAGCTCCTCAAGTTCAGAGTCCGAGCCCTCTTCGCTCCTTGCCACTTCGCGGTCGATTATGAAGCTCCGCAGGTCGGCAAGGAGGTTCTTGTCACCGGCTCGCTCTTTCAGCAGCTGCAGGACGTCGAGTCGCAGCTTCTCTTCCTCTTGGTCGTGGTGGTGGGCCCTTTTTCCTTTTTCGATCTCCCCCCTTTCTTCCGTCGCTGTGGCTTTGGGGGTGGCTGAGGTTCCTGCCTTCCCTGGCGAGTCCGATGGGTTGCTCTCCCGTTGCTTCGGAGGTGTCGCCATTCTGCAGGTAGGTATGGGTCCTTGTTTTGTGGCTTGGGATCTTTGGGCCTTACCAACCATCCTCTGCTACCATTTTGTTACAAGGAATGGTGGATCAGGCCCAATAAAGAGACTTGAGTCATCTGGTAAAATATAACTCTTTTATTTGCAGGTTCATCACATCATCACTTGAATGCATCAGGAACTGGGGTGAGGAGAGGTGTGCCCACCTTTTATACCTGTGGGCGGGGATTCAGGTAAGGAGGGGCCTATGGGAGGAGCTGACCAGGTGGGAGTCTGGGTTAACCCCTGCACTACTGCACTATAGCTGATCCCTGGCACGGGCAGAGCATTTATACCTGACACAAACATGCCAGGAATTGCACTGAGCCTTTTGCAACTCTGTTTTGGGAAATGGTTGCCATTGCAGTGCCTCACAAGTCCCAGAGTTTAAATCCTTCTAACTCTCAGCTGTCTTTTCATAGGTACAGATCTTGCAATATCTTCCCATCCTGGTGGCTGTTGTGGTCCGCCAGCAGCCTGTGGAGCTGGCAGGGGAGTCGGACAGTGAGGAGGCTGGGGAGGAACATGGGCCAGTCCTGGAGTCTGGGGAAGGCCCGGACGAGGGCTCTGCATCGGAGGCAGAGATAGAGCCAGGGCCATCTGGGAGTGATGCGCGGACTCCGGAACCCCCAGAGTCAGACAGCAAAGAGGCAGAAGAACAGGAGGAGCCTGTTCCTAGTGCACGCATGCGCAGAGCTGCCAGAAGGCAGGAGCAGCTAAAGCAAAAGGGACGACTCGGGAGTAAGGCCAGGAGATGATTGGCCCCTCCCATAAGGCTTAAAAGAGCAGCAAAGGCTCTTGGGCTCTTTGTAGGAAAGCAACGTTGCTAAATCTGTTTTCCAGTCGGCATCTCTTGTTTGTTTCTGAACTTTGTGGGGCTTTGCCAAGAAAGGCTTTTGGCAGGGTGCCAAAGAAGATAAAGATTTGTGATAAACCCAAAGGACTTTTACTGAAGGACTTGTTTTGGAATTAATTTGGACTAAGCTGGGAATGAAGTAATTCTCAGCTGTTATAATAAAATAGATTTGTTTGGGACTAATTGTGTCCTGTAATGACTAAGTGAGCCTACGTCACAACCGTGGCTTCTTCGGCATAGCCACACATTTGTCTGTTCTGCTGTTGCTGAATTCCTCGGATGCAACCTTGAACCCAGGTCAGACGCTCCATCCCAGTGGTCCACGTTCATCCTGCCAGATTTCATTTTAAGAGTATCTCTCTCCATTCCCTTCTGATTTGGTTTTTTTTTAATACACAAAATGCGAGGGAGAAAGCCTTGCTGGTGTAGCGTAACTAAATAATGCACACAGTCTTAAATGCTTGTTTGGATTTTGCGTATAGGTTTTGGAAACAAATGACGTCGCCTGGGATTTTTTTTTTGGCTTGGGGGAAGATTTGTGCTTAGGATGAGCTGGGAGAAAGAAAATATTAATTTTCCCTTTGGTTGTTCCTCTTATTCTTAATCAGAGTAATAAGGCAAAGAATACCGGCAATCCTCAACTTACGACCATAATTCGGAGCAAAATTTCTATTTGTAAGCAAGTACAATGCTCTCTACATGGGGTTGCCCCTAAAGACCACTCGGAGGCTTCAGCTGGTGCAGAATGCGGCCGCGCGGGTAGTGATGGGAATGTCCCGACACTCTCATGTTACACCCCCTCCTGCGCGACCTGGATTGGCTACCGGTTGTCCTCCGGGTGAGATTCAAGGTGCTGGTTATTACCTATAAAACCCTACATGGCCTAGGCCCGGGGTACCTGACGGACCATCTGCGGCCAGTGACAGCTCCCCATCGCCCGGTGCGTTCCCACAGGGAGGGCCTCTTGGAGTGCCGTCGGCCAGGCAGTGTCGTCTGGCGACTCCTAGGGAACCCTTTCTCTGTGGGCGCACCTACCTTATGGAATCAACTCTCCCTGGAGCTCCGGGTGGCCCCTGACCTGCGCTCTTTCCGCCGTGACCTTAAGACATGGTTATTTCACCAGGCCTGATTGGACTGAAGGGGTTTTATAAGGGGAGTTTTAATGGTTTTTAACACTTAATATTGATTTTATCTGTTTTTATTGCTGTGAGCCGCCCTGAGTCCTTTCCGGAGAGAGGGCGGCATATAAGCTTAATTAATAAATAATAAATAAATAAATAATAAATTTGGTTGCTAAGTGAGTTATTCCTGATTTTATAATTTTTTGACATAGTTGTTAAGTGAATCCCTGAATCGAGTGGTTGTTAAGCGAATCTGTGTTCCCCCATTGACTTTGCTTTGTAAGAAGACCATGCGAAGGTCACAATCGGAGATCACGTAACTCAGGACGTTGTACTTGCACCCATTGTAAATTCATGCCAGTAGCCAAGCACCCAAATTCGGATCACATGACCTTGAGGATGCTGCAACAGTCATAAGTGCAAGTCATCCAGTCGTAAGTCAACTTTTTCAGTCTCGTTGTAAGCTTGGTCGTTAAACGAACGGTTGTAAGTTGAGGACTAGCTCTAGCCTTCTATCCATTTGATGCAAACTCTATTTGATTAGATGATCTGATGTGAATGTCTGGGACACGCTAATTAAGCAATGCCCGCAGTCCTAGGCTGCATTAATCGAGGGATAGAATCAAGATCATGTGAAGTGGCTTTTTTTTTTTTATAGACAAGTTTTATTGAAAAAAATTTCTTTTCATCATACATATTTTATGAACAGAATGCTGACCAGGACACATCTTATACATCTTATATAATCAAAATCATCATTATAATATATCTTAATCTTCCCATTTTTTTCCAATATTTCTCTCTTTTATACATCCTTTCTTACAAATTTATAATTTTTCTCCATCTTATTTCAACTTCCGCCGTATTATTTTCTTTCCATCATTTTTGTATCCTTTTCAATTTTATTTTTCAATAACATCGCTTTACGCCTTATGCTTCTTCTCTATGACAATCACTCCAATTGTTTACTTTCTTCCTTCATCACGTGATCCCAAGATCACAAGATCACAAGATCACGTGAAGTGTTAATACCACTTTATAATGCCTTGGTAAAGGCCACACTTGGAATATTGCATTCAGTTTTGGTCGCCACGATGTAAAAAAGATGTTGAGACTCTAGAAAGAGTGCAGAGAAGAGCAACGACTGGAGGCTAAAACGTACGAAGAACGGTTGCAGGAATTAGGTATGTCTAGTTTAATGAAAAGAAGGACTAGGGGAGACTTGATAGCAGTCTTCCAATATTTCAGGGATTGCCACAAAGAAAAGGGGGTCAGGTCAACCTATTCTCCAAAGCACCAGAAGGCAAATGAAGCAATGGATGGAAATTAACCAAGAAGTGAAGCAACCTAGAACTAAGGAGAAATTTCCTGACAGTGAGAACCATTAATCAGTGGAACAACTTGCCTCCAGAAGTTGTGAAATCTCCAACACTGGAAATTTTTAAGAAGAGATTGGACAACCATTTGTCTGAAGTGGTGTAGGGTTTCCTGCGTAAGCAGGGGGTTGGACTAGAAGATCTCCAAGGTCCCTTCCAACTATACTATTCTATTCTATTCTATTCTATTCTATTCTATTCTATTCTATTCTATTCTATTCTATTCTATTCTATTTATTTATTTTTATTTTTTTATTTTAAATTTGATTTATATGCCGCCCTTCTCCAGAGACTCAGGGCGGCTTACAGTGCGTTAAGCAATAGCCTTCATACTTTTGTATATTTTATACAAAGTCAGCTTATTGCCCCCACAAATTGGGTCCTCAATTTACCTACCTTAGAAAGGATGGAAGGCTGAGTCAACCTTGAGCCTGGTGAGATTCGAACTTACTTTAATTGCAGACAGCTGGTGTTAAATTACAGTGCCTTGTCTGCAGAGCTATCGAGGCTCCTATTCTATTCTATTCTATTCTATTCTATTCTATTCTATTCTATTCTATTCTAGTCTAGTCTAGTCTAGTCTAGTCTAGTCTAGTCTAGTCTAGTCTAGTCTAGTCTAGTCTAGTCTATCCAGTGCATGCTGGCAATTTGATCTCTAGTTCACTTAACAACTGTGGAAAGAAAGTCCATAAAATAGGACACTTAACGACTGCTTTGCTTAGGAATGAAAAATTTGGGCTCAGTTGTGGTCGTAAGTCAGGGGCTATCTATATGTCCAAAGAGAGAATGATGAGCTAAGGAGAAATTTCCTGACAGTGAGAACAATTAATCAGTGGAACGACTTGCCTCCAGAAGTTGTGAATGCTCCAACACTGGCAGTTTTTAAGAAGAGATTGGACAACCATCTGTCTGAAATGGTTTAGGGGTTCCTGCTCGAACAAGGAGTTGGATTAGAAGACCTCCAAGGTGCCTTCCAACTCTCTCATTCTCTGTGTTATTCTACCTAGGTGGTGAGCCAAATTGGCTGGTATTTTTCAAGTGAAAAGTCAAATCAAATTATGGCTTAATATAATGGCCCAATTCACACAACATTTCACGACCAACAGCTGGATTCCCACCGCACACATCTTACAAGCTCATTTTAGCCCAGTCTAGCCCGCTTAGGGTAAACCACGTCTTGTTTAAATTCAAAAAATGGATTGATTTAGAAACCCGGTTAAATATGATGTGCGAATGAGTTGAATTGGTCAGGAAAAGCGCACGTCACTGGAGATTTTCCAAGCTGCGAGGAGGGATCCCTTTGAAATACAGGCCCTGTGAGAAAGTATCTGCCTTTCTTCGCTTTCACACTGTCAAAACTGACTAAGCCAATGGAAATAAATTAGTCTTTCTCTCTTCAACACCTTATTTCCAGCATAATAAAGTTCACTAAATATTCACCAAGCTTCACAATGGAGCCATGTGGTTCAGGCACTCCATCCCAAGCTTGTAAGCACCTGATTAAAATCTTATTTAGCCACGAGAGCACTCTGTTAGCCTCTGCAGGCCATTATCTCATGACCTCCGCAACCCACTGACCTCCACAAGGAAGGGACGGATGCGAAATCTGCTCGACGTTCAACCCCATGTAATATCCGTAAATATTTATTGGAGCAAGCCATCAAAGGCGGGGGAGCTTTTAGCTGTTAAGTGGTGCCATGAATCTGCTCAAGGTTTCATTCAAGGTTTTATGGGGGGTTGAAATCGGTGTAGCATGGAGGTAGCTGTGGGGGGAGGGAGGAGATGGGAGAGACCCTGATTCTGAGATTCATTTGGGCATCCACCTTTTGAAATTCTCAGTTGCCCAATGGCAGGGGTCTGCAACCTTAAACACTCAAAGAGCCATTTGGACCCATTTCCCACAGAAAAGAAAACACCGGGAGCCACAAAACCCTTCCCGTGCCTGACTATTTCTTGAGCAGCCAGAAAACTAGCATATGTAGTTGAATTAAATGTTGTGTCTTCTTCTGAAACTTCTCTTTTCTTGGATTTATCCATGGTTGGCCTACCGGGAGTTGAAAAGCTCAATAAATTGCGTGCCGGCGGGTGTCGCACATTGGTGGTTGTGACTCATATTTTGAGTGACAGGGAGCCGTAGCAGAGGAGTGAAAGAGCCACATGCGGCTCCAGAGCCGCAGGTTGCTGACTCCTGCCCTATGGAGATGGAGTCCCACCATAGAACAGAGAATAACAGAGTTGGAAGGGACCTTGGAGGTCTTCTAGTTCAACCCACCTGCTCAAATAGTCCCTATACCCAGTGGTGGGATTCAAATAATTTAACAACCGGTTCTCTGCCCTAATGATTTCTTCCAACAACCAGTTCACCAAACTGCTCAGAAAGTTAACAACCGGTTCTCCCGAAGTGGTGCAAACTGGCTGAATCCCACCACTGCCTATATCTGTGATGGTGAACCTATGGCACGCATGCCAGAGGTGGCACCCAAAGCCCTCTCTGTGGGCACAGGCACCATCGCCAGCTGCTCTTCCAGGTTCCATCATGTGCATGGTCGCTGAACAGCTGGTCCAGCATGCATGCGCCTTGCCAGCTGCTCTTTTCCGGATTCTGGCACGTGCATGCACCCGGCCAACTGCTCTCTCCTGGGTTCCAGTATGCGGATGCGCCCGGCCAGCTGCTCTCTCCCAGGTTCCAGTATGCACATGCTCACCAGCCAGCTGGTCTCTTCCAGGTTCCAGCACGCGGATGCACCCGGCCAGCTGCTCTCTCCTGGGTTCCAGTATGCACATGTGTGCCGGCCAGCTGGTCTCTTCCGGGTTCCAGCATGCACATGCACCTGGTCAGTTGCTCTCTTCCAGGTTCTGGCATGCACATGCACCCGGCCAGCTGCTCTCTTCCAAGTTCCAGCACACGGATGTGCCCAGTCAGCTGCTCTCTCCCGGGTTCTGGTATGCACATGCTTACCAGCCAGCTGGTCTTCATGCAAAGACCAGCTGGCTGGCGCGTATATGTGCACTGGAACCTGGAAAAGCAGCTGGCTGCTGCACAGATGAGCACCAGCCATCTGCTCTGTTCCGACACTCTGGCTCATGCATGGGTGCATGCACGCACTCCAGTTTCGGCACTTGGTGCTGAAAAAGTTAACCATCACTGCCCGATACCATTCTGGACAAATGGCTCTTCTTGAAAACCTCCAGTGATGGACCATCCACAACTTCCAGAGGCAAGATGTTCTACTGATTAATTGTTAGCACAGTCAGGAAATTTCTTCTTAGTTCTAGGTTGCTTCTTTCCTTGACAAGTTTCCATCTGTTACTTCTTGTCCGCTTCCTCAGAGCTGAAGAAGCTTCTTGGATGAGAAGCAAAACACCTTCAAAGAAAAACCAGAAAGTCCAGTTGCTTCTTGAAAAAAAAGCACCTTTGGGATAACCATGACCTGGATGACTGAGAATCTCCATAGATATCCCTTGGTTGACGCAATCTAGGACCGCATTTTTGGGCAGCTCCAGCACACTGCTGGCTCACACTTGCGGTCTATTAGGACACCTGAATCCAGTGGTGGGCTGCTGGAGTTTCGCAGTTGTTCGAGAGAACCTCTAGCTACGATTCTGTGCAGTTCGGAGAACCCACAAATCCCACTCCTGGCTGGCTCTGCCCACCCCTCCCCTCCCCTCCCCTCCCAGGAGTCTCCACGCAATTCTTTTTTTAAAAATTTGATTTATATGCCACCCTTCTCCGGAGACTCAGGGCAGCTTACAATGCGTTAAGCAATAGCCTTCATCCTTTTGTATATTTATACAAAGTCAGCTTATTGCCCCCACAAACTGGGTCCTCAATTTACCTACCTTAGAAAGGATGGAAGGCTGAGTCAACCTTGAGCCTGGTGAGATTCGAACTTACAGTAATTGCAAACAGCTGGTGTTAATCACAATGCTATCAGTCTGCTGAGCCACCAGGCAGACAGGCCATTTTGGATGCAGGTAAGTGCAGGATGTGAATGGAGGCTTCAGGAGGGCAAGAAACAGGCCTGCCGGAAGTTTGGGAAGGCCGGAAATGGGCCCGTTTCTGGCCTCAGAGGGCCTCCGGAGCCTGGGGAGGGCAAACACACACACACACACACACCCATGGTGCAGGAGGCTGACTAGGCCACGCCCATCATGGCCACGCCCACCCAGTAATCAGGCAGAGAACCCCTTGCTAACATTTTTTGAAGCCCACCCCTGCCTAAATCCCTCTCACAGGTGCTACTATTGAGCCAAGTACCACCTATTCTGTACCTGTGCGTTTAGTTTTTCTTACCTAAGAGTAGAACCTCGCTTTTCTCACCACTGAATCGCAATGTTTTGTCTGTTGTGGCCCCGCTCTCTGAGCCTATCTCATCGGAGGAAGAAGGCTCCGAACATGAGGGAGAGGAGTCAGCCAGGCCTCCCTCTCCAGGCCCCTCCCCTCTGGCACTGTCTCAGGTGCCGGCTGAGGGAGAGGAGATTAGCCAGGAGCCAGGTGTCTCGGATGAGAGCGAGGAAGGAGAGCCGTCGTTCCTGGATGCACGCCAACGAAGGCGTGATAAACGGTTGCAGCAGTTAAGGAGGCGTGCTAGGGATTAGAACTGAGTCACTGGACCACACCCCAGAGACTATATAAGAGAGGGTGGTGGCTGGTAAAACTCCGTGACGAACAAAAACTAACTCTGGCTAGTCACTTGAACAACGTCTGAAGCTGCCGAAGGGATATCGTTTTGCTGGACTATTTGCAATGCGTATGTAATTTTATGTTATCTGTTGCAGTAAAAGCTCTTGGCAGACAGTGCTTATATTGTTGCCAAGTTTGAGATAACGACCTGTGTGCGTGCCAAGTACTTTCTTAACCCTCGGCTGGCTGTGTTTGTGTGTGTGTGGAGACGGGGACAGATCATTGTCTCTGCTTTTCCGCCCTGAGACCCAGGGGTGAAATGCTCCCGGTTCAGACCGGATCGCCCAATTCGGTAGCAATGGCGGCGGGTGGTTTGGAGAATCGGTAGCAAAAAATCCCTGCACACATACCCCCATGCCCACCTGAGCCGCGCGATCATCAGAGGCTGGTTTTTTTTACTTTTAAAAGCATTTTTTCTACAACCTCTTCGGCCAAAAAAAATGCTTTTAAAAGTTTTTTTTAAAAAAGCCTCTGATGATCGCGCGGCTCAGCTGGGATCGTCAGAGGTTTTTCAAAGCATTTTTTTCTGCAAACCCTTCGGCCGAAGAGGTTGTAGGGGAAAAAAATGCCTTTAAAAGCCTCTGGCGATCCCAGCTGACTTGCCTGATTGTCAGAGGCTTCTAAAAGCATTTTTTTCTGCAACCTCTTAAGGTTGTAGAAAAAATGCTTTTAAAAGTAAAAAAAAAAAAAAAGTTGGCCACACCCACCCAGTCACATTACTCCCCCCCCACCAAGCCACGCCCACAGAACCGGTAGTAACAAATTTTAGATTTCACCCCTGCCTGAGACCCAACCCTGGTGAGCCTGGTGGCGCAGCAGACTAATAGCCTGTTATTATCATTCAGCTGCCTGCAATTACTGCTGGTTCGAATCTCTCCAAGGCTCAAGGTTGACTCAGCCCTCCATCCTTTCTAAGGTAGGTAAATTGAGGACCCAGTTTGTGGGGGCAATAAACTGACTTTGTATAAATATACAAAAGGATGAAGGCTATTGCTTAACACATTGTAAGCCGCCCTGAGTTTCCGGAGAAGGGAGGCATATAAATCAAATAATAAAAAAAAACCACCATCTTTTGTTCCCCGGTTAAATGTCACATGACCCCCTTGTAAGCTTCCTTTCCCGCCCTCCTTACCCCCGTTCCCCCAGCCCCTCAAGTCCTTATCAGCGTGCAAGGCCAAACATTGATCCATCTTCCTTCCAGATGGCACGGCTCATCGCTTGGTCCCTCCAGCTGTTCCCAGCCATTGACGTGACTTTTCCCTGGGCCAGATGTGTACCGAAGCATTCTTTCTTTCCAGGTGCTGGGACTGATGTATGCGCATCGTTACGGTCCTGGCAAAAGATGAGAACTGGGGCTGGCACCCACCCAGCCCCCAAATCGCATGCCGCACGCTCTGCAGGAGGAACACCTTGAGTGGGGTGCCGGCCTTTCCAGATTCCACGCAAGGGCTCCCCTTTTTTATTAGCTTCACCTGACAGCTGCAAACAAAAGGGGGCAGATTTTGGAGTTCCCCCCCCCCCAAAAGGCTTTCTCGGGTAACCATTCCCAAGGGAAGAAAGCTGGGGCTGACCCGGGGTCTCTGTGAATTTCTAAAAGGCTTCCCATTAAATAGAGAGAAGGAGATTGCAAAACACAGACCTTCGGATTTCGGCTTGATCCCAGATGCTTCCAGCTGCGGCCAGGTCTTTCTCCGTCTTTGCCAGAATGAAGAAATAAACACACAACTCTCCATTTTTGAAAGCGTGAAATCCACTGTCACAAAAATTGTTTCCATCCTTCGATGAAGCGCACAGGCTATACTCGCACAAGATGTTTCGATTGGATGCCGTGTTCACCTATTTTTTGGGTTTACACAATCCATTTGGCCAAGGGGATCCCCTAATTCACCAAACGGGACCTCATTCACGCAGATTCACACAATAGCCTAACACAGGGGTCTGCAACTTTAAGCACTCAAAGAGCCATTTGGACCCGTTCCCCACAGAAAAGAAAACACCGGGAGCCACAAAACCTGGGTGGGCGTGGCCAACTCAATGTCACTCACTTCCACCAGTCACATGACACCTCCCCAGCCACGCCTACCCAGCCGGTCATTAGGGCAGAGAACCAGTTGTTAAAAAACACCGGAAACCACAAAACCCTTTTGACATCTCTCTCTCTCCCCTCCCTCCCTCCCCCACTTTCTCCCTCTCCCTCTCTCTTTGTATCTCTCTATGTCTCTATCTCTCTCCCCCTCTCTCTGTATCTCTCTATGTCTCTCTCTCTCCCTCTCTCTGTATCTATGTCTCTCTCTCCCTCTCTCTCTGTATCTCTCTATGTCTCTCTCTCTCCCCCTTTCTGTATCTCTCTATGTCTCTATCTCTCTCCCCCTCTCTCTGTATCTCTCTATGTCTCTCTCTCTCCCTCTCTCTGTATCTATGTCTCTCTCTCCCTCTCTCTCTGTATCTATGTCTCTCTCTCTCTCCCTCTCTCTCTGTATCTCTCTATGTCTCCCTCTCTCCCTCTCTGTATCTCTCTATGTCTCTCTCTCTCTCCCTCTCTCTGTATCTCTCTATGTCTCTCTCTCTCTCTCTCTCCCTCTCTGTATCTCTCTGTCTCTCTCTCTCTCCCTCTCTCTCTGTATCTCTCTATGTCTCTCTCTCTCCCCCTCTCTCTGTATCTCTCTATGTCTCTCTCTCTCTCCCTCTCTCTCTGTATCTCTCTATGTCTCTCTCTCCCTCCCCCTCTCTCTGTATCTCTCTGTCTCTGCCCTGGCCACTTCTCCATCCCACGCCGTCGCCCTTACCTTCTCAGGCCAGGCGAGGAGTGACTGGGAGGGGAGGGCGAGGCCAGCCAGTGGTGAGATTCACCTGACAGGGAGCCACAGCAGAGGGCCCAAAGAGCCGCATGTGGCTCTGGAGCCGCAGGTTGCTGACCCCTGGCCTAACACAAGCTTAGCAGGTTGCGCCAAGGTAAAAGTCGTGCTTTACAGGTTTGGCCTCTTGAAGATGTGTGAACTTCCAACTCCTAGAATTTCCCCAGCCAATGCTGCTGGGGAATTCTGAGAATTAAATCCATACATCTTAAAAATAGGCTGGCTGGGAAATTCTGGTTGTGAAGTGGGGCATCAGGTGAACGGACCTGATTTTTTTTGACATTTTTTGCAGGGGCTGTTGCGAACATGGAGGTTGTTTAGCAAAGCAATTTTCCCCAATGGACATTTTTGTTGGAAACTGGAGGTAAACCCCAGAAATCAGCAAAAAGCCTCACAAACTGCAGCCATATAACCGTGGGATATTGCAATCAGCCATAAAGGGGAGCCAATTGCCAACCAAGAGAGCCAGTTTGATCTAGAAATTAAGGCACCAGGCTAGAAAGCAGGAGACAGTAACAGTAACAGAGTCGGAAGGGACCTTGGAGGTCATCTAGTCCAACCCCCTGCTCACACAGGAGACCTGTACTAGGGATTCGAACTGCCGAACTGCCGAACTGCCAACCTTTCTGATCGACAAGCTCAGTGTCTTAGCCACTGATCCACCTAGTCCCGCCTTAGGCATGAAAGACAGCTGGGTGACTTTGGGCCAATCACCAGGAGACTGTGAATTCTAGTCCCGCCTTAGGCATGAAAGCCGGCTGGGTAATTTTGGGCCAATCCGCAGGAGGCTGTGAGTTCTAATCCCGCCTTAGGCATTAAAGCCAGCTAGGTGACTTTGGGCCAATCACCAGGAGACTGTGAGTTCTAGTCCCACTTTAGGCATGAAAGCCGGCTGGGTGACTTTGGGCCAGTCACCAGGAGACTGTGAGTTCTAGTCCCGCCTTAGGCATGAAAGCCAGCTGGGTGACTTTGAGCCAATCCCCAGGAGGCTGTGAGTTCTAATCCTGCCTTAGGCATTAAAGCTGACTGGGTGACTTGGGCCAGTCCCTCTCTTTCTCAGCCCAACCCACCTCACAGGGTTGTTGTGGGGAAAATAGAAGGAGGAAGGTGTGTTGGATGGGTTGGCCGCCTTGAATTTCTCGTACCAAAAAATAAAAATAAACGCGGAATACAAATAAATAAAATAAAGTGCCCGAAATGCAATCATGTGACCCAGTGTGTTGTCTGTTGTAAATTTGAAAATGGCACGTAAGTGGCTTTTAAGGGGTTTGTTTTAACTTTGAATAGTTGCTAAGCAACTGGTCATAAATTGAGGACTAACTATATATTGGAGCATTAACACCATTACTGGGTTGGGTTTGCACACAGGGTTAGGCACCCAACTAGCTCATCCACTCACAGACCCAACAAAGCAGTTTTATGCAAATGCAGCCAGTAAATATTTAACATGGTCAAAGATATTGTGTGAATGTACCCTTGCCAGGTGTCCACTATTTGAGCGGACAGTCCGCTTTTTTCACATTATGTTCACTATTTTTTTTCACAAAATAGTGGACATTTTTTTTATTCAAAAGCTTTATGATGAAACGGTACGTCATCTAAAGCTGTACCGTCTAAGAGAATAAGGATAAAACATTTGCCTGAGAATGCCGTGCAAAAGTTCAAGAAAGAAGCCATCAACGTGTATCAAAGAGCCATTGCGTACCTAGAAAAGTGGTATAATTTCACCGATTCAGTATATGAGACGCTAAGTTGTTTCAATCTAATTGATCGCAATAATCCTCCAACTTTAGAAGAAATGACGAACATCTGGCTACTATCACCATGGCGAGAAGAACTTCCACCCAACACTCTCTTCGATGAAATTTCTGCCTTAGAAGAAGTTTACGTTCATCTGCAGGGTGATTCATCCCTTGATAAGTGGACGTACTTTTTCAAGAAAGAGCCAGCTCCGAGTTTACTGAAACTGTTCCAGTATTGTGCATCAATTCCGGTATCAAATGCAAACGTTGAACGAATTTTCAGCGTCATGGGAAATTTGTGGACTGATGAAGGTAACCGACAGCTTGTACCATCAGTTCGAAGTGAACTTTGTATATTTTTTAATATTTCTCAGCGTTGTACTGAAATTAAAGAATTATTCCTTAAACAGAACGAATTGATCAAAGCTGCGCAGTCAAATAAAAAATACTCACGACAGCAAAGTAAAATGTAATTTAATACTTTACATATTATTATAATATATTTGATGTTTTGAATTTCAAGTAAAGTTTTGAAGTGATTATTTTAATACGTGTTAGAATGTTTGTAAGAAAATATATAATTTAATTGTAATTTTTTTTTATTTTTTACCACTTAAAAGCCCCCCCCCCCCCCCCGCTTGTCCGCTATTTTTTGGAAGCAGATCTGGCAACCCTATGTGAATGCAGCCCCGGAATAAATGCAGCCCCATTAGGAGAAACATTGGGATATAAGAGCTCAGATATTCTGCAAGAACATTCCCCCAGGCAATGCAAAACAGCACCCAACTGCTAAATAGGTAAGCAGCCCACACTTGTGCCCATAAATTATACATCTGGCTATATTATTATTTCTTATTATTCCTTAATCCTTTTAGCTTGAAAGGCAGAAGCAGAACTGCCTCCTCTAACCCAGTGGGCAGAATCTTTCGGGTTTTTGTAATATAGAGGAGGAGAAACTCTTGAAAACGTACCGCAGATTCAGCAAGTAGCTCTGAAGGGTTCTGTGGAAACTCTCTCTGGCTGGGTTCACACAACACGTTCAACTCTACAACTCGTACCTTCATCCAGTGGTAAAAACCAATTTTTTTTTACTACCAGTTCTGTGGGCGTGGCTTGGTGGGCGTGGTGTGGCTTGGTGGGCGTGGCTTGGTGGGCATGTCAGGGGAAGGATACTGTAAAATCTCCATTACTTCCCCACTCCTGGGGGAAAGATATTGCAAAATCTCCATTCCCTCCCCACTCCTGGGGGAAGGATATTGCAAAATCTCTATTCCCTCCCCACTCCTGGGGGAAGGATATTGCAAAATCTCCATTTCCACCCCACTCCTGGGGGAAGGATACTGCAAAATCCCCATTCCCTCCCCACTCTGGGGCCAGCCAGAGGTGGTATTTGCCAGTTCTCCGAACTACTCAAAATTTCCGCTACCGGTTCTACGAACTACTCAAAATTTCCGCTACCGGTTCTACGAACTACTCAAAATTTCCGCTACCGGTTCTCCAGAACCTGTCAGAACCTGCTGGATTTCACCCCTGCCTTCATCCCTACATCAAACAGGATAGATCAGTGGTGGGTTTCAAAAATTTTTACTACCGGTTCTGTGGGCGTGGCTTGGTGGGTGTGGCAAGGGAAGGATACTGCAAAATCCCCATTTCCTCCCAATCAGATGGGACTCCGGAAGTAGAGAATAGATGGGGGTGGGGCCAGTCAGAGGTTGTATTTACCGGTTCTCCGGACTACTCAAAATTTCTGCTACCGGTTCTCCAGAACTGGTCAGAACCTGCTGAAACCCACCTCTGGGATAGATAGGGCCAGGTTATCTTCGAGACCGCCTTCTACCGCATAGCTCCCAGTGACTGGTAAGATCCCACAGAGTTGGTCTCCTTCGGGTCCCGTCAGCTAAACAATGCCGGCTGGCGGGCCCGCGGGGGAGGGTCTTCTCTGCGGCTGCCCCAGCTCTCTGGAACCAGTTACCTCCTGACCATCCCCACCCTATTGGCCTTCTGAAAAGCGGTGAAGACCTGGCTCTTCCGGCAGGCCTGGGGCCGTTGATCTCACTGTTGCTATCTGGCGAGATCCGGCCATGAATGGTGTGAATGGGTTTTAATTGTTTTTAATGTTTTAATTTTTAATGTTTTTAATATATGGTTTTTAAATGCATTGTAAGACGCCTTGAGTCTTCGGAGGAAAGCGGCATACAAGTTGAATAAATAAATAAATGAATGAATGAATGAATGAATGAATGAATGAATGAATGAATGAATAAATAAATAAATAAATAAATAAATAAATAAATAAATAAATAAATAAATAAATAAATAAATAAATAAATAAATAAATAAAGTATCTAATGACACGCTCTGGTTGCTCAGGTTTACGAAGGAGAGTTTTGGGTGCCACATTACATTCCCTGACGAATAATGCCTATCCTGGCCTGATTCGCATAATGACCATAACTGGCTTCCCACATTACATTTGACCTGCTTGTTAAACCAGCCCTCGCTGCATCCTAGATGAACTTCTGCGGGTTTATCATCGCCTGTATTTCTTGCACCACCTTGGTCAACGTTTTGCAAACATGCCGGCTGGGGAATTCTGGGAGTTGAAGTCTGCAGGTCTTAAAACTGCCAAAGTTGGACGTCTCTGTAAATGAAGGTTTAACTACTGGAGGAGATTACAGGTTAAATGATGGCTGTGCCATCCACCATCATGAATGCTTGGCTCTGGAGAAATACATACAGGAGTGGCCAAAATTGTGCAAAGCTTTTGCAAAAAGTGTATTTTTGAGGTTTGATGGCTAATAACACCACTTTTTTTTTGGGAGGGGGGTTTCAAGATAATCCTATTCCACTGCTGGAATGGCCTGGGAATAGCCCAGAGCAGGGATCAGCAACCTGCGGCTCTGGAGCCGCATGTGGCTCTTTCACCCCTCTGCTGCGGCTCCCTGTCACTCAAAATATCACTCACAGCCGCCAATGTGCAACACTTGCCAGCACATGATTTATTGAGCTTTTCAACCCCTGGTAGGCCAACCATGGATAAATCCAAGAAAAGAAAAGTTTCAGAAGAAAACAGAACGTTTAATTCAACTACATATGTTAGTTTTGTGGCTGCTCAAGAAATAGTCAGGCACGGGAAGGGTTTTGTGGCTCCCGGTGTTTTCTTTTCTGTGGGAAACGGGTCCAAATGGCTCTTTGAGTGTTTAAGGTGGCAGATCCCTGGCCCAGACCTTAACCCAATTGAAAAATCTATGGAGCCGACTAAAAAAACTTGTTCGTCAGAAGCGACCCAGCAATAAATCCCAGTTAATCGAAGCAATCCTTCAATCTTGGTTTCACATTATAACAGTTGCAGAACTAAAAGACTTGGTTCACTCCATGGGAAGACGTTGTAAGGCCGTCATTCATGCTAAAGGTTACCCAACTAAGTATTAACTGACATGGTGGTCTTTCGCCGTGCCCTAAAAACTTTTCTTTTCCATCAAGCAGGGCTTTTTTTTTTTAGCCTTTTAAATTGTCAGTGGGTTTTACTTTGAATGTTTTAAATTTTGGGCCAAAGTCATAAATTTAAATTTCGTATTGGTATGTGTTTTAGTTCTGGCTGTGCACCGCCCTGAGTCCACTAGGAGAAGGGCGGGATATAAATTGAATAAAATAAAAAATAAATAAATAAATTATCTCGTTTTTTCTTCCTGTTTCACTTTTCTTCTTTATACTGTAACTACCATTCTAATAGCAAATCCTTCATAAAAGTTATCGCATTACATTCTCGATTAAATTATCTTTCCATTGATAAATAATTTTATGGTACTACCCAAAAAAAAAAAAAAAAGTGGTGTCATTAGCTAGTTTTAGAAAATACACTTTTTCCCCAAAAGGTTTCCACAATTTGGGCCACTACTGTAGGCAAATCTCATCTCTGTTCTTCCACAGCTATAATTAGGGTCCTCCAGAGCCTACCACTCCCCCCAAAATGTCAGGACATCATTCGCACCCTGTTGGCCAGAAGATCCTGTGGGAAATCATCCTTTCCTCCCTCTTCATTCCGGAGAGACCCTCTACCCTAATATCCCCTCTGTGCCTCGGACAGGCTGTAAATGCAGAAGCCAGATAAAGTGTCAGCACCCAAGAAATCCTTCCACCGACACCTCAGGCTGCTGAGGAGTCTTCGCCCATCGAGTCCGGTAGCCCAGCTCTGGGATCTGCTGGATGTCAGCAAAGCAAGACCAGCCCGGAAGATGCTGATTGTGAGAGGAGCCGGGAGCGATAAGCTCAAGGGAAAGGCCCTCCAGAAAGCATTAGCTAATGCCCCAGGTGTCCAGATAGGCATTCAGACCAGGAGCCGGTCAGTTTCTCTTTCTGATAGCGATACGGCCAGAGGCAGATGGTCCTCCCTGGGGGTGGAGATGTACCTTCTCCGCACAGCTGGACTGGCTTCGATCAGCCACCCCCCCAGACTTTTCTGGGCTTAGTAACTTTTCAGCAATGGGCCAGAAACTGCACACAAGCAAACCTGAATATTGCGTTGCATTGCATTGCATTGCGTTGCGTTGCATTGCATGCATTGCGTTGCGTTGCGTTGCGTTGCGTTGCGTTGCGTTGCATTGCGTTGCATTGCGTTGCGTTGCATTGCATTGCATTGTGTTGTGTTGTATTTTATTGCAATGTTCTCATTTTTTGTTTTCAAGCTTTGCTTCCATTTTGTTCTCAATCAAGCCACTTTAAGCCCTTCAGCATAACTATCAATCAGAACAGAGCTGGAAGGGACTTTGGAGGTCATCTAGTCCAGCCCCCTGCTCAAGCAGGAGATCCTACACCATGTCAGAGAAGTGACTGTCCAGCCTCTTCTTAAAAACCTCCAGTGATGGAGCACCCACAACTTCTGGTGGCAAGCTGTTCCACTGGTTAATTGTCCTCACCGTTAGGAAGTTTCTCCTTAATTCCAGGTTGCTTCTCTCCTTGATTAGTTTCCATCCATTGTTTCTTGTCCTGCCCTCTGATGCTTTGGAAAATAAGTTGATCCCCTCTTCTTTGTGGCAGCCCCTCAAATTCTGGAATACTGCTATCATGTTACCCTTAGTCCTTCTTCTCTCTAAACTAGACAAACCCAAATCCTGCAACCGTTCTTCATATTTAAATTTAATACAACTTAATTTAATAAAAATTTAATAAAACAAATTTAATAAAACATAAAACATATGTTTTAGTTTCCAACCCTTTAATCATCCTAGTTGCTCTTCTCTGCACTTTTTCCAAAGTCTCAACATCTTTTTTTGTAATGTGATGACCAAACTAATGCAATATTCCAAGTGTGGCCTTACTAAGGCTTTGTACTTAATAAGTGGTAGTAATACGTCATGTGATTTTGATTCTATGCCTCTATTTATACAACCAAGGATTGTTTGAGCTTTTTTGGCTGCTGCCGCACACTGCCAATTCACGTCTAAATGATCGTCCACAAGGACTCCAAGTTTCCTCTCACAGTTACTGTTTTTGAGCCAGGTTTCGCCTAATGTATACTTGTACCTTTTTTTGTTTTTCCTACTTTGGGTGTAAAACCTTGCTTTTCTTCACATTAAATTTCATGTTGTTGGATAGGGCCCCGTTGTTCAAGTCTGTCATGATCTTTTTGAATCCCGAGCTTGTCTTCTGGGGTGTTGCCTTATTCCTGCCAGTTTAGTGTCATCTGCAAATTCGATGAGTTCCCCTTCCGTTCCCTCATCTAAGTCATTTATGAAGATATTGAAGAGTATTGGGCCTAAGACAGAAACCTTGTGGCCAGTGGTGGGTTTCAAAATTTTTGACTACTGGTTCTGTGGGCGTGGCTTGGTGGGCATGGCAAGGGAAGGATACTGTAAAATCTCCATTCCCTCCCCATTCCAGGGGAAGGATACAGTTAAATCTCCATTCCCTCCCCATTCCAGGGGAAGGTTACTGCAAAATCCCCATTTCCTCCCGATCAGCTGGGACTTGGGAGGCAGAGAATAGATGGGGGCGGGGCCAGTCAACCAGTATTTACCGGTTCTCTGAACTACTCAAAATTTCCGCTACCGGTTCTCCAGAACTGGTCAGAACCTGCTGAAGCCCACCTCTGCTTGTGGCACCCTGCTGCTTAGAATAGAAGGGACCTTGGAGGTCTTTTAGTCCAACCCCCTGCCCAGGCAGGAAACCCTACACCACTTCAGACAAATGGTTATCCAACATCTTCTTAAAAATTTCCAGTGTTGGAGCATTCACAACTTCTGGAGGCAAGTTGTTCCACTGATTAATTGTTCTAACTGTCAGGAAATTTCTCCTTAGTTCTAAGTTGCTTCTCTCCTTGATTAGTTTCCACCCGTTGCTTCTTGTCCTGCCCTCAGAAGAATAGTTTGACTCCCTCTTCTTTGTGGAACCCCTGAGATATTGGAAGACTGCTATCAAGTCTCCCCTAGTCCTTCTTTTCATTAAACCAGACATACCCAGTTCCTGCAACCGTTCTTCCTATGTTTTAGTCTCCAGTCCCCTAATCCTCTTTGTTGCTCTTCTCTGCACTCTTTCTAGAGTCTCCACATCTGTTTTACATCGTGGCGACCAAAACTGGATGCAATATTACAAGTGTGGCCTTGGAATACTTCCCTCCATGTAGATGTAGACCAGGGGTGAAATCTAAAATTTGTTACTACCAGTTCTGTGGGCGTGGCTTGGTTGGGGGGGGGGGGGTAATGTGACTGGGTGGGTATGGCCAATTTTTTTTTTTAACTTTTAAAACCATTTTTTCTACAACCTCTTGTAAAAAAAATGCTTTCAAAAGGCTCTGACGATCCCAGCTGAGTTGCCTGATTGGCAGAGACTTTTTTTTTCTTTTAAATGCCTCTGATGATCAGGCAACTCAGCTTGGAGTTTTTTTTTTCTTTTAAAAGCCTTTGATGATCCCAGTTGAGCCACGCAATCATCAGAGGCTTTTTTTTTTTTTACTTTTAAAAGCATTTTTTTCGGCCGAAGAGGTTGTAGAAAAAATGCTTTTAAAAGTAAAAAAAAAAAAAAAGCCTCTGATGATTGTGCGGCTCAGCTGGGCATGGGGGTGGGCAGGGATTTTTGCAACTGATTCTCCGAATCACCAAATCGCTACCGGATCGGGCGATCCGGTCCGAACCGGGATCATTTCACCCCTGATGTAGACCCATTAAAGACTCATTGAGTACGGTTTGTCCGCCAGTTACAAATCCATCTGTACATGATCTCCAAGGCTTCTTTCCACACCGGAAAGAAGTGTGGGTTATACCCAGTCCTTTAACCCCTTTCCATTCTCACCTAACAGAGATGAGCTGTGCTTCCAATTTATCCCCTATGCTTGTGAGTCCATCTGTCCGCTTAATCTGTTTGCCTTCCCAAGTCATTAAGCTGGTACAAAGCCTCAGCGCTCACCTCGGCCTTCTCTTGAGCATCTCATCTCTTGATTTTTTAAAATAACACCGCCACCACTCTGATCCTAGCAATCCGCCGTGGGTGCCTGTCACACCTCTGGCCGAATGGAAGACCAGAGAAGAGAGAAAAGGTAATTAATTGCAGCCATTACGCACGAGGGCCGTTCAATGGCTGGATGGCCACCATCTGCCTCCTTCTCTGCATGGCTGCAAACGGTTGCCAGGGTCAAGGAGAGAATATAATTGATTGCTAGAGAGAAATAGGAGTCCTCCTGTCTGGCTGATTGGATCGATTCCCACACAGGCAGAGCAGCCAGCCTCTTGGCTGTGGATGATTGGGCCAGCTTTCGTGACACGTGGATTCAATTCAGGCCCTCCCTGCCGAGATGCCGAAGAGGAAGTGGGGGGGGGGGGAGATGTCAAGAAGGCAATGGCCGGAGCGAAGGGATGCCTCTCAATCACCCAAGGACAAAGGGCCCATCAAGCAGAAGCCGACCGAGCACAGCAACCGAGCAGCCAGCGCACGAGGGCCTGTCGATTCTTTTACTAACCTCTGCCCTCCAGGTTTGATCAACAGTGCCCAGCAAATGAGATTCTCCCACCTAGGTTAGGACAAGCACCCGAGCACAGCAGGCCAGCCCCAGCCGTATATAGATTCAGTCAGCCGATCGATATTGTAAGATCGAGGCCCAAAAACAGAACGAATGAATGAATGAATGAATCGTTGGATAAAACAAATGCTCAAGAAGTTCTCCCATTTTTTTTAAAGTCAGAGAAACAGAGAGAGAGAGAGAGGGAAAGAGAGAGAGAGAGATGGGGAAGACCGAGAGATACAGAGACACAGAGAGAGAAACAGATAAAAAGACAGAGAGAAAAAAGAGAGAGAAATAGACAGAGAAAAATGGAGAGAGAGAGAGAATAAAAGAGAGACAGAGAGATGGGGAGAGACAGAGAGACAGAAAAAGAGAGAGAGAGAGAGAGATGGGGGAGACAGAGAGATGGGAGGAGACAGAGAGAGAGAGAGAGAAACCAAGAGGAGAGAGAAAGAGAGAGAGAAAACAGAGAGAGAGCAAGCTGGAAAGAGACAGAGACAGACGGAGAGAGACAGGAACAGAGGCAGAAAGATACCGAGAGTGCGACGGAGATGGAGATGGAGAGAGAGAGAAGGAGAAAGAGAGACAGACAGACAGAGATGGAGATGGAGAGGGAGAGAGAGAGAGAGAGATGGAGATGGAGATGGAGAGAGACAGAGAGAAAGAGAGATGGAGAGAGAGGGGGAGGGAAAGAGAGGGGGAGCGAGAGAGAGAGATGGAGAGAGAAAGAGAGAGGGGGAGCGAGAGGGGGGAGAGGGAGAGGGAGAGAGAGAGATGGAGATGGAGAGAGACAGAAAGAGAGAGAGATGGAGAGAGAGGGGGGAGATGGAGATGGAGAGACAGAGAGAGAGAGAGATGGAGAGAGAGGGGGAGATGGAGATGGGGAGAGACAGAGAGAGAAAGAGATGGAGAGAGAGGGGGGAGATGGAGATGAAGAGACAGAGAGAGAGAGAGAGAGATGGAGAGAGACACAGAGAGAGATATTTAAAAAAGCTTGCCAGTTCTTATCAATACTAAAAGTTTCTAGCAAAAAGCACCCACTGTAGACAATAGTGTCATTTAACAACCATCTCAAAAACGGTTATAAAATCAGTCACAGTCACATGGTATCCCACTTAATGATGAACATGACTTCCAGGCTCAATTATCGTTGTAAGTCAAGGATTGTGTGTTTGTGTGTGTGTGTGTATATATTCATATTTTTATCCAGCTACAATCAAAGGTGTTCAACAGCTTACACAAAATACAAAATCACTTAAAACATCCACACTATGAGCTTCCGTTAAAAAAAAAAAACCAATAAAAACAGCACCATCCAAACCTAAAAATGCAAACAATCAAAACCAAAGATTAAAGGTGGCACGATAAAAGCAGACAAAAATTCTCCAAAGCAGATCCGTCTTTTATATTTCCCGAAGATTGGCAAGGAGGGAACCGGTTTGCTCATTCTTCATTGCCTGATTTGATTAATTCGATTTGATTCATTGCCCGAGCCGTGCTTGGAGCATGTAAAAGGGATTTGAACTCAATCATCCAGTGAACTCTCGCGGATTAAATCAGAGATGTCCAACCGGGGCCACTTTAAGACTTGTGGACTTCAACTCCCAGAATTCCCCAGCCAGCAAGGGAATTGGACACCCCTGGCCAAGATTGGACACCCCTGGCTTAAAGACTCTATTTGGCTGGCCTGTTGACCATTTGCCAATAAAAAGAAAATGCATCGCTGCAAAAACCCCTCCAAGAAAAGAAAGAGAAAGTTATGTCTCATTTGCATATGGTAATTTATAACTGTAGTTCAGTCGTTAGCATCTTGATAGCTACAGATGGATTGCAGTTCAATCTTCCCTGTATCTCAACATGGCAGAGATTAATTCTGTTCATTTGGTTAAACAGTTAAGCTGGCAGGAACAGCTAACACCCTGGATAGAATAGAATAGAATAGAATAGAATAGAATAGAATAGAATAGAATAGAATAGAATAGAATAGAATAGAATAGAATAGAATAGAATAGAATAGAATTTTTCATTGCCCAAGTGTAATTGGACACACAAGGAATTTGTCTTGGTGCATACGCTCTCAGTGTACATAAAAGAAAAGATACATTCGTCAAGAATCATAAGGTACAACACTTAATGATAGTCATAGGGTACAAATAAGCAATCAGGAAACAATCAGTATCAATATAAATCATAAGGATACCAGCAACAAAATTACAGTCATACAGTCATAAGTGGGAGGAGAAATTTTGAACAGTTCGGAGCAATGGTGAAATCCAATTTTTTTTTACTATTACTATTGGTTCTGTGGGCGTGGCTTGGTGGGCATGGCAGGGGGAGGATACTACAAATCTCCATTCCTTCCCACTTCGGAGGGAAGGATATTGCAAAATCTCCATTTCCACCCCACTCTGGGGCCAGCCAGAGGTGGTATTTGCCAAACTACTCAAAATTTCCGCTACTGGTTCTCTGAACCAGGGGTGAAATCCCTGAACCGGTAGCGGAAATTGTGAGCTGTTCAGAGAACCGGTAGCGGAAATTTTGAGTAGTTCAGTGAACTGGCAAATACCACCTCTGGCTGGCCCCAGAATGGGGTTCGGAATGGAGATTTTGCAATATCCTTCCCCCCAGGGGTGGGAGGGAATGGAGATTTGCAGTATCCTCCCCCTGCCCCGCCCACCAAGCCACGCCCACAGAACCTGTAGTAAAAAAAATTGAATTTCACCACTACTCCGAACTGCTCAAAATTTCCACTACCGGTTCTCCAGAACCTGTCAGAACCTGCTGGATTTCACCCCTGCTGTAGAGAGACTGACAACGGTAAAATGGATGGATGTCAATTCCATTCTTGGGGGAGCTGAGAGCCGGAGGGACAATGGCCAGAGGGGAGAGGAATCCGAGCTTTTCCAAGCAAGGTTCTCTGCTACTAATTCCATACACCTACTCAGAAGTTGCTCTTTGCTTTAGGGAATTAACAAAGCGCCCCTGTGTATTTCCCTCCGTAGACTTAATTGCAGCGGGGAGGATTAATCCCAGAGGCTCAATCCAAATTAGCAACTTTGATCTTAGAAAGCCAAACGCAGCCGGCTCAGCATTCCTTCGCTGCCTATTTTGGCTCCCAGAGTTGTGAAACAGAGAGGCATTTTAACTGATTATTCAATCAACCCGTATTGGGGTGGGGGGGTTATCAGCCTAAGACCTTAAATCTGCTTAAATTAGGGGAAAATTTAACAAAACTGGCCAGGTTTTTCCACCGGGCTAAGCCACGGAAGAAGTAACTGCTAGCTCTTTTTTTGTGAAATCGATGGTGATTATTGTCCAACTTGCTCTATTACAGGTAGTCCTCGATTTACAATGGTTCATTTTAGTGACTGTTTCAAGTTACAACGGCACTGAACAAAAATGGACTTAAGACCGTTTAAGAAGACCCGGGCTCCGTTTTTGCTGGCAGAAGGGCTAGCAAAAAAAACTAAAAACAAAACAAAAGGAGAAATGTTTCCCATTTTGCATTTGAGCATGCAAGAAGGGACAGGAAAAGAGAAAGGGAAAGAGGAAAGAAAAAGAAAAAGAAGGGAAAACAGGAAGAGAGTAAGGAAGGAAAAATAAGGGAAGAGGGGAAGGAAGAAGAAAGGAGAATAAAGGGGGAAGGAAAAAGAAGAAAAGGGAGGGAGGGAGGGAGGATGTCACACGAGAGACGTCAAGCGGGCCACGCCCGCCACGCCCATGCCCCCCCTGCTCCCCCCCGAGGTCAAATACAACCCTGATTTGGCCCTCAATGTAATTGAGTTTGACACCCCTGATCTAGTGAAAAGCACTTGATTAATCTTATATTCTATTAATCTGTCAAACTATTTACTAAGTCTGTACTACTATTAATCTTCTCATCGTTCCCACCGCCCATCTTCTTCCACTTATGACAGTAGGCCTGTAATTTTGTTGCTTTTATCCTTACGATTTATATTGATATTGTTTCCTGATTGCTTATTTGTACCCTATGATCATTAAGGGTTGTACCTTATGATTCTTGATGAATGTATCTTGTCTTTTTATGTACACTGAGAGCTTATGCACCAAAGACAAATTCCTTGTGTGTCCAATTACACTTGGCCAATAAAATTTTCTATTCTATTCTATTCTATTCTATTCTATTCTATTCTATTCTATTCTATTCTATTCTATTCTATTCTATTCTATAACAAATTCTATTCTATTCTATTCTATTCAATAAAGAATTCTATTCTATTCTATTCTATTCTATTCTATTCTATTCTATTCTATTCTATTCTATTCTATTCTATTCTATTCTATTCAATAACGAATTCTATTCTATTCTATTCAATAAAGAATTTCCAGTGGGACCGGAAGACCCATTTTTGCTCTCCCCAGCCTCCAGAGCCTTTCTAGGAGTCTGGGGAGGGCGAAAACGGCCTTCCCCAACCCACCCACCCCCGGAGGCCCTCTGGAGGCCGGAAACGGCCCATTTACCAACCTCCAGTCCGTTTCTGGCCTCTTGAGGGCCTTCAGGGGTGGGGAAGGCCATTTTCGCCCTCTCCAGACTCCTAGAAAGGCTCTGGAGGCTGGGGAGAGAGAAAAACGGGCCTTCCCCACCACCACCCCCGAGGTCCTCCAGGTGCAGGAAACAGAAGGCCCGAAAATCAGCTGGCCGGCACGCGCATGCATGCCAGAACTGAGCTCGCGTGCCCACCGGTATGCCATAGGTTCGTCATCACGGACCTAGAAGGTGAATTAGATTGCAGCAAGAAACCTGGTGCAACGTGTTTTTAACAAAAGTATATTGCCTCGATATCGATGGCTAAGACAGAGAACCCATCCTCTAAAAGTGGTTGGAAATGAATAAATAATCTATTTGAAGATTAAGGCCAAAAGCGTTCTTTCGTATTTAGAGGTTATGTTGCAAAGACCAACAATTCTGGAAGACGATCTGTTGTAAAATGAAACACTTTCTAAAGATTGGATTCCGGTTTCCAACCAGTTGTTTGAAATACTTTGCCAAACCTTCTGTTTTCACAAAGTATATTGAGTTGGCTTTGCATCGGGTAGGCGATGCCAGGCCACGCTTATGTTTTTCATTGCAAATTATATATTATTATCTTCATAGAAAAATGGCAAATTAAGTGGCCATATTTCATTTCTCTCGAAAATAACCTTTACATTTGAAAAAAAACAAAAAAAACCAATGTGATATAGAATTTGATTCCACTTGGAAGCCGTTCCTGGAAAACAGTTCAACATATGGATTCATACTGGATCCGAAGTTTCTTTTAGCATAAGGTTTTAATACAGGCAGTCTTCAAATTACAACAGCTTGTTTAGTGACCATTTGACGTTACAATGGCACTGAAAAAAAAGTGGCTCATGATGGTTTTTCACGCCTACGACAGTTGGAGCATCCCCATGGTCATAGGATCAAAATTCAGACGCTTGGCAGCTGATCAGATTTATGACATTTGCAGTGTCCCGTGGTCACATGATTTCCTTTTGCGACCTCCTGACAAGCCAAGTCAATGGGGAAGCCAAATTCACTTAACAACCGTGTTACTAACTTAACTGCAGTGATTCGCTTAACAACTGTGGCAAGAAAGGTCGTAAAATAGGACAAAACTCACTTAAGCAAATGTTTCACTTGGCAATGGAAATTTTTGTCTCAATTGTGGTTGTAAATTGAGGACTACCTGTATCTAGACCAGAGGTCTGCAACCTTAAACACTCAAAAAGCCATTTCCCACAGAAAAGAAAACACCGGGAGCCACAAAACTCTTCCTGTGCCTGACTATTTCTTGAGCGGCCACAAAACTAGCATATGTAGTTGAATTTAACGTTCTGTTTTCTTCTGAAACTTTTCTTTTCTTGGATTTATCCATGGTTGGCCTACCAGGGGTTGAAAAGCTCAATAAATCGCGTGCCGGCGGGTGTCGCACGTTGGCTGTTGTGATGCATATTTTGAGTGACAGGGAGCCACAGCAGAGGGGTGAAAGAGCCACATGCGGCTCCAGAGCCGCAGGTTGCTGATCCCTGATCGAGTCTCTTGTTTGATTTGCTAAAGAAATGCAGAAGTCCCAGATAGAAATTTCTGTAGTTTTTTCAGTTTAATACATAATTCTTATCATACTAACTATTTACTAATGACTGCATATCAACTTGATATTAATAATGTTCTGAAGGTCTAAATGGCTACAAAATATTCCAAAATGCAGCCTTTGTTTCACTCTGGAATTGCTAAGTAATCTTATAACGCTTGCAATTCTCTTTTCTCTTTATTTGTCTTAACGTTCTTTCTGTCGTCTTACAATATTTCGGTTGTTCTTACTTTCTGGGGTTTTTTTTTTTTTCTTCCTCTGATCGTGTTCCCATGATTCTATTTTTTTTTTTATCAATGAAATCCAATTGCCTTAATGGCTACTATCAATAGCAAAGGTCCAATCGTATCACAAAGACATGTGGGATCTAAAATTAGCACCCTTGATAAGGAAAGCACTTTTTGGTCCCATGACATTTCTTGCGATTTTAAAGTGTAACAGCATGCACGCATCACTTTAAAAAAAACCTGCAAAAAGGGCAGATTTGAGATGATTACACGCACAGATGGAGCCGAATCCTAGTTAAGCAGTGTTCGAGGAGTGTGCATGTAAATCAGTACAACGCAACCCCAAAGGAGTTGGGCTGCATCGTTTTTGGCTATCTTTGCTTTATGCCAATTCTCTATGGCCCACCCCACTGCAGGAGATACGAAAAAATGGGGGGGGGGAAGATAGAGAAACCTCCGGTGCACTGAAAGAATTTACGGCCGTAGGCTTTTATCTCTGGAAATCATTTTAGCTGTTTTCCTCCTCAAACCAGAAACGGAGGAGGAGGAACCGAGAGGGAACAGAAAGGGAAAAGAAGTGACTGGATGGGAGAAAAGAAGGAGGGAAGGAGAAATCCCATAGCTCAGGGGTGGGCTTCAAAAATTTTAGCAAGGGGTTCTCTGCCTGGTTGCTGGGTGGGCGTGGCCATGGTGGGCGTGGCCTAGTCGGCCTCCTGCACCACGGCAAGGGTGGTGTTTTTGCCCTCCCCAGGCTCCGTAGGCCCTCTGGAGCAGGGGTGGGTTCTAAATTTTTTTACTACCGGTTCTGTGGGCGTGGCTTATTTTGTGGGTGTGGCTTGGAGGTCATGTGACTAGGTGGGCGTGGCTAGCTGATCAGAGTCA
Source organism: Pituophis catenifer annectens (assembly GCF_029215685.1). Lineage (NCBI taxonomy): Eukaryota > Metazoa > Chordata > Lepidosauria > Squamata > Colubridae > Pituophis > Pituophis catenifer. The sequence continues at coordinate 6,021,841 of NW_027256886.1, read as the reverse complement.
TTTCTGGAAGGTCCTTGCACTTACGACCAGTCCTCGCACTTACAACCCGACTCATTTGTTTGCTTTTAACACTGATCAGCTGTAGGACGGCCCTTTGAAGCCCCGCGGCAAGAGTTTAAACAGTTTTTTTCCCTCTAGTCATAAGCTGGGACTCAGGAGGCAGCAATAGATTGGGGGTGGGACCAAATAAAAGGTAAGAATAACCTGGGGGGGTGGGGGGGGAGGGCGGGGGGGGGAGAACCGGTTCGGTGATGTCATATCGTCACCACTACCTGCTCGGCCGAACCGGACCGAACCGGGAGGAACCCACCACTGCTCTGGAGGTGGAAACAGGCCCATTACTGGCCTTCCTGAACTTCCGGTAGGCCCATTTTTTGCCAGACCTTCCCCGACCCTCCATGCACGCCCTGCACTTTCCCAAATAGGCCACGTGGGGACTCCTGGGAGGGGCACGGAGGGGTGGGCGGGGTCAGCCAGGAGTGGGATTTGGGAGTTCTCCGAACTGCACAGAATCTTATCTAGAGGTTCTCCCGAACCCCTGTGAGGCCCCAGCAGCCTACCCCTGCCATAGTTGGAGAGGTGAAGAATTCGGCAAAACAGTAGAAGTGGACACCTGCCGTATTGGAAATTATGAACTGCGAGGGGTCCTTGGTGCTCTCTGAGTGTGGTTGCAGACGTTTCATTACCTAACTAGGAGACATCATCAGGGCTAGAAGGGAGTGAGATTTGCAGAAAGGAGGAGGAGAATTGTGAGGTCCTCGGTGCTCTCTGAGCTCGGTTGTTTCCTTGCAGACATTTCATTACCCAACTAAGTAACATCATCAGTGCTAATAGGGAGTGGTAGGTTTGCTCTCAGTTTATATTCTAGTGGCTTGCCCTGTCCGTGTTTTAGGGGATGATCTTAGAGGTTCTTTTGTTGGACTGTTTACTATTAGTTGATTGAGGAATTGTTTACTTCTTAACTGTTGGCCTGATGTTAATTTTGGAGTTAATCTATGCTCATCTGGGTGCCGATTGCTAGAAGGGAGGTGTTTTGGTCTATTTTGTTCCCTTTTTGGCTTGTTGATTGTCTCTTTTGCATAGTATGTAGATAATGTTTATGTCTATGTGTCTGTTGATGGTTAATTTGACTGAGTGACCTGCTTCTAGAAATTCCCTGCTGTTTTCGGACTTGACTTGGTCTAGGATGGTCCCCATTTCCCAGCTGAAACTCTGGCTACGTCTGGTCCATATGTTGAGAAATTAAAGAGCTTTCATCATATCTTCTGACTGCTAGAGTCAGTTGTGAACTGTAGCTTTTGGGGCATTGAAGGCAAGTTCTGCCTTTGTCCCAGACAAAGCAGCTGCTACTTCTCTGGTCTTCAGACAATAGTGGATTTTATTTGCTCAGAGCTCCTGGTTTGGTTTGGTTTTTTTCCCTGCATGGGGAACCCCTCCTGGGACCAGTCCAAGCCTGCCCCAGGTTTGGCCATCCTCCCCAAATCAAAAGCCCCAGCCAACTCCATCCGTCCCAGAGGAGACCAGGGGAAGCAGTTGACGAGAGACCTGAGCTGTTAAAATGGCCATCAACAAGTCATACTTCACAACGGATTAGAGGGAAGTAATAAGAAGGATTATCTGAACTTTTGGGTTATCAGGGGAGGATTAGTCAGGCTGCTGGTGGGGACCCTCTAGGAGGGAAGAGGGTGGGGAGGGGGAGGAGAGCACAAAGGACCTGGCATCTCTCCTACAAACTATCCCTTTAGCTACAAGAATGGGCAAGTGGAAAGCTGATCCCAAAGTATTAACAAGAGGAGAAGAGAGGGAAACTGCCTTCGGGCAGTGGAGACAAAAGCTGCGTTCCTGAATTCATTCATTTGTCTACCTTCAAGGAAGGCACCGGACCTGAAAGTAATCAAAGGGGTGGAGTTTGCACATAGGACGAGGGGGAGGGGGAAGGAGGAGGAGGAAGGAGGAGGAAGAAGAAGGAGGAGGAGGGGAGGGGTGGAGGAGGAAGAAGGAGGAGGAGGAGGAGGAGGAGGAGGAGGAAGGATCTTGACAGACTTGAACATTGGGCGCTATCTAACAAAATGAAATTCAACAGTGAAAAAAAGCAAGGTTCTACATTTAGGGAAGAAAAACAAAATGCACAGGTACCGTATATGTGGTACCATGCTCAATAGTAGTAACTGTGAGAGGGATCTTGGAGTCCTAGTGGACAATCATTTAGATATGAGCCAGCTGTGTGCAGCAGCTGCCAAAAAAAGCCAACACAGTTCTGGGCTGCATAAACGGAGGGATAGAATCAAGATCACGTGAAGCGTTAATACCACTTTATAATGCCTTGGTAAGTATTCCACACTTGGAATACTGCATTCAGTTTGGTCGCCACGATGTAAAAAAGATGTGGAGACTCTAGAAAGAGTGCAGAGAAGAGCAACAAAGAGGATTAGGGGACTGGAGGCTGAAACATATGAAAAACGGTTGCAGGAACTGGGTATGTCTAGTTTGATGAAGAGAAAGACTAGGGGAGACATGATAGCAGTCTTCCAATATCTCAGGGGCTGCCACAAAGAAGAGGGAGTCAAACTATTCTCCAAAGCACCTGAGGGCAGAACAAGAAGCAATGGGTGGAAACTGATCAAGGAGAGAAGCAATTTAGACCTAAGGAGAAATTTCCTGACAGTGAGAACAATTAATCAGTGGAACAACTTGCCTGCAGAAGTTGTAAATGCTCCAACACTGGAAGTTTTTAAGAAGATGTTGGCTAACCATTTGTCTGAAGTGGTGTAGGGTTTCCAGCCTGGGCAGGGGGTTGGACTAGAAGACCTCCAAGGTCCCTTCCAACTCTGTTATTCTATTCTATTCTAAGGGGAAAAAAGGGAAAGAAGGGAAAGAGAAGGAAGAAGGAAGAAGAACCTTTCAATCGACAAGCTCAGCATCTTAGCTACTGAGCCACCGCGTCCCTTTGCGCCACCGCATCCCAATCACAGGTAGCCTGTTGTAATTGTGCAATTGCTAGATCTTTAACAAATCCACCTGGTTTTGGGGACGCAGCCCCTCGCCTACAGTCGTTCTGAAGCAGTCAGATAAAAACCTCACAGGCGTATTAATCTATCACACACAACTTAGATGTTGTTAACCTCTGGAAGGACAGCTCCATAAGCAAGGCACCGTTTATTGCTGGAGAAAATTTAAAACAGCCTCAGCCGAGCGCTAGGAGTATTCAAAGAGGCCCCGTTAAATGTTACACTTCCTGGAAAGCAAATAAATACACTCCACGTTGACCAAACCTTTGTGTGCAATTGAGAAGGCTAACGTCGGAGACAGGAATATGAGCGTCTGGCACGACATGAGAATATCGCCATAATAGATATGTCAAATTGTGGCAGAATTGCTGTGATCAATGAAAGACAGCGATGGCCGAGTACCAACAATATAGAATAATAAACCAGAAGAAATGAGGGGCAGAAGGAACAGCGAGACCGGAGTACTCATCGCACAGAATAATAAACTGAAAGAAAGAGGAGGCAGAAGCGCAAGAGAACAGACGATAACAGTATAAACTATGGTAATAAGATTGGATTTCCCAGAAAAATTACCGCTCTCAATAGGAAACGGGTCCCCGGAGAATTTTATTACGTGCAACCGTAAGTTGTTGTTTTCAGGTAATGCAATTGTTGGCTGGCTGCAAGAAGGCATCTTAAGATAACAGAATCACAGAATTGGAAGGGACCTCGGAGGTCTTCTAGTCCACCCCCCCTTCTCAAGCAGGAAACTCTATACCAGTGGTCCCCAACCCCCGGTCCGCGGACCGGTGCCGGGCCGTGGAGTACCTGGCACCGGGCCGCGCAGTGGCCAGGGGACATAAACGCTGCAGCGCAAAGGCTCCTGGGCCGTGCACAAAAGCTCCTGGGCCGTGCACAATGGGCCGTGCGCAAAAGCTCCTGGGCCGTGCCCCCACCCCTGCGCGCGCTCAGCGGGCCGCGGCGATAAAAAGGTTGGGGACCACTGCTCTATACCATTTCACACAAATAGTTGTCCAATCTCTTCTTAAAAGCTTCCAGTGTTGAAGCATTTACAACTTCTGGAGGCAAGTTGTTGCATCGATGAATTGTTCTAACTGTCAGGAAATTTCTCCTTCGTTCTAGGTTGCTTCTCTCCTTGATTGGTTTCCATCATCTGTTGCCAGGGGTGAAATCTAGCAGGTTCTAACAGGTTCTGGAGAACCAGTAGCGGAAATTTTGAGTAGTTCAGCGAACCGCCAAAAAGCAACTCTGGCTGGCCCCAGAGTGGGGTGGGAATGGAGATTTTGCAATATCCTTCCCCTGCCACGCCCACCAAGCCACACCCACAGAACCGGTAGGGAAAAATTTTGAATTTCACCCGTCTGTTGCTTCTTGTCCTGCCTTCAGATGTTTTAGAAGATAGCTTGACTCCCTCTTCTTTGTGGCAACCCGTCAAATACTGGAACACTACTATCATGTCACCCCTAGTCCTTCTTCTCATCAGACTAGACATACCTTATTCCAGCAACCGCACTTTATATGTTTTAGCTTCCAGTCCCCCTAATCGTCTTGGTTGCTCTTCTCTGCACTCTTTCTAGAGTCTCCACATCTTATTTTTATATCATGGCTACCAAAACTGGCTCCAGTATTCCAAGTGTGGTTTTACCAAGGCATTATAGAGTGATATTATTTATTTATTTATTTATTTGTTTGTTTGTTTGTTTGTTTATTTATTTATTTATTTATTTATTTATTTATTTATTTATTTAATCGGACTTATATGCTGCCTTTTCTTCACAAGGACTCAGGGCGGCTCACAGCAATAAGCAACAAAAAGTCCAGGTTAAAATTCAAACAATAAAAGAAACTAAAATTCCCATTAAAACCCCATTCAGTCCAGGCCAGCCTGACGAAACAACCATGTTTTAAGGTCATGGTGGAAAGAGCGAAGGTCGGGGGCCACCTGGAGCTCCAAGGGGAGCTGATTCCAGAGGGTAGGTGTGCCTACAGAGAAGGCTCGCTCTCTAGGGGCCGTCAGCCAGCATTGCTTGGCCGACGGGACCCCAAGTAGGCCCTCTCTGTGTGAGCGCACCGGGCGATGGGGAGCTGTTGCTGGCCGCAGATGATCCGCCAAATACCCTGGGCCTAAGCCATGTAGGGCTTTATAGGTAATCACCAGCACCTTGAACCTCACCCGGAGGGCAACCCGTAGCCAATGTAGGTCTCGCAGGAGGGGTGTGACATCACTCCCATCACTACCCGCGTGACCGCATTCTGCACCAGCTGAAGCCTCCGAGTGGTTTTCAAGGGCAGCCCCATGTAGAGAGCGTTGCAATAGTCGATCCAGGAGGTGACGAGTGCATGGGTGACCGTGCGTAAGGCATCTCGGTCCAGGTAGGGGATATTAACACTTCCTGTAATCCTGATTCTATTAGTAAGACAGTTCTTAAGTGAACCTGGCTTTCCACGTTGACTTCGTGTGTCAGAAGGTCACAAAAGGTGACCCTGGGACACTGCAATGGTCATAAATATGAGTCAGATGCCAAGCACCTGAATTTGGATCAGGGATGTCACAATGGTTGCAAGTGTGAAAAATTAGTCATAAATCCCATTTTTCAGTGGCGTTGTAGCTTTGAACTGTTGTCAGTCAAGTCCTGTATTCTAGATGTCTGCAGATTTCCCCCCCCCCCCCCCCCAGATCTTACAGCTCTCCTTCGGCTTTTGAAGTTCCTTTAATGAGAGTTAATTTGACACTTTGCATAGACAGGGGCAGTTTTTATGTTAGGTACCAGGAACATGTGAAGTTTGCATCCCAGATTAACTTCTGATGAACTGTGACTCAGATTAAGCTTTGGCCAATTACCCTAATAAATCCCAGCGGGGGATGCTTTTAATTTCCTGTGGATGAAAGATCCTCTTTCTCTAAGTGCCAAACTGCCAACCCCAGGAAACCATCATCCCTCCTGCCCCTCCCAATTACAAACCCCCTTTAGGGATCCACCCCTTCCTTGGAGAACAATTACTAAACTCTGTTACCACACCGCTCCATAGTCAGCCTACAAGAACCGGGAAGAAACTTTTTGAGAAAGAGTTACAGCTCAGAACAGAATTGCACTAAGGCTTTTATCCAAGGTACTTAAACCTGCTTAAGGCATGGCCAAAGTGGCTGCATTCACACATGTTTAATTAGAGTTCTAACAGAGAGGGTGGCTTTGGGTTATTTGGAAAGTTCACCTGGAAAACTTATGGTTCATAGCATCACGCAGACCCAGAAAAGGGCTGCTGCAGGCGCTGTAAGAGATAGGTGTAGCTCAGGGGTGTCAAACTCAAGGCCTGCGGGGTGCTTAGAACTGGCCCATGAGGCCACCCTGGAAACAGCAAAGGACCGGCCTGCAGTGCCTCCGCCAGCGAAAATGGAGCTCCATTATCTCTGGCAGAGGGTTGCAGGAGGCCATCCCAGCCGAAAACGGAGCTCGGGGAGGACTCCATTTTCATTGCCAGAGGGTTGCAGGAGGCCATCCCAGCCGAAAACGGAGCTCGGGGAGGGCTCCATTTTCGCTGCCAGAGGGCTGCAGGAGGCCATCTCAGCCGAAAACGGAGCTCGGGGAGGACTCCATTTTCGCTGGCAGAGGGCTGCAGGAGGTCATTCCAGGCAAAAACGGAGCTCGGGGAGGGCTCCATTTTCGCTGCCAGAGGGCTGCAGGAGGCCATCCCAGCCGAAAACGGAGCTTGGGGAAGGCTCCATTTTCGCTGGCAGAGGGCTGCAAGGAGGTCATCCCAGCCAAAAACGGAGCTCGGGAAGGGCTCCATTTTCACTGGCAAAGGACTGCAGGAGGCCATCCCAGCCGAAAACGGAGCTCGGGGAGGGCTCCATTTTCGCTGCCAGAGGGCTGCAGAAGGCCATCCCAGCTGAAAACGGAGCTCGGGGAGGGCTCCATTTTCGCTGCCAGAGGGCTGCAGGAGGCCATCCCAGCCGAAAATGGAACTCGGGGAGGGCTCCATTTTCGCTGCCAGAGGGCTGCAAGAGGTCATTCCAGCCGAAAATGGAGCTCGGGGAGGGCTCCATTTTCACTGGCAGATGGCTGCAAGAGGTCATTCCAGCCGAAAATGGAGCTCGGGGAGGGCTCCTTTTTCGCTGGCAGAGGGCTGCAAGGAGGTCATCCCAGCCGAAAACGGAGCTCGCGAGTCCCTTTTAGCTGACAGAGCACTCGGGCCACCACAGGTGCCCCCGACATGAGTGATCTCAAGCTGGCCACACACACCCGCTTCTCCCCCCACCCCCCACCCCCCCGAGGTGATACACAACCCTGTTGCGGCCCTCAATGAAATCAAGTTCGACACTCCTGGTATAGCTGGTTTGGGATGCAACACTCCCAGTGACCACTAGGTGGCGGCAGGGGCACGACTGCCCTCTGGTGGTCACTAGGAGTTTTGCAGTCCAAATCTAGCAGCTCTAAATTTAAAAGGGTTGTGTGAATGCTGCCTCTGAGAGCTGTCAGCTGGTCTAAGTAACTAGAAGCTGTTAGAAACTATTCTTTCTATTGCCTTTGGAGCAGTGCATGTACTGGGAAGGTCAAAATAGTTAAGATGGCGGCTGCAGCCATGCAATCAAAGTCTCAGCTCTTTTTTATGTGCATCACGACATATATTAAAAAGGGGCAGGAGTTCAATCATATGGTCTGAAGGACCATCTGGACTATTTTCACAGAGAGAGGGAGAGAGAGAGAGAGAGAGAGAGAGAGAGAGAGAGAGAGAGAGAGAAGTGTCCCCACTCCCCAGTTTGGGGAACCCTGGGATCTCCTTGTGGTCTCACATTCAAGTATAGGTAATCCTCGATTTATGACCGCAATCGAGTCTCAATATTCAGTTGCTAAGCAACACAGTTAAGTGAAATTTGCCTCACTTTACGACTGTCCTTGCCACAGTTGTTAAGTGAATCACTTTGCTTGTTCAGGTAGTAACACAGTTATTAATTGAACTTGCCTCCCCCGTTGACTTCGTGTGTCAGAAGGTCGCAAAAGGAAATCGCGTGATCCCGGGGACACTGCAACCGTCACAAATATGAACCAGTTGCCAAAGCATCCGGATAAGGTTCTGACCAGTTCTGGAGAACCGGTAACGGAAATTTTGAGTAGTTCGGAAAACCGAAAAAATACCATCTCTGACTGGCCCCGCCCCCATCTATTCTCTGCCTCCCAAGTCCCAGCTGATCGGGAGGAAATGGGGATTTTGTTGTATCTTTCCTCTGCCACGCCCACCAAGCCATGCCACGCCCACCAAGCCACACTCACAGAACCGGTAGTAAAAAATTTTGAAACCCACCACTGGATGGGGTTGTAACTGAATCGGAAATAAAGTGATTGCTGATCATCTGGTCTCACTCCAGAGCAATGTTTAGGCCATTCTACTTCCACTCACCCAGATTAACTTTTCACTCTCTTATTTCTACAGACGTCTGCATGGGTGCGTCTCAAACCCTCAATAGCTCCACCACAAGGAGCTTTACGAACCTGCTTTCCAGGCAATTTCCCCCCAAAGACAGCAGATGGGTGGTTGCTTGGATCTGTCCTGGCAACCCCAGGAACGGGGGCCACCTGTACAGAGCAGGCCAGATGTGAGTCACCGAATGTGTCAACACTGGGAGCAAACATGAACCTGCTTTTAAAATTCCCCGTCTCTGCCTCCACCGGAGCGTTCAAACACGGTAAGAGCTTTGGAAAAGTCAACAGACTTTGCGGCCTTGGGAACAAGGCATGGGGGTGGGTGGGAGTTAAGAGGGCTGGAGAGCTGCCACCTGCAGAAAGACTCACGGGAAGTGGCACCTGGATAACTCTTGGCGATGCCTAGCCGTGCCTTGATACGTCTGACTCTTAATGACTTTCTTTAGCTGCCACCTTTGTGGGTTGATGGACCTACAGCTCTAGTAATTTTGGATTTCACCACTGCTGGACACCCATCAAAACCGACCCCAGCCAGAGCATAGAACAACTCAAAGAGCCTGGATAGCTCAGCAGACTAATGCATTGTAATTTAACTCCAGCTGTCTGCAATTAGTAAGTTCAAATCTTGCCAGGCTCAAGGTTGACTCAGCCTTCCATCCTTTCTAAGGTAGGTAAATTGAGGACTCAGTTTGTGGGGGCAATAAGCTGATTTTGTATAAAATATACAAAAGTATGAAGGCTATTGCTTAACGCATTGTAAGCTGCCCTGAGTCTCCGGAGAAGGGCGGCATATAAATCAATTTTTTTTTTAAAAAAAAAAAGAAGCAGTGCGAGATTGGAAGATGTGGAGAGACCTGGCCCATAGAATTGCCAAGAGCCAGACATGACTGAACGGTTAAATCATCATCACCCCTTGTTTCCAGCCCTTCCCGAAAAGAGGAAATGGGGCAAAGAAATTGGGTAGGCTTTAAAGCAGAGGTGAGGAATCAATCATGGCCCCTTTATGACTTGTGGACTTCAACTCCCAGAATTCCAGAGCTCTGGAATTCTGGGAGTTGAAGTCCACAAGTCTTCAAGCTGCCAAGTTTGAAGACCTCTGCTTTAAAGAATCTGTCGATTCTCCATTTCAGCTCAACGGCTCTACTGCACCATGTTCTGCAAGGGAGCCGAAGGCTGTGGTGATTCCAATCAAAACATTACCTCGTTGAAAGGCGGGTGGCAGATCTGTCTTGCTTGTTAGCTGATGCCACTGAAAGCCCCCCCCACCGGCCCCTACCCCCCTGGGCCAAGCCTCTAGGGATGCTTCTCTCAATTGGGCCCTCTGTCCCGCTTGTAACCAAAGCCGACCTCCTTCCCTTTTGTGCTGCGGATAATGAGCGAGGTGGTGGGGGGCCTCTGGAATGACTCATAAGACCTTTCAAAGCCCCCATTGTCCTTTTCAAAGATGGATTACCCCAAGGATCTTCTTCCATCCTTCCACACAATGCCCACCTCTGACTGCACGTCCCTCTCTGGCTGACATCTTTCTGTCCTCAAAAAAGTTGAGCGAAGTCCACAGAGAGGTTGAAGCAGCCTCTACGGTGTCTCCCTTAGGATGAGCAGACTTCAAGGCTTGTGCATCAGAAGACACCTAGCCCAGAGAAGGAAGATGGCAAGATCGGAGATAAAGGTTACCAGTGTGGGTCTCCAGAGGCTACGCTTAAAAAGAGGTCAAGATTGATTGAGGGGACTGGAAGCTAAAACGTATGAAGAACAGTTGCAGGAATTGGTACGTCTGATTTAATGAAAAGAAGTGTTGGAAGAAATCTCTTTCTAGGTTCTGCTCCAAGTGGGGAAAAAGACACTGGAAACATGGGGACTGCTTGGAAAGATGGTTTAATGGTGGACAGGATCACATGGCTTGAGTTCCTGAACAGAAAAGGGCACATACAGTAAATCCTCGGTTTTTATGCTCTCTCTGGCTCTGCATTTCTTGGGGCCCCGAAAGAGTATCCTGATTGGTTGTCAGACTCCCAGGGGGTGGGGGTCTTAGCTAGCCTTCCCAGGTGCCATGTGGTGAGTTTCTGTTGCTAGATGGGTCCTATTGTGTTAGTTTCTGTTGCTATTGTGTTGCAAATGTCCTTTGACAAAGGATTGGGTTTTCTGCCTCTGGTCCATTAACAAAGGGGGGAGGGGCAGGAAGGTGGGAGCTGCTTCAAACCATACTTATCCATTTCTCATCCAGGGAAATATAATATTCTGCCTTTTTCATATTTCCTAAAATATTTCACTCCTCCAGGAAAGGGGTGGGTGCTAACTTCCTACAGAAGGATTAAGCGTGACATGATCGCAGGGTCCCAGTATTTGAGGGGCTGCCACAGAGAAGAAGGGGTCAACCTATTGTCAGGCCTGGAAACCATCTTTTTTCGTTGGATCTTCAGGCCGGCCACATTTACTACTACTGTGGGAAACTGGGAGGGGGGATTGTATGGATCACGGGTGATATGTACTCACAATAACATTCCTTTCTCAGAGAGTCAAGGACATCTTGCCCTGCACCTGGAAAGGTGAAATTGGGAGGCATCTCCAGTTGGGACGGTGCTTGGATTGGACCATGTGATGGATTTGTGGGTGTTGGGCAGGGACTTGAACTTTCCTTTGGGTGGGGAAAACCTGGAAGCTCTCAGATTCGGGTTTTCCCAGTTGTGCCAATATCACATCTCTAACAGTGAGAACAATTAATCAGTGGAACAACTTGCCTCTAGAAGTTGGGTGCTCCATCACTGGAGGCTTTTAAGCAGAGATTGGACAGCCATTTGTCTGAAATAGTACAGGGCTTCCTGCTTGAACAGTGGGTTGGACTAGAAGACCTCCAATGTCCCTTTCAGCTGTGTTATTCTGTTATTTGTTATTCTATTATTCAAGATGGCACTCATAGCACTGCGATGGTGGCTTTTGTTAACAGGCAGAGTTGCCTTCACACTGTTGTAGCTGCCATCTTGGACTTTCTGAGCATAGATACCTCTGGCTAAGTCCACTCAGTGTCACCTTGATTAGCTGTCGAAAGGTCTGTCGAAAGGTCGGCAGTTCGGCGGTTCGAATCCCGAGTGTCGCGTAACGGGGTGAGCTCCCGTTACTTGCCCCAGCTTCTGCCAACCTAGCAGTTCGAAAGCACGTAAAAAAAGTAAGTAGAAAAATAGGGACCATCTTTGGTGGGAAGGTAACAGCATTCCGTGAGCCTTTGGCTTTTAGTCATGCCGGGCACATGACCACGGAGACGTCTTCGGACAGCGCTGGCTCTTCGGCTTTAAAACGGAGATGAGCACCGCCCCCTAGAGTCAGGAACGACTAGCACATATGTGCGAGGGGAACCTTTATCTTTACCTCGGCTAAGTCCACTCAGTGTCACCTTAATTAGTATGTACTGACATGGTGCACAAGCTAAATTTTGCATTGCCAAGCGCTGTTCCCTTCTCCTTCAAGCTCTGTGTTTCACGTAGTTATGGTGAAAGCCCCAGGTGAAGTTCTCCCTCTGGTTCTCTCCTCCCTTCTTCCTTGACTCCATTCCACCTATCACCCACCCCACCCTTCTTTTCCTACCACGTCCATCTCTGGTGCCCTGCCTTGAAGAGAAATCCAATATCTGACCTACGCAGAGGGAATAAACTCTTTTTGACCTCCCACAGGCCATATCAGAAATTTCAGAAGAGGCATCCAATTGCAGGAAGCACGAACAACCAAACCCTCTCTCTCCCCCCCCCCATACCTTTATTATATGCGTTTCTCTCAGCTTTGTCTCCAATGAAAATAATCCCTTCCGTGACTGTTTTTCCCTATAGCTGAGATAAAAAGGCTCTGTGCCCGTCGGGCATTGGCAGAAGACTCTCCTGGCATGAGATACCCTGTGCGCCACTGCTGATCCCTTTCCCAGTGTTGACTGTTCCCAGTCACTGCCAGGCCTGTGACCGCCTTCTAAAGCCCTAGCGTAGAGTTCACCAATGTTTTTGGCTTTGTAGACTGGTGGGAGGGGCGGGGAGGGAATGGTTCTGCACAGGGGTGGGCTTCAAAAATTTTAGCAAGGGGTTCTCTGCCTGGTTGCTGAGTGGGCGTGGCCATGGTGGGGATGGCCTAGTCGGCCTGCACCATAGTGAGGGAGGACGTTTTTGCCCTCCCTGGGCTCCAGAGACTTTCCTTGAGCCTCCGGGAGCCTCCGGGAGGGTGAAAATAGCCTCCCCAGGCTCCGGAGGCCCGTTTCTGGCCTTCCAGAACTTCCAGTAGGCCTGGTTTTTGCCGTCCCCGAGCCTCCACACGTGCCCTGCACTTACCTGCATCCAAAATGGGCTGTATGGGGACTCCTGGGAGGGGCCAGCCAAGAGTGGGATTTGGGGGTCCTCCAAACTGCATAGAATCTTATCTACAGGTTCTCCCGAACCCCTGCGAACTCCCAGCAGCCCACTCCTGGTTCTGCGTGCCAGTGGGCAAGCGTGCATGCCCTTTAACTTTACTTTAATTTTACTTTAACTTTACTTTAACTTTACTTCACATTAGTTTTTTATATTTTTCTCTTTTTACTTTACTCTTTACTTTTCACTTTATTCTTTACTTACTCTACTTTATACTTCACTCTTTACACTTTACTTTTTACTTTACTCTTTACTTTATTCTTTACTTTAGTTTGCTCTTTACTCTTCACTTTATTTTTTACTTTGCTCTTTACTCTTTACGCTTTACTCTTCATTTTACTTCTTACATTTTACTCTTTATTTTATTCCTTACACTTTGCACTTTATTCTGAATACTTTACTTTTTACTTCGCTCTTTACTTTTTACTCTACTCTTCATTTTACTCCTTACACTTTACTCTTCATTTTACTCCTTACACTTTGCACTTTATTCTTTGCTTTTTACTCTACTCTTCATTTTACTCCTTACACTTTACTCTTCATTTTACTCCTTACACTTTGCACTTTATTCTTTGCTTTTTACTTCGCTCTTTACTCTTACTCTACTCTTCATTTTACTCCTTACACTTTACTCTTTACTTTATTCTTTACACTTTGGAATTTATTCTTTATTCTTTACTTTTTACTGTACTCTTTACTTTATTCTTTATACTTTACTCTACACCTTACTCTTTACACCTTTACTTTTTACTTATAATATTTGGTGCCTTCAAGTCAATGTTGGCTCGAGGCAACGGCCTGAACAAGTCCCGGCAGTTTTCTTGGCAAGATTTTCGGAAGTGGTTTTTCCTTGTTTCCTTCTTCCTGGAACGGAGACAAAGGGATGCCCCAAAGTCACCTGGCTGGCTTAATGCCTAAGCAGGACCAGAATGACAGTTTCTCAAGTACCTACTACACCACCCTGGCTCTCTACTAGATTATTTTCTAATAAACATTTTGTGATTATTATTTTTTTTTAAAGGCAATTGAACGTTTTTGGTTTGTTTTTTATCCTTTGAAAATGTTTCGCTTCTCATCCAAGAAGCTTTGTCAGGTAGAGTGGAAGGAAAAAACTCTTCCAGTTTTTCCACTAGGGTCACCAAATCACTGGTTCAAGGACCACCAGGCCCCCCAGCTGAAATTCCTCTGGATAGCAAGAGCACTTAGACTTATATACCGCTCCAAAGTGCTCTACAGCCCTCTCTAAGCAGTTTACAGAGTCATCCTATTGCCCCCCCCCCCCCCTAATAATCTTGGTCCTCATTTTATCAACCTCGGAAGGATGGAAAGTTGAGTCAACTTTGAGCCGGTCAGGATCGAACTCCTGGCAGTGGGCAGAATTAGCCTGCATTACTGCATTCTCACCACTGCGCCACCGCGGCTCTTAAATACTTACAAAATATCAACAAAACCACAATGCTGTGTTATCTTTTCACACCACCACTGTAATGCCTGCCTTCTGCCAGTCTACACTTTTATTGATATAAAAATAAACACAATTTATTTAAATAAATGCAGTTTTAAAAAGCAGGGCATGGATCAGTGGTGGGTTGCCCCCGGTTCGGACCGATTCTATAGAACCGGTAGTAAAACCGGAGGGAGGCTCCACCCACCCACCCTGACATCATCAAAATGCTTCTGCGCATGCGCAGAAGCTTCTCGCGCGGCCCCATTGCGAACCGGTAGTAAAGATAAGTAGAACCCACCCCTGGCATAGATATCAGAATATCAGAATTGGAAGGGATCTTGGAGGCCTTCTACTCCAACCCTCTGTTCAAGCAGGAAACCCTGTAACATTTTGAACAAATGGCTGTCCAATCTCTTCTTAAAAACTTCCAGTGTTGGAGCATTCACAACTTATGGAGGCAAGTTGTTCCACTGATTAATTGTTCTCACTGTCAGGAAAATTTCTCCTTAGTTCTAAGTTGCTTCTCTCCTTGATTAGTTTCCACCCATTGCTTCTTGTCCTGCCCTCAGGTGCTTTGGAGAATAGATTGACACCTCCCCCAGGGGTAAAATGCTCCCGGTTCGGACCGGATCACCCGATCCGGTAGCGATGGAGGCGGGTGGTTCGAAGAACCGATAGCAAAAATCCCTGCCCCCCCCTCATGCCCAGCTGAGCCGCGCAATCATCAGAGGCTTTTTTTTCAATTTTAAAAGCATTTTTTTCTACAATCTCTTCGGCAGAAAAAATGCTTTTAAAAGTAAAAAAAAAAAGCCTCTGATGATCGCACTGTTCAGCTGGGATCATCAGAGGCTTTTAAAAGCAATTAAGGAATGTAACAATTTAAATACGGAACATATTACAATGTTTTACATGTAAATATGGAAATTTTCATAGATCTATATTTTATATAAATATATAGATAAAAATAGGAAAAGCAGTCTACCGATGTGATAGCTTTAAGAGCAAGTCGTAAGACTTGATTGACGTTTGTCTGTTTTGTCTGTTGTATTGTTGTATTTATGTTTGTTTGTTCGTACTTTTTAATTAATAAAAAATTAAAATAAAATAAAATAAAAGCATTTTTTTTACAACCTCTTCAGCCGGAGAGGTTGTAGAAAAAATGGTTTTAAAAGTTTTTTTTAAAAAAAAAAATTGGCCACGCCCACTCAGTCACATTACCCCCACCACCAAGCCACGCCCACAGAACCGGTAGTAACAAATTTTACATTTCACCACTGACCCCCCCCTCCTCTTCTTTGTGGCAGCCCCTCAAATCTTGGAACACTCCCTATCATGGCCCCCCCTAGCCTTTCTTTTCATTAAACTAGACCTACTCAATTCCTGCAAGAGGTTGTATCTAAATCCAGAAAGGAGGTGCATAAAGCCGAAAACTTTGTCTGGATTTAAACACCACATCTCCGTGTGCTGGCTGGGCAAGGCTGCCAGGCTGAAGTTTCCCAGTGTGATTATACCGAACAAAGAAATGCATTGTGGGCAAGGTTTATATTATTGAGATATTATTCACTGGAAGGTCACACGCTCGGTTGCTTATCGGCAGCTTGCAGCTTGGAAACAAACAGGAGTTCAAGGTGAGATCAAAAGGAAGTTGGCTTTGCGGTAATTGACGTTTTGATCTCACCTGGATTAATTTACCTGTTCCCAGGATCTGGGCATTGCGACAGGTGTATCTGGCACCGGATCACTTGTTTCTCAGTTGCCTTTGCTCCTAGTAGTTTCCCCAGCCACCCATTGTCTCTCTTCTCCTGAGGTCATTGAAAACTTCAGGACTTCAAATGAGAGAGACTCAATTCCTTTCTTCTGTTTTTGGTTAATTTGTCTACATGGAACCTGCCCGTAAAGTGGTCTTTCTCAATCTTGGCAACTTTAAGATGCGTGGACTTCAGCTCCCATAATCCTCCAGCCAGCAGCCTCTTAGCTTCTGCATATCTAACAGAACAGAACAGAATAACAAATTTGAAAGGGACCTTGTAGGTCATCCAGTCCAACCCCCTGTTCCTACACTATTTCTGACAGATGGCAGTCCAGTCTCTTCTTGAAAGCTTCCAGTGATGAAGCTCCCACAACTTCTGAAGGCAACTTCTGTTCCATTATTGTTCTCACTTTCAGAAAATGTATTCTTAGTTCTAGATTGAATCTCTCCTTGATCAGTTTCCATCCGTTATTCCTTGTCTGGCCTTCAGGTGCTTTGGAAAATAGCTTGACCCCCTTCTCTCTGTGGCAGCCCCTCAAATATTGGAAGACTGCTTTCATGTCACCCCTAGTCCTTCTTTTCACTAGATTAGACATATCCAATTCCTGCAACTGTTCTTCATGTGTTTTATTATTATTTATTTATTTATTATTTAAATTTGTATACCGCCCTTCTCCCGAAGGACTCAGGGCAGTGAACAGCCAAAATTTAAAACACATACAGTATAAAAATTAAAAAGAATTAAAACAAAATTAAATCAGTTTGGCTTACCTAAATTTTAAAACCCTTTCCCCATAAAATAACCCATTAAAATTTTAAGCCAGCCCGGCTTGCTGGAATAAGAAGGTCTTTAACGCTCAGCGGAAAGTACGGAAGTCTGGGATCAGTCGTATTCCTGGGGGTAGCTCGTTCCAGAGGGCGGGTGCCCCCACAGAGAAGCCTCTCTCTCCCTGGGGGTCGTCAGTCGACATTGCTTGACTGACGGCACCCTGAGGAGACCCTCTCTGTGGGAGCGAATTGGCCGGTGGGAGGTTATCGGAGGCAGAAGGTGGTCTCGTAAGTACCCAGGCCCTAAGCCATGGAGCGCTTTAAAGATGAGAACCAATACCTTGAAGTGCACCCAGAAGACCACCGGGAGCCAGTGCAGCTCGCGCAGGAGAGGTGTTACATGGGAGCACCATGTCGCCCCCCATAATTACCTGCGCGGCCGCATTCTGGAGCAGCTGGAGCCTCCGGGTGCTCCTCAAGGGGAGCCCCATATAGTATTATTAGTAGTATTATTTATTAATTTATTAATCATATTTCTATGCTGCCCACTCTCCGAGGACTCTGGGCAGCTTACAACAATCGACAGTATACTAAATAGCATATTGCCCCCAACAATCTGGGTGCTCATTTTACCCACCTCGGAAGGATGGAAGGCTGAGTCAACCTTGAGCCGGTGAGATTTGATCTGCTGATCTGCTAAACTAGCAGTCAGCTGAAGTAGCTGCAGTACAGCACCCTAACCACTGCGCCACCTCGGCTCTAGGTCCCTAATCAAGAGTTTTTATAAAGCCTTAGTAAGACCACACTTGGAATACGGCAACCAATTTTGGTCACCACACTATGTTGAGACTTTGGAAAAAGTTCGAAGAAGAGCAACTAAGATAATCAAAGGCACGGAGACTAAAATATATGAAAAACGGTTGCAGGATTTGGGTTTGGCTAATCTAGAGAAAAGAACTAGGGGTGACATGATAACAGGAGCCTGAGTGGCGTAGGAGGCTAATGCCTCCTACTAAGGCAGCATTTAACATCCAGCTGCCTGCAATTACTGCGAGTTCAATTCTCACCAGGCTCAAGGTCGACTCAGCCTTCCATCCCTTCTAAGGTGGGTAAAATGAGGACCCAGTTTGTGGGGGCAATAAGCTGACTTTGTATAAAATATACAAAAGTATGAAGGCTATTGCTTAACGCATTGTAAGCCGCCCTGAGTCTCCAGAGAAGGGCGGCATATAAAAATAAATAAATTAAAAACAAAACAAAACAGTGTTCCAATATTTGAGGGGCTGCTCCAAAGAGAAGGTAAACTTATTTTCCAATGCACCAGAAGGCAGGACAAGAAACAATGGATGGAAACTAATCAAGGAGAGAAGCAACCTGGAATTAAGGAGAAACTTCCTAACAGTGAGGACAATTCACCAGTGGAACAGCTGGCCTCCAGAAATCATGGAAGGAGGCTGGCAGCCACTTGTCTGAAATGGCATAGGGCAGTGATGGCAAACCTTTTCGGCACCAAGTGCCCAAACCGGAATATGTGTGGATGTATGCACATGTGCGCGCGCTGGACCGCCGAAAACCACGAAGACCAACTGGCCGGTGCACATGCGCACGCTGGCCAGCTGTTCTTTGGGTTTCTGGCGCATGCATGCGTGCTGGACAGCTGGTCTTTGTGGACACTGGAGCACCGGAAACCCCAAAACCAGCTGGCCAGCGCACACTTTTTGGCTGGCCTGTTTTTGGGCCTGTTTTTTTGGGCCGGTTTTAGGCCGTTTTCCAGTGCTCTGGTGCCCGCGAAGACCAGCTGGCTGGAAACCAGAAGAGCAGCTGTCAACGGTGCACGTGCTGAGAGAGAGGGCTCTGTTTGCCACGTCTGGCACGCGTGTCATAGGTTTGCCATCATGGGTATAGGGTCTCTTGCTTGAACTGGACTAGAAGACATCCAAGGTCCCTTCCAACTCTGATTCTATTCTATTCTACTCTGTTCTGTTCTGCTCTATTCTATTCTCTAATCTATCTTCTCTTCTCTTCTCTTCTCCTATTCTATTCTATTCTATTTTCTATTCTGTTCTCTAATCTATTCAATTCTCTAATCTATTTTCTAATCTATTCTCTCTTCTCCTCTCTTCTGTTCTCTTCTCTTCTCTTCTCTTCTCCTATTCTTTTCTATTTTCTATTCTATTCTATTCTTTTCTCTTCTCTAATCTTCTCTTCTCTTCTCTTATTCTATTCTATTCTATTCTATTCTATTTTATTCTATTCTATTCTATTCTCTTCTCTAATCTATTCTATCTTCTCTTCTCCTATTCTATTCTATTCTATTCTTTTCTCTTCTCTAATCTATTCTATCTTCTCTTCTCTTCTCTTATTCTATTCCACTCCATTCCACTCCATTCCATTCCATTCATCTCAACATTTTTGTTTATATCCTGGGACCAAAACTAGAATGTTGTTCTAATTCAGCAGCTGGGCTCTCCTTGACTGAATGAAGCCTGATGCATGAATATAGTCATTATGATGAGCTTCTAGGACAGGACAGATAAAGAAAGGGTCTCTGTATTTTAGGACCAGTGGGGATATGAGCATGGACAATACCCTTCTGTGTTTCCTTTGTAAGGCAATGCAACAGCTCCAGACTGGTACTTCACTGGGGGAAAAAAACCCTGTTGAATAATGCTAGAAGCTGTTTGCTTTATACCAGGAATCTCCAAACTTGGCAACTTTAAATTTGTGGACTTCAACTCCCAGAATTCCTCAGCCAGCCATGCTTAAAGAACACAGTGTTCATTTAATAGCCTGGATTCACTTAACAACTGTCACAAATAGGGTCATAAAATCAGGTCGGTCATACGACCAGACTGTTTTACGACCATCACAAGTTATGACTGTGATAGGCAGGCTCCATTACAGTCATAACTTGAGAACTACCTTCATAGTAAACCATGTAGGTTCATGGCTTACAGGAAAACTACATCTCGTTCTCAACTTACAACAGTTCATTTAGTGACCATTCAAAGTTACAACGGCAGTGGGAAAAAAGCGCGGCTTAGAACCGTTTTTCACACTTACGGCCGTTGAAGCCTCCCCATGGCCACGTGATCAAAATTCAGATGTTTGGCACCTGACTCACATTTATGACGGTTGCAGTGTTCCTGGGATCGTGTGATCTCCTTTTGCGACCTTCTGAGAAGCAAAGTCAATGGGGAAGCCACATTCGCTGAACAACCCTGTTAGTAGCTTAAACCCAGCAATGATTCACTTAACAACTGTGGCAAGAAAGATCATTTGTTGTTGTTAGTTGCGAAGCCGTGTCCCACCCATCGCGACCCCATGGACAACGTTCCTCCAGGCCTTCCTGTCCTCTACCATCCTCTGGAGTCAGTGGTGGATTCCTCCCGGTTCAGCCCGGTTCTGCCGAGCTGGTAACGGTGATGATATGACGTCACCGAACTGGTTCTGGGGGGCCCCGCCCCCCCTACAGCTGATCAGTGTTAAAAGAAAACAAATGAGTAGACCGGTGCCTGCAAAAATACATGAGTAGATCAGTGCCTGCAAAAATAAATGGATAGACCAGTGCCTGCAAAAATACATGAGTAGATCAGTGCCTGCAAAAATACATGAGTAGATCAGTGCCTGCAAAAATAAATGGATGGACCAGTGCCTGAAAAAATACATGAGTAGATCAGTGCCTGCAAAAATAAATGGATAGACCAGTGCCTGCAAAAATACATGAGTAGATCAGTGCCTGCAAAAATAAATGGATAGACCAGTGCCTGAAAAAATACATGAGTAGATCAGTGCCTGCAAAAATACATGAGTAGATCAGTGCCTGCAAAAATAAATGGGTAGATCAGTACAGCTCTGCAAGCAGTTAAAGCCTGGTAGGCCAGTACCTCTGCTAAATCCTAAATAATTGTCACATGACCATCAAGCCACGCCCACAAAATAAGCCACACCCACAGAACCGGTAGTAAAAGAATTTAGAACCCACCCCTGTCTGGAGTCCATTTACGTTCACGCCAACTGCTTCAGTGACTCCATCCAGCCACCTCCTTCTCTTGCCATCCCCTTCTTCTTTTGCCCTCCATCGTTCCCAGCATTAGGCTCTTCTCCAGGGAGTCCTTCCTTCTCATTAGGTGGCCAAAGGATTTGAGTTTCATCTTCAGGATCTGGCCTTCTAAAGAGCAGTCAGGGTTGATCTCCTCTAGGACTGACCGGTTTGATCGCCTTGCAGTCCAAGGGACTCGCAGGAGTCTTCTCCAGCACCATAGAGCCTTGGCGGAGCAGCGGACTAAAGTGCTGTTAAAAAGTAGCACTTAGCTGCCAGCTGCCTGCAATTACTGTGAGTTCAAATCTCCCCAGGCTCAAGGTTGACTCAGCCTTCCATCCTTCCGAGGTAGGTAAAATGAGGACCCGGATTGTGGGGGCAATAAGCTGACTTTGTATAAAAAAGAACATCGCTTGGGGGGGGCCGAAAGCCCTACTAAGCAGGTATATACAAAAGTATGAAGGCTATTGCTTAACGCATTGTAAGCCGCCCTGAGTCTCTGGAGAAGGGCGGCATATAAATCGAACCAATAAATAAATAAATAAATAAATAAATAAATAAATAAATAAATAAATAAATAAATAAATAAATAAATAAATAAAGTAGGCCTCAATTCTTTGGCGCTCAGCCTTCCTTATGGTCCAACTTTCCCAGCCATACGTTGCAACTGGGAAAACCATAGCCTTGACTATACGCACTTTTGTTGGCAGGGTGATGTCTCTGCTTTTTAGTATGCTGTGTAGATTTGCCATGGGGCAAAACTCACTTAACAAATAGTCTCGCTTAGCAAAGAGAAATGTTGGGCTCCATTGCGGTCGTAAGCCGAGGGCTGCCTGTACCCAGATCTGTAGAGTTCATTTCAATGCAGAGTTGTCTCCGTTTTTCTATTTTTATTTTTACTTTAAACCTGAGATCCGTTCAACCAGAATTCCCTTGCAGGTGCGACCCTTTGGCCACTGAATGACAGCTTTTTCTCCTCTTTGCATCTCTTTGGTTCCCATCTTCTCAATGTCCTTGTTCTTTACCTCCATCAGCGTTGCCTTCTGTTCTTCCTCCCTGGGCTCAGCTCAGCTCTCTTAAGGGCCATCCCCAAAAGTTAAGCATTCTGGGGAAAATATTGTGCTTATTAAGGATAAGTTATTTCTGTTGCGGAGTTCAGAAGGCCGGCGCAATGAAGCAATCGCTTCGGAGAGTTCCTCCTGGGAGCTTCAGAATGGAGAGCCGAACGTACGAAGGCCAAGCAAAGCATGTTCAACAGCAACTTCCCTCCGGGAAGCATAAAATGCTTCCACTCATTGTCCCAGCTGTAAATTATCTAGTAAGTACTATAACACACACACGTTTGAACAGCAGAGAAAGCTCTTGGGGACTCGCAGTGCGAGTGCATTTCGAACGGCTGCTTTGGGTAGAGCAGGGAGATGGATGGGCTTACTAATTCGATCAGGAGGGGCAGCTAAAAGTGCATTGCACGCTGTTCTAACAGGAGAAACCAGGTAAAGGTTGTGGATAACGCCAGGGGTGAAATCCAAATTTTTTTACTACTGGTTCTGTGGGCGTGGCTTGGTGGGCGTGGTGTGGTGTGGCTTGGTGGGCGTGGCTTGGTGGGCGTGGCAGGGGAAGGATACTGTAAAATCTCCATTCCCACCCCACTTCGGGGCCAGCCAGAGGTGGTATTTGCTGGTTCTCCGAACTACTCAACATTTCCTCTACCGGTTCTCCGAACTACTCAAAATTTCCGCTCCCGGTTCTCCAGAACCTGTCAGAACCTGCTGGATTTCACCCCTGCCTAGTTAAGGTAATGAATTGTCTCCAAGAAAACAAGCAAGCTCAGAGAGCACCAAGGACCCCCTCATTTCAACTCTGAGTTACAAATATTCTCCATTCCCACCAAAATCTCCATTCCCACTGTCAGGTTTTGATGTCGTCTCAAATAAAATAAATTGCATTTCCAAACAAATAGTCTTTGAAGAAATCTTTCATTTTATTAAGCACGACAACCTGTCCCCGATTATGGCGTAGCCAACAATGACTTCCTGACCCCAAACCTTCCCTTTCCGTTCCCCAATTCTCTGCGTCTCATTGGCCCTCTTTCAAATCACTCTCCCCATATCTACTACTTCAGCTCCCAGGAATGTCTCCCCCGCTCCCATCTCATCTCCTAGGGGATATTATCTTCAGGGAAAATAAGAAGGTGAGAAGTCAAGCGTCCTCTTGCCAGCTGCCTCCTCTTCTCCTTCTTATGTCAGCACTAGAGTAAATGCAGGTTGAAGTGCTGACACCCACCCCACTCAGAGGGAAGGATACTGCAAAATCCCCATTCCCTCCCCATTTCTGGGGGAAGGATATTGCAAAATCTCCATTCCCACCCCACTCTGGGGCCAGCCAGAGGTGGTATTTGCCAGTTCTCCGAACTTCTCAAAATTTCTGATGCTGGTTCTCCAAACTGCTCAAAATTTCTGCTACCGGAACCTCCAGAACCTGTCAGAACCTGCTGGATTTCACCCCTGGATAGCGCCAGTGCTGGTATTCAGCCGGTTCTATCCGAACCGGTAGCGGCAGTTGTGGGAGACTCCGCCCACCCGCCTGGACGTCATCATGTCCCATTTTTGACTCTCTGCGCATACGCGGAAGGCTCACATTTGCACATGCGTTCGTGCTCACATTTGTGAACCAATAGCAAAGGTAAGTGAATACCATCCCTGGATAGCGCATGTAGGGAGGTATTTGAGTTTCACCTGGATGACTGGTCCTGTTTCCAATGGATTGGGTATTGATTGTTTGTCCCACAATCAACCAGATGTTCGGAAGGGTTTGAGCATGTTTTGTGCACCTCGCGAGTCTTTCCGAAGGACCTGGGATAGACAGATGACGATTTTGATATGTTAAATCAGGGGTGTCACATTCAATTTCATTGAGGGCTGCATCAGGGTTGCATTTGACCTCAGGGGGGCCGGGGGTGTACGGCCAGTGTGTGTGGCCAGGGGGGCGTGGCCAGCTCCACGTCACTCATCAAGGCTCTGTTTTCAGCCGCACGCTGCCTGCCCAGCAGTGGTGTGTTGCCCCCGGTTCGGACCGGTTTGCAAGAACCGGTAGTAAAACTGGCGGGAGGCTCCGCCCACTGACCATGGACGTCATCAAAGTTGATCTGCGCTGGCATGATGCGAACCAGTAGTAAAGGTAAGTAGAACCCAGGCTCCGTTTTTGGCCGCGACGGCCTCCTGCAACCCTCTGTAGGAGGCCGTCACAGCCAAAAATGGAACCCGGGTGGGATGGGCACAGCCTCACCGAGCTCCATTTTCACTGGCAGAGGCACTGCGAGCCAGTCCTTCACTGTTTCCAGGGTGGGCCCGCAGGCCAGATCTAATCATCCCAGAGGCCGGATGTGGCCCCCAGGCCTTGAATTTAACACCCGTGTGTTAAAGGTATCATCACAGAGTAACAGAGTTGGAAGGGACCTTGGAGGTCTTCTAGCCCAACCCCCTGCTCAGGCAGGAAACTCTACACCACTTCAGACAAATGTTATCCAACATCTTCTTAAAAACTTCCAGTGTTGGAGCATTCACAACTTCTGGAGGCAAGTTAGTTGTTCTAACTGTCAGGAAATTTCTCCTAAGTTCTAAGTTGCTTCTCTCCTTGATTAGTTTCCACCCATTGCTTCTTCTCCTACCTTTGTATAAATAATCTCATTTCCCAGCCATCGTGTCCACATCTCTTTAAAAAAGTTGTTGAGAAAAGACTGATCTTGAGTATTTCACCATTTGGGGGCACCTTCTCTATTTGCAGCCTTCTTCTATTCATTTCGAGGTTATATTTCGAGGTTATATTTCTCTAAAGCATTGAAACGGCACTCATATTTCTTTGAAACGAAGCCATGCGTGGGTTTCTAATGAACTGAGAAATTTTGCCCGGCAGTTCATAACTCACTTCTTTCTTCTGTGAAAGGGAAGCTCTGATACACGCTAGAGTAAGGACCCCTCCCAGTTTTGTAAGGCTGACAATGAAGAGCTGGCTTCACACCGTAAACCAAATCTGGTTACCGAAGACATCTATCTTCTGGGTTTGGATAATACGTTGAATCATAAATGAGCTGAGTCTAAATGACTTGCTTAAACATGGGGCACGCTGGCGAATCACAGTATATGGCAGAATGCATGGCCTGTCGTGCGAATCCCGCTCTCATTCACGCCTGGTCTGGGTTTATTTTTGCAGTCAAGGAAGGAAGGGTTTATCAGGCAAGCATGGCAGCTCCTCAAAAGGCTGTATTTTACTTGATCGTGCATGTAGCTTGAAGCTTGGTTCTAGCATTTGAGCAGCTATGTGTGGTCTCGATAGAGGGCAATAGTTGGAGCTCAGGGTTGACAGGAAGGGGTTCCTTAGGGCTCTCTGAGCTTGGCTGCTTTCTTGCAGGCGTTTCATTACCCAACGAGGTAACATCATTTATTTATTTATTTTATTTATTATCGGACTTATACGCCGCCCTTTCTCCGCAAGGACTCAGGGCGGCTCACAGCAATAAACAACAACAAGTCCAATTAAAATTCAAACAATAAGGTCGATTCAGCCTTCCATCCTTTCTAAGGTGGGTAAAATGAGGACCCGGTTTGTGGGGGCAATAAGATGACATTGTATAAAATATACAAAAGTATGAAGGCTATTGCTTAACGCATTGTAAGCCGCCCTGAGTCTCCGGAGAAGGGCGGCATATAAAAATAAATAAAAATTAAAAAAAAAAACAATAAAAAACAATAAAAACTAGAATTCCCATTAAAATCCCATTCAGTCCAGGCCAGCTTGGCGAAACAGCCATGTTTTAAGGTCACGGCGGAAGGAGCGAAGGTCGGGGGCTACCCGGAGCTCCAAGGGGAGCTGATTCCAGAGGGTAGGTGCGCCCACAGAGAAGGCTCGCTCCCTAGGGGCCGTCAGTCGACACTGTTTGGCCGACGGGACCCCAAGTAGGCCCTCTCTATGTGAGCGCACGGGGCGATGGGGAGCTGTTGCTGGCCGCAGGTGATCCGCCAAATATTTATTTATTTATTTATTTATTTATTTATTGCGATTTATATGCCGCCTTTCTCCCTAGGGACTCAAGGCGGCTTACAAAATGACAACTTCAATACAAATCACAATACAATACAAAATTAAAATCAATAACCCAGTTAAAAAATGATTTAAAATTATACCAGTGTACCCCCAAACGGATCAGTTTAATTGGCGGAAGAGCCACGTCTTCAGCTCGCGGCGGAAGGAAAGAAGGTCGGGGGCTGTCCTGAGCTCAGTGGGCAATCCATTCCAGAGGGTCGGGGCTCCCACAGAGAACGCCCTCCCCCTGGGGGTCGTCAGCCGACATTGTTTGGCCGACGGCACCCTGAGGAGGCCGGCTCTGTGAGAGCAAATACCCCGAGAGAGCAAATACCCCGGGCCTAAGCCATGTAGGGCTTTATAGGTAATCACCAGCACCTTGAACCTCACACCGGTGGTTCATCAGTCTAGAAGGGAGTGGGGTTTGCTCTCAATTTATATTCTTGTGGCTCGCCGTGCCGACGTTGGTGGGAATGATCTTGGTGATTCTTTGGTAGCATTGTTTACTTGTTAGTGTCAACCAACGGTGGGCTTGAGTAGTTCGGAGAACCGGCAAATACCACCTCTGGCTGGCCCCAGAATGGGATGGGAATGGGGATTTTGCAGTATCCTTCCCCTGCCACGCCCACCAAGCCACGCCCACCAAGCCACACCACGCCCACCAAGCCACGCCCACAGAACCGGTAGTAAAAAAAAAAATTGGATTTCACCACTGCCACTAGGTAATATCATCATTGCTAGTAAGGAGTGCTGTTTCATCCCAAAAGGTCTCAGCACTCCTTACTAGCACTGATGATGTTACCTAGTGAGGTAATGAAATGTTTGCAAGAAACAAGCAAGCTCAGAGAGCACCAAGGATCCTTTATTGTATGTTATAGATGGTTTTTTTTTTTTCCTCTGGGGCTGCTGGGTCTTATTTAGGATGATTTGGAGGGCTTTAGATGGATTGTGTGCTACACTCTGCCATGTGGTTGTAATAGTCCGTTGGCGGTTTCTCAGATGTTTTTGATGTATGGCAGTGTTTCCCTTTTTACAGCTTGTTTTGGTTGGTCCTGGGTTGGGTTGATGGTCAGGCACTTTTGATGAAGTTGCACGGATATTGGTTTTGTTGGAACATGTTGTACAGATGATCTTTTTCTGATGTTCAGGGTTGCTCTCATTGTCTCTTTTATTATGTTGTCTCTTCTGTTGTCTCTTTTCATTTGAGAAGGATGGGAAAGGCGGAAGGAAGAGAAGAGAGAAGGAATGATGGATGGAAACTGAAGAAGGAGAGATTTAACCTGGAAATAAGGAGAAATTTGCGAGAACAAATCAACCAATGGATCAGAAGTTGCCTTCAGAAGTTATTTATTTATTTATTTATTTATTTATTTATTTATTTATTTATTTATTTATTTATTTATTTATTTATTAGATTTTTATTGCCCCCCCTCCCGAAGGACTCGGGGCGGTGAACAGCCAAAATTAAAAAACATACAATATAAACATTAAAATACGTTTAAAACAGAATTAAATCCAAAATGGCTCCCCAATTTAAAACGCCTTACCCATGCCCCTATAAATAAGACGAATTTAAAATTTAAAAATTTAAAATTTCCACATTTAAAAAGGGGGAAGATTTAGGCCAGGCCAGCTTGATGGCTATGGGAGCTCCATCACTGGAGGCTTTCAAGAAGAGATTGGATTGCCATTTGTCAGAAATGGTGTAGGGTCTCCTGCTTGGGCGGGGGGGGGGGGGGTGGACTAGATGACCTACAAGGTCCCTTCCAACTCTGTTAATCTGTAATAGAAGGGAGGGAGGGACAAAGGGAGGAAGGAGG
Source organism: Pituophis catenifer annectens (assembly GCF_029215685.1). Taxonomy (NCBI): domain Eukaryota; kingdom Metazoa; phylum Chordata; class Lepidosauria; order Squamata; family Colubridae; genus Pituophis; species Pituophis catenifer. Next base: position 5,994,125 of record NW_027256886.1, on the reverse strand, counting down.
GAAGGAGGGAGGGAGGATGAATAAAGGAAGAAGTGAGAGAAAGATAGAGAGATATTTGAATCTCAAATTATTATGGCCTACCTTGAAATCCCTCGATTATACACATATTCCTCAATTTAGGACCACAGTGGGATCAGAACCTCCATCGCTAAGTGATATGTTCCTCAACTCTATGATCTTTTTTCCAAAGTTGTTAAACAAATTCAGCTTCCCTCACTCATTTTCCATGTCAAAAACTCCCTGGGACAATCATAAATGCCGATTACATGACCTTGGGATGCTACAACCATAGTAAATATGTGCCAGTTGCTAAGCACCCAAACATGGATCATGTGATCAGGGAAACTCTGCAACAATTGTTAGTTCGTGGATCGGTCGTAAGTCCCTTTTTTTTTCAGTACCGTCATAACTTAGAACAGTCATTAGACGAATGGTCATAAGTGGAGGGCTACCTGTAAGTATTTGTAGATGTTCTGTGGCTACCGTTGTGCTCCTAGGTGTAAATCTAATCTAACAATATGGAACCAGGAGTTGTGATGACTTTGGGAGGAGTGGGCAAGTTATGGCCCATTATTGTTTGGGAGGTCAAGAACTACTTTGGATGAGGATCAGGGGTGAAATGCTCCCGGTTCGGACCGGATCGCCTGCTACCGGTTCTCTGGGTGGTTCGGAGAACCGGTAGCAAAAATCCCTGCCCCCCCCCATGCCCAGCTGTGTCGCACGATCATCAGAGGCTTTTTTTTTTTTTTTTACTTTTAAAAGCATTTTTTCTACAACCTCTTCCAACGAGAAAATGCTTTTAAAAGTTTTTTTAAAAAAGCCTCTGATGATCGTGCGGCTCAGCTGGGATTGTCAGAGGCTTTTAAAAGCATTTTTTTCTGCAACCTCTTGGCCGAAGAGGTGGTAAAAAAAAATGCTTTGAAAAGTCTCTGACGATCCCAGCTCAATTGCCATAGTGGGGTGATATCTCAAATCACCACTTTCAGCCTTTATCAGACATTTTGTGTTGTCTGTTGTGAGACTTAAGGGAGACTGGGATAGTACTATTTCTGTCTTATGAGACTTCTTCAGCCAGCCACACCCTTATTTTATGACTCCTCCCCGTAAAGGTCAAATATTTATTTTTATTTTGTTCTTTTTAATTCATAGGTTCATATGTATAATACTTTTCTAGTCAGGGTTTTTTCCTACGTAGCTGGCCTCGCCCCCCCCCCCACCCTTCCCAGGAGTCCCCACGCGGCCCGTTTTGGATGCAGGTAAGTGCAGGGCACGCACAGAGGCTCGGGGAGGGTGAAAAATGGGCCTACTGGAAGTTTGGGAAGGACAGGAAAGGGCCCAGAGGGCCCCGGGAGCCTGGGGAGGCCGTTTTCACTCTCCTGGAGGCTCGAGGAAAGCCTCCGGAGCCCGGGGAGGGCAAAAATGCCCCCCCATGGTGCAGGAAACAGACTAGGCCATGCCCACCATGGCCACGCCCACCCAGCAACCGGGCAGAGAACCCCTTGCTAAAATTTTTGAAGCCCACCCCTGACTAGAACTCACAGCCTCCTGGTGATTGGCTCAAAGTCACCCAGCTGGCTTTTATGCCTAAAATGAGACTAGAACTCACAGCCTCCTGGCTTCCAGCCTACGTGCCTTAACCACCAAACCAAACTGATTCTCTTAATTTGTAGGTGAAGGGGTTCTTGGACCTTAAATCTGGATTCCCCATCCATTTTGCCTGTTAGAAGGTCACAAAAGGTGATCACATGACCCGGGATATTGCAACCATTAGAAATATGATCCAGTTGCCAAGCGTCTGAATTTTGATCACATGTCCATGGGGATGCTGCAATAGTCATAAGTGTGAAAACCGGTCATAAGTCACTGTTTTCAGTGCTATTGTAACTTCGAATAGTTTTTTAAAAAAAAAATATGATGATGTTTATATCAGTGGTGAAATCTAAAATTTGTTACTACCAGTTCTGTGGGCGTGGCTTAGTGGGGGGGGGGGGAGTAATGTGACTGGGTGGGCATAGCCAATTTTTTTTTTTTTTACTTTTAAAACCACTTTTTCTACAACCTCTTTTTTCTTTTAAAAGCCTCTGCCGATCAGGCAACTCAGCTTGAATCGTCAGAGGCTCTTAAAAGCATTTTTTCAAAAGCCTTTGACGATCCCAGCTGAGCTGCGTGATCATCAGAGGCTTTTTTCTTTTAAAAGCATTTTTTCTGCCAAAGAGGTTGTAGTAAAAATGCTTTTAAAAACTAAAAAAAAAAAAAGCCTCTGATGATTGTGCAGCTCAGCTGGGCATTGGGGGGGGGCAGGAATTTTTGCTACCGGTTCTCCGAACCACCCACCGCCATCGCTACCAGATCAGGTGATCCGGTCCAAACCGGGAGCATTTCACCCCTGGTTTATATCCCTTTAAGCCGCCTTGAGTTGCCATGGGTGAATAGGCAACAATATAAATTTTCTAATAAATAAAAATAAATAATACATATAATTACATCAACACCATAGAATAGAATAGAATAGAATAGAATAGAATAGAATAGAATAGAATAGAATAGAATAGAATAGAATAGAATAGAATAGAATAGAATAGAATAGAATAGATCTGGAAGGAACCTTGGAGATCTTCTAGTCCAGCCCCGTGCACCAAGCATCTTCATCCTTTTCATCCTTACAAACTATCTCAACTCCCTTCACTTTTCTTTAGCAAGGAAAGAGATTCTAAGTGAGCTAAACGTCACACTTAACTTTCTTTTGAAAGCTCTCAGGAAAATATTGGGACTATGACCAATTCTAATTTCCAGAGAATTCTTAGCAAATTGCATTTCCCCCCGAGAAGACCGTTCTTCACCTGGCAAACATCCAATGTCGTTTTTAATGTCACAATTTCAGATTTTGCATGACATTCACATAGGACGAGCGAGAGGCCTAGGCACATGTTTGAAAAGAAATACATAATTCAGATGCAAGGAAGATATATGTGTTTACTCATGAATTGAGCTAGATAAGTAAAGTCACCATTTCAGTTCCTTACCGTGGGAAAATCCGGGTGCTTGAAGCAAAATCTAATTCTCAGGGATTTGGTGGGAAGAGGAAAAAGATGGATTCTGGATCCGTGTATTTTTTTTTTTTTTTCAAGGACGGGAGCAGCAAAGACAGCAAAAGGACTCGGAAAAATCAAATGATGAAATGCTCTGCCTCCTTTCCCACATCTGTTGCTAAGCACTTGGGTCTCTAAATGAAAAATCATGTGACTGTGATGGATTTACAACCTCAATTCTCCCATGGTTGTTAAGAGAAACACAACGGTTATTAAGTAAGACAATGGTGATTTCACATTTGCATTCTCTATTACCGTGTTTCCCCGAAAATAAGACCCTATCTTCAGAAGTGGGTTTCAGCAGGTTCTGACCAGTTCCGAAGAACCGGTAGCGGAAATTGTGAGTAGTTCGGAGAACCAGTAGTAAAAATTCTGACTGGCCCCGCCCCCATCTATTCTCTGCCTCCCAAGTCCCAGCTGATCAAGAGGAAATGGGTATTTTGCAGTATCCTTCCCCTGGAGTGGGGTGGGAATGGAGATTTTACAGTATCCTTCCCATGGCACGCCCACCAAGCCACGCCCACCAAGCCATGCCATGCCACACCTACCAAGCCACACCCACAGAACCAGTAGTAAAGATTTTTGAAACCCACCACTGCCTATCTTTTTTTTTTTAATTTGATTTATATGCTGCCCTTCTCTGGAGACTCAGGGCGGCTTACAATGCATTAAGCAATAGCCTTCATACTTTTGTATATTTTTATACAAAGTCAGCTTATTGCCCCCACAAACTGGGTCCTCAATTTACCTACCTTAGAAAGGATGGAAGGCTGAGTCAACCTTGAGCCTGGCGAGATTCGATCTTACTGTAATTGCAGACAGCTGGTGTTAAATTACAGTGCTTAGTCTGTTGAGCTATCCAGGCTCTTATATGTTTTTGATCCCTGAAATAAGTGCTTGGCCTTATTTTTGGGGAGGTCTTATTATTTTGGTGCTCGTGGAGTAAGACAGGGCTCCTGTTGCCACCTTACCTGATTTCCAACTCTGTCTCCCTAACCCTAACCAGAGAAAATAGTGGGGACCGGCTGTGCATATGGTTAAATATTTTCAGGGAGGGCTTATTTTTGGTGGAGGGCTTATTTTCAGGGATTTTGCAGTAACCTTCCCCTGGAGTGGGGTGGAAATGGAGATTTTACAGTATCCTTCCCCTGCCACACCCATCAAGCCATGCCCACCAAGCCATGCCCACAGAACCGGTAGTAAAAATATGGGAAACCCACCACTGGTGCAGAGGCCCATCATTCTGGCACCCCAGAGAAGAGGAATTAAATCCACTGCAGCCCACTGCCTCTGCTGCCATCTGACTCCCATTTGGAAGCCATGACTTCTCCTCTCTTCTTTCCGAGGTTTAAAAGCAGTGGTGAAATCCACCCCCCACTCCCCATGGTTCGATCTGGCTCGCCGAACCGGTAGCACCGGCGGCGGGAGGCTCTGCCCACTTGCCGGGACGTCATTATGTCCCGGTTTTTTTACCATCTGTGCACGCGCAGAAGGTTTTGCGCATGTGCAGGAGAGGCGCACACATGCTCCCACGCGCTCCCGTTCCCGAACCGGTAGTGAAGGTAAGTGGATTTCACCGCTGTCTAAAAGGTAAAGGTAAAGGTTCCCCTCGCACATATGTGCTAGTCGTTCCTGACTCTAGGGGGTGGTGCTCATCTCCGTTTCAAAGCTGAAGAGCCAGCGCTGTCCGAAGACGTCTCCGTGGTCATGTGGCCAGCATGTCTAAACGCTAAAGGTGCATGGAATGCTGTTACCTTCCCACCAAAGGTGGTCCCTTTTTTTCTACTTGCATTTTTTACGTGCTTTCGAACTGCTAGGTTGGCAGAAGCTGGGACAAGTAACGGGAGCTCACCCCATTACGCGGCACTCAGGATTCAAACCGCTGAACTGACCTTTCAATCGGCAAGCTCAGTGTCTTAGCCACTGAGCCACTGTGCCGTCTAAGCTTGGCCAAAGGCTGGAAGAAAACCAACTCTCTCTGTACTTTGAATAGGAGAGCCCCTTGGCTGGTGTGGCTGATCCCCCCCCCCCCGGCTGGCCTCAGCTGTCACTCTAAGAACACTGCAGATCAGGCACATGGTCTTTGGGTTGCAGGCCACGTGCCTGAGCCTTTGAAGAGAGCAGACTGGGCTCCAGCTATCTTGTGTAACCTTGAGATAAGAGAGCCCCGACAGTTGTGTGTAACTGGAAGGAAGCTGGGGAGGGGGAAAGACCAGGAGACTTCTGACCAAGGTTTGCTCATAGTCTGATCTACAAAACTTCTTTGTACTCCACCATCACTGCCCCCTTCCACCTCTAGAAGGCATCGATAGAAGATGGCACAGCTTATTTCTCATTAGCTTTGCAGGACAGCTGGTGGGGCTTATATGAAGAGGTCCTGAAGTCAACCTGCCCCAACCTGCAACCAGGATTGGCAGAATCAACTGCCAATCTGAAGTGAGTTGCCCCAATCTGCAACCAGGATTGGCAGAATCAACTGCCAACCTGAAGTGAGTTGCCCCAACCTGCAACCAGGATTGGCAGAATCAACTGCCAATCTGGGGTGAGAGGTCATGCAACCAATCCTCCCCAATCCTCAACCAGCTGATTTCAGCTGATGAAAATCCTAGTTACAGGTAGTCCTCGATGTACGACCAGAACTGAGCTCAACATTTCTGTTGCTAAGCGGGATGGTTGTTAAGCGAGTTTTGTCCCATTTTATGACCTTTCTAGGCACAGTTGATAAGCGAATCATTGCAGTTGTTAAATTGGTCACATGGTTTGGTTCCAATCTGGGATTTGAATAAAATATCTGGATGTGGCTAAGCCTCCAACGTCTTTTCGTCAAAAAATGATTATAATAGTCCTTGACTGACAACCATTCATTTAGTGACCGTTCCAAGTTACAGTGGCTGGTCCTCACACTTACAACTTCACCCCCACGGGTCACAGGATCAGAATTTGGGCACTTAGCAACCAGAAATGTATTTACAACGGTTACGGCATCCTAGGGTCAGGTGATCATCGTTGGTGATCTTCCCAGTCAGCTTCTGACACGCAAACTCAAGGGGAGGAACTAGATTCACTTAACGACTGTATGGTTCACTTAACGACCACACCGATTTGCCTAGCAAACCTGGCAAAAAGATGGAGCAAAACTCATTTAACAACTGTCTTGCTTAGCAATGGAAATTTTGGCCTCGATTGCGGTCGTAAATCGAGGATCACCTGTATCACAGTGGAAGACCCACACTACCCCACAGACAACCAACAACAACCACTTTGGCTATTGTTAAGAGATGAGATTCTCCCTGGGGGAAGAACCAATGGTGGGTTGCTCCCGGTTCGCACCGGTTCACAAGAACCGGTAGTAAAAATTTGTAGTAGTTCGGAGAACCGGTAATAACATTGGCTGGCCACACCCCCGAACAGGTCCCCGGCCCAGTCACCGCTCACTTACCCCACCCACCTCATCAGAGGTTGTTTTTTTTTTTACTTTTAAAAGCATTTTTTCTACAACCTCTTCGGCCGAAAAAATGCTTTTAAAAGTTAAAAAAAAAAAGCCTCTGATGATCGCGCAGCTCAGCTGGGATCATCAGAGGCTTTTAAAAGCATTTTTTCTACAACCTCTTCAGCCGAAGAGGTTGTAGAAAAAATGGTTTTAAAAGTAAAAAAAAAAAAAAGTTGGCCACACCCACCCTGCCACATTACCCCCCCACCACCACCAAGCCACGCCCACAGAACCGGTAGTAACAAATTTTACATTTCACCACTGGACAAAACTCACTGAACAATTGCCTCAGATGTTTTGCAACATGTTTTGGTCTCACTCGTGATGGTAAGTCAAAGGACTCTCTGTATTTATTCCTGACAGAAAAGAAACAAGGGAGGATTAAATATTAACCCAGGAAATATATCAATACAGCGACCAATTAAGCATGATGTTTGAACACAGCTATGCAAATAATCACGGCTCCT